>NW_027468685.1:20483891-20518891 GCF_046254945.1 Alosa pseudoharengus | reverse complement strand
GATTGACCGGGGCCTGAACTGAATGAGCTGGAAAAGACCAGCCATACCTACAAGACCACCTGTGGGGCAATGTAGACAGGAAAAACTAACCCCCCCACCCCACACACACACACACACACATTTGGTTTGCTTGCAGAGGTATCCTCACCAGCCATTCAAACAACTTGGCACTTACATTTTGCTCACATGCACACATTCATTCGGATAACAAGCACACACATGCACGGATACAATCATCTTACACAAACTTTTACACACCCTGGCCTCTCACTCAACCGCTCATTCTCCAGCAGAGACAAATGTCCAGAGCCCAGACAAGCGTCTCTCTGCCGCCCCGAGGGCTGATGGTCCCGTCTACGGGTGAGTGGGGGAGGGGACACTGCACGGCGCTGTCTACACTCTCCCAACACCCCACCCCCATGACCACCCCCTGCCCTGACACAATCACTCCCCACCGCTGAGAGGGTGACCCTCATTACCATCTATCCCAATACAAGGGGTGGGGGAAGCTGCTGCCATTATTGAATACCAATACCCCCTAGTTGTTAGTGAAATCAAACGATGAATGGCCCTTCATCTCTCTCGGGATAAGGGTTGCGTGATCTCTGTACTGTCAATGATGCACCCATTATCACTATGGAGTGAAGAGGCACGGCTAAATAGTTTGATGGCACAAAGAAGTACAACTCTGGGCCCTTAAGCTCCAAACACACTAGGAACAAAAAAACTCTAAACACCATAGCTAGAGGAGGCCATTTTCCCAGTCTCAGAAACAAAAACGGTCCCTTACTCTGCCACAGAGGGTGCAGACAGACAATAGTGAAACTTAACAACCTGGGTTCGAGTCCGGTGCGGGTCATTTCCCGATCTCACTCTCTTCCACTCGCTTCCTCTTGGTCTCTTCACAGTCCTATCCTAAAAGGGGAAAAAAAGACACAATTTTATGAAAAAATTAAGAGAGCTCTGCACATTTTTCTGATGTCATCCTACGTACAGCTGAGTGACATTTTAATGAGTTGATGGTCATATTCGGACCACTGCAAATTTGAATATGACCGCCAACTCATTCGAATGTCACTCAGCAACTGTAAGATGACATCAGAAAAATGTGCAGTGGTTTCTTAAATACAACTCTGGAAAAAAACTAACTTTTTTTTTGAAAAAAAGTCAGGTTAACTGTTGAGCAAAACTTGTGTTATTTACCATCGCCTTCCTTTTAGGAAGTCAGACAGAGAGAAAAGTGGGTGAAAAGGTCATGCTAGTTGGACCTGTTTGACAGATAAGCTTGATCAAAGCCCTGCCACCCGATAAGATATTAAGAGTTCAGCCACCCGCAGATAGGCTGAGACGTCACCGGCACTTCCCCTGCCTCAGCTGTATCTGAGGACTTTTGCCTCTCTTCCAGGAAAAAGAGGTTTCCACCTGTGATTATCTTAAGGGCGGCCATTTTGATGCTCAATCTGCACTCTCTTGCTCAGAAGCCTAGGGGAACTTGATAAGCTTTGATCTATTGGCTCTAAGTCTTGGCCAGATATACCTCGAGAGAATTTTGTTCACCTTTTTCACCCCACCCCCCCAACAACCCACTCCCACTCTTCCTTTGCTGATCAGTTGAAGAGCCACTCTTCACTCTTGTTGCTTTGCTGAGCTCTGCTTTGCTCACCTCACCTACATTCTCTGAGCCTCGGGGGCAGGAAAACCCCCGTGGGTGGCAGCCGGAGGCCTGTAGGGGCCTGTTCACACTTTCAGCATGCCTGCAGGGGCTTGTTTGCTCTCTCTGGGCCACTTTTTGTTGCCTGGGCCTCTGATCACTCAGTGCCTCTCAGAGGCCTCTTCACTCTTTTGATTTTTGTTGTAAGAGTGACCATTGTTTATAAACGACTGAAGGGATTGACCATGCCTGAATGCTCAGGTGAGTGGAATCTGTAGAATCTCCCGCAGGGTGACCCTGGAAGACAAACATGTGAGGAATTCTAAACTTGGTAGACTCTAATTAGTCTCTTTTTCACAATAGAGGACAGTTCTCAAGGGTCAGTCCTCTGTAAGTTCCTTTTGTGACTTGGTAGTTGCCTTGTTTTGAGTTAAACTCTGGGGACTACTGAAGCCTAGGGCAACAGGCGGGAGAGGTCTGCTGCCATGGCCTTGCTGACCCCAGGAGGCTGCGTCTGGGTTCTGGCCGGCTGCTCTCCGCTCCCTCCTCCCTGCCTCTCCGCTGCAGCAGAAGCCGAGGAGTTGGCTGCCCACCCAGAGCGCCGTGCCTCTGTCTCGCTGGTCGTCCATCCATGACTGCTCTAATCACAGGCCTAGACCGTGGAACAGCCCTGCCTTGTGTCTGATTTCTGTCTGGCCAGAGTTGGCGAGCGCACCGCTCGTCTGGCCTGCCATGCCCCTTTCTCTCTCCTCTTTATTCTCTCTCTTTTTTCACTCTTTCTTTCTCTCTCTCGTTCTCTCTGTCAGGAGAGGCCATGGATGTGACCATATCTTGGCGTCATGCATTGTTACACACATACACTCTCACACACACACACACACACACACACATACTTGCCAGCTTCTACTGGTGCAGTGTTACCCTTATGATAGAGTTTGGATGTCACAATGACCTAGAGCTATATGGGTTAGGCACACTCCCACACAGACACACATGCATAGCCTACATACACATACTCATTCGATCATCCCTGGCCTGCCTCAGTCCTTGTGTGGAATGGTGCCCAGACACCTGTCCAGTCCGCTGTTACAGTAGAAGAGTCTTAGATCATTGTTTTGCTGGCGGGGGTGCTTTGTCTAACAGGAGCTATTTTGGCTAGCCTTTCACAGCTCTCACACTCCAGTATGCCTGACTGGAAGTCTGTGGCCCTGAGAAAACACACTCACTCTCTCTCGCTCTCTTTCTCTCGCTCTCTCACACACACACACACACACACACACACGCTCTCTCTCTCTCTCTCTCTCTCTCTCTCCCTCTCCTCTCTTCTGTTCTTTGGTTTCCTTTAGACTTTTACACTATTCATAACTCGGGACAAATCCCTCTCATGTGTCAACGGATATTTTAGTGTGCCGCTCTACAGAAGCCATTTGCCTTAGAACCTACCTAACATACATTGGCTACTGCTTTGAAGTGTGCTGAAGTACCATGCCCACTTTACACTTATGGAGATTGACAGTGGAAATGGGACAGTTATTTGAAATGTTTTTGTTTAATTGTTTTTTTAATTTGTTTTATTTACCACACATGCTCAGTGGTGTGTGTGAATGTTTGTGCTTTACAATGTTCTATCTTAATGCACACATGGTCATACTTTGTGAAGACCTGAATGTGTTACATGTACAAACTTGTTATTGGTGAGTTGAACGTGTGTGTGTGTGTGTGTGTGTGTGTGTGTGTGTGTGTTATGTAAGCGTGATGTGTGGTATCATGTGAGGCCTGGCACTGTGCACCTGCAGATGACTCGTGTTCTTTTGATGTGCTCCTCTCAACCTGGTTGTTTCTCCTCTTTCTCTCTCCGTCTGTCTCCTTTTCTCTACTTCTCTCTTTTTTTTTCTGCTAGTCTCTCACGCTCAATGCACCGCTCTTCCTGCCTCCGCCTGCTTTCAGTCTTACTCGTTTCCTCCTCTACCTTTTCCTTTCTTGTGGTGTTCTGCATCTTTTACTCTCTCGCTCTTTCTCTCTGTCTTTTTTTTTTTCACTCTCTTTCTCTGTTCTGTCTTCTGTTCCGTCGCGAGCGCGGGTGCGTAAGCCACACTACTGGTGTGAGGCTAGCGTGGTGTGTCGTACTGAGGATGTCGCATTTCCTGTACTCGAGGCGAAATGCGGCTTCTTCCCCGTGCTAGGCTGCTTTTGGCCATTCTTCCGTGGGGCGCAGGGTTTTCGAGTATTCTTTCAAACGCCTCCAACGGCTTAGCCGAATGCTAATGCCGGGGGTCCAGCATTGTGTGTGTGTGTGTGTGTGTGTGTGTGTGTGTGTGTGTGTGTGTGTCTGTGTCTGTGTGTGTCTAAGGAGGGCCACCATCGTCTCACTGGCTGGTTACCCTAGGTTACGAGTTGGGCCTCATTCTGGGTCCAGCCGTTGGAACCTGTGTGCCAGAAGCGTGTGGTGTGTGTGTGACACACACACACACACACACACACACACACAGAGAGAAGCTTTTTGGAATGTGTCGGCCTCAGTGTGATTGTAGTTAACGTGATTTGGTGGCATTGGGAACAGATTTTATAAATTTCCTCGTCTCCTGCTACGTGTGGGCACAGTGGCGGTGTGTGCTTAGAACTTTTGCACACAAAGCACTAACAAAACACACCTAATCTCACTTTTTTTTTGTTGTTGGATGAGCACACATAAACACCTACAGGCACACAAACACACACCTACACAAACACCTTTCAGTTAAGCCTACATCACACACAAAATACAGTTTGTCCTTTTCTCTCTGTCCCTTTTTTCACTCACTCACTCTCTTTTTCTCTCTTACACACACACACACACACACACACACACACACACACACACAAACAAACACATGCAGAGTATTAGTCATTCCTCCCCCACACATCCACTCTTTTTACCTTTTCCCTGCCGCCACCCTCATTAGCAGATGGAGGCCGACCTTTTCCTCGCCCTAAATATAGCCCCGCAGAAGAATGAGAGGAAGGGAGGGAGCGATGGAGGGACCGCGCAGAACCAGAGGGGGAATGAGTCTGGGGGGCTATTATAACACCCACCCCCTCCCCCTCACACACCACACACACACACACAAACACACACCCACATATGTAGACACACACATGCACAATGGTCCCCTGCTTTTTTTTTTTCTTGTTCATATCCACTCCAAACAGACGCACAGACCGACGTCACTGGGTGTCTATAAAAGGCACTTTATAGCAGCCTGTAATCACAAGCAGAGCGGCCGGGGGAAACGGCCTGTTTTTCACACGTTCCAACAGGTGCTTTCTCTAATGGCGTCTCCTGCTGATTCTGATCAGAACCAGTGTACCCACACACAGACGGACAGTGTTACACTTCACACACATTAGACGTATAATCACCACAGCAATTCATACATGTTGATGCAGGCATACACACACACACACACACACACACACACACACATTTGCAAACAAGACTGCAAAGCACTCCAAACTCACACACATGGAAAAAAGTGATCTGTATTTTTTTTTTTTAAAAACATAGCTGACCAAATAGATCAGTGTAGCTTAGTATGTAAGCACAAGGGTCTTATTCATTCCTTACTGTTATCACTGTAAGTCATTTCAGCTGGCTCAGCAGCTAAAGTACTCTTGTGTGTGTATGTGTGTATGTATTGGAGGGGATTGTTCATCCCTGTGTGTGTGTAGGTTGCCTTTGCACATTTGTTTTCATCTCTGCTGGTGTGCTTGCGTGTGTGTGTGGGGGGTGGGGGTTCTGGATGTGCGTGTGGGGTGTGTTTGTCTGTGGCGTGTTCTGAATGTGTTTGTGCTTGCTCGTGTGTGGGATTATGTCTGCGTGCGTAATGTGTGTGGAGAGGGGGTGTTTGATCACTTTGACTGATCTAAAGAGCATTAGTATCAATCAGTCAGCTAATCTCTGTTCCCTGCCAATACTACCTACGGGCAAGATAGACTGTGCGATGTTATGATAAGGTGTTTATGCACGCAGCATTTTCTCTTCACACCCATGTGTATATGTGTGTGTCTGTGTGTGTGTGTGTGTGTGTGTGTGTGTGTGTGTGTGTGTGTGTGTGTGTGTGTGTGTGTGTGTGTGTGATCCTCACTTGGCTGTGCTGGAGTCTATGTTTGGATATGTTGTCTCTCTCAGGTGGTTTCTGTCTCCAGCAGCTACAACACGCGTCCCAGCGGTGCACCCAGGCCACATGTGTGCGCGAGTTGTTGTTCTGTGTGCATAGGTGCGTGAGTGTGTGTGTGTGTGAGTGTGAGTGTGAGCGAGTACAGTAGGGAGAGAGAAATAGTGTGTGTGTGTGAGCAAGAGAAAAACAGTGCTGAATCCAAAGTGAGCTTGCTCATGTAGAGAGATTAAAAGTGTGTGTATGTGTGTGTGTGTAAGAGAGAGAGGAAGAGAGGAAACTGTGTTTTGGTGTGGTAGGAGTGTAACTGGCGCTGAATAGCTGGGGCAGGAAAGCCCTGTCTGTCTGGTCGTTGGGTCGGCAGGCGTCAGCTCCAGCATGTGTGTTGTGCAGCAGACGCAGCGCAGACGCCACACTCATGTCTGATACACCACTGCTGACAGAAGTCTGGCCTAGCTTCAACTCTGTTTGTGTGTGTGTGTGTGAGAGAGCGAGTGTCGAGAGAGAGACAGAGGGGGGGGGGGGGGGGGAGGGGGGGGGGGGGGGGGAGGAGAGCAAAAGAGTGTGAGCCCCTGTGAGTGAGTGTGTCCCTGTGATGAAAACCTTCAGGGTAATAGGATAGAGTTTGGGAACGAAATATTTTTTGTTTTTGTAGTTGGGGAAGATTTTTCTCTTATTTTTTTATTTCTCCCTCCTACCACAACCCCTCCTACCCTCTTTGTCTTGTGTTTTGGACTTGGCTATTTAAGTTGGACTTGTCCTTGTGTCTCTTTCATTCTATAATCTTTCGTTGAGGCCATTTTCTGTTCTGTTACACGTCTTTGCTGTGTATTTTTAGTGCCGAAAGTGTCTTGTTGCTAGGTGATTGTGGGAGAGGGAGAAAGATGGGTAGAAAAGGATGGAAGCAGAGGGAGGGAGGGAGAGAGAGAGATAGAAAGAGAGAGTCAGTGAGTTAGTGAGGGTACGGCGCGGTCCTTGTGAAAGCTGAATGACAAACACGCTCACGCGCTCGACATGAGTCAGCACTTACGCACACACTCGGCGGGCGCGACAGCTTTGTGCTCACTTTATGTGTGTGTACGAGTGTCTTCTCACGTTGCCTTACCTGCTGAGGTTTTGCGCTGCTTGACGTGTTTGTCATCCACTTTCACTCACAGGCCACAGTTTTGGTGTGTGTGCGTCCTTAATGGATGCTAGTTTCCTTAGTGTGTGTGTGTGTGTGTGAGTGTTTGTGTGTATGTCAGTCAAGCATGTAGTTAATTACATCAGCTCGTTAGCCTGTGCGTCCTGATTGGCTGCGTGGCGGGGTAGGAGCCTGAGGCGGCTGGTGTGGGTCGGAGGCCCTGTTGGTGTGGTGCAGACGGAGGTAAAGCTACTGCTGCCGCACTCAGACCCACGTAACATCTGAGCACGCTCGCATCTCTCTCTCGCGCTCTCTCTCCCTCTCTCCCTCTCCTTCGCTCCCGCAGTCCGCCTGACGTGCGGCTGATGCAAGCCTGGCCTAAGCGGTCCCCATGGCAACCCCTATACGCCCAAACAGAGCAGTCACGAAGGTGTGTGTTCGTGTGTCTGTATGTGTGTGGCAGCGCTTGTGTGTTTTAGTCCGAGCACTGAACAAAGACGCACACATCAGTCCACAAACACACACACACACACACACACACACACACACACACACACACACACACACACACACACACACACACACACACACACACACACACACACACCTCTCCTCTGCCTATCCTGGCCATATCCTGCTGGGTGACAAATAAACTCCACCTTAGTGTTTGACCTGTTGCCCAGGCTCTGGCCCTCCTTATCGTCTAGGGTGGCGTCCCCGCTCCTTGAATCAACCACAGGCATTACGATCCGGTAACCAAGTCGAGATATTAATATCAAGGGCCAGATTGGCCGATGAGCTTCGCGGGGGCCCCCCCATCTTGCCGACCCTCTGCACACGTCGGTTTTAGGTGGTAGTGACATCTGTGTTGTTCATTTTTCAGAGTGACTCAGCCCTCCTCCCCACCGAGAGAGGAAGATGGTGTGAGTGATGAATAAGAATGCGAACGCGAGAGCCGAGTCAAGAGCGCGTGGTGGAAGTGAAAGATTGAAAGGAAAGAGGTAGAGGGAGAAGGAAGCGGGCGGTGGAAAGAGGTTTTTAAAACGAAAGTGAGTGGTTGAGAGGAAGAACGAGTGACTGAGGGGACCATTGATTGATGGTGCAAAAAAAAAAAGGGGGAAGAGAGTGATTCAGTTGACAGAAGATTGACAGAAATTGAAAGAAAGAAGTAGAGGGGAAAAAAAAACAACAAGGGCATAGTCCTGGAGAGCGAAATTGAGAGAAAGAAGGAAAAAGAGAGGGTGAGAAAATAGGACAGATATCCTGGAGTGATTAGTTACACATCTGGTTCCAATGAGGAGTGTGTGTGTGTGTGTGTGTGTGTGTGTGTGTGTGTGTGTGTGTGTGTGTGTGTGTGTGTGTGTGTGTGTGTGTGTGTGTGTGTGTGTGTGTGTGTGTGTGTGTGTGTGTGTGTGTGTGTGTGTGTGTGTGTGTGTGTGTAAAGAGGGAGCAAGCGATGAAGCCCTCAGTCTGTCGGGTGCCATGTAGGCTGGCCTTCTGCTGATGCTGTGTGTTGAGTCTAAGACATGAAGGCATGGAAACACACTCACTTTGTCATTTGCCTCTTTGATTCAGCTACTTCACATACCAAACCACACACACATCATACAGACACACACACACACACACTGCCTGTTTTTCTCAGAGTGAATGTATGTGTGTGTGAGTGGGTGGGTGTTCATTTTTATTTTGACTGGAGCCTCAAGGTTAAAGAACTTGATGCTGTAATACCCTCAAACACATGCCACACAGACACACACACACACACACACATACACACAGACACACACATAGAGACACACACACACACACAACTGCCCTCAATGTTTCCATCACACACACAGACACACTGCCAGTAAAGCTTGTTGTATCACTCCAACATTTGGATGGGATTAGTATAACGATGAGGGCTCATTATAGGAAAAAAAGACTACACTGCCCTGTACACAGCATTTCATTATGAACAATTAACATTTTGCTCGAATTCATTCACGCAGATGGTTACGACTGGAGTAAAGGGATCACAGCACAGCATCTCTTTAACATCAACAGCATTTCGCATTTGAGAATGTACTATAGCAAATACATTTGGTTTCATTTGCGTATGCCCAGAGTGTGATTTGGTTTTAGTTTTTATTTTCCATTCACGTGCCTCTTTTACAACTTAACTTTTTTCAAGTTAATAACCTCCATGGGGCTTCCCCTACCCCCCCTCCTCTTCTTTCCTCTCTCCCCAGGGTTCGCCTTCCCAGACTGGGCCTACAAACCGGAGTCGAGCCCCGGCTCGCGCCAGATCCAGCTATGGCACTTCATCCTGGAGCTGCTGCGCAAGGAAGAGTACCAGGACGTGATCGCCTGGCAGGGCGACTACGGCGAGTTCGTCATCAAGGACCCCGACGAGGTGGCGCGTCTGTGGGGCGCCCGCAAGTGCAAGCCGCAGATGAACTACGACAAACTCAGCCGCGCTCTCAGGTGAGCGAGAGTGTGTTTGTGTGTGTGTGTGTGTGTGTGTGTGTGTGTGTGTGTGTGTGTGTACATACCACCCCGCACGTGTGTTTTTTTACTTACAAGTACAACTTATCCTAGGTAAGTGTGTGTGTGTTTACTTAGAAGTATAGCTTAAAACTAGGTGGTTATGTCATGTACCTACTTGTTTGTGTACCCTCAGGTGAAGGAGGGAAATTGTGTGTGTGTGTGTGTGTGTGTGTGTGTGTGTGTGTGTGTGTGTGTGTGTGTGTGTGTGAATGTGAATACAAAAAATGGATGTGAAGGAGTGTTGTGACCTTTCTTTTGTGTATCTGTGCCATCACAACTCTCTTCTTTCTCTCTCTCTGTCTGTATGCCCTGTTGACAGGCAGTGGCTAGATGTTTTTTATGTCCTGCTCCTTTAGTGCTACAAGGTGTTCTGCTCTCTGTCAGTCCAACCTCCTATTTTTTCATCTTTCTCTCGCTCTCTCCGTCTCCCATTCATGTTCTGTCACTCTTCGACTCTTCATCGACAGCAATCATTCATGTTTTTTTTTGTTTTTTTTTACTTGTCGTCGTTTGTGCGTGTGTGTGTGTGAGATGTGACCCGTTGGTAGTCTCATGTCAGAAGAACCAACCCCGCTCCGCGTCGGCAGCGATGCCAGGAGCCAGTTGCCATGGCAGCGGCCGACACAAAACACTTCAACTCGCTGAACTCGGCGTTGTGCGGTGTCTCATAAAGAGGCGGCCCACTCAGCACTCACATAAGCGCGCGCGTCCGCATCACAGCCAAATGCTCTCTGGGGAGAAAAAAAAACATCCACTCCCACTGCACACAAGGAGAGGAACTGCAGTTACACACTCACAGAAGAAAGCTCACACAGTCCGCACACAATATAACAATATAAAGACACACACACACACACACACACTTCATGTCATTCTTTCCAGGAAGACCCTATAGCCCACACAGGGACAGCACCCACCCACAGTAAGTAAAGTACCTATGGAGTACTTAAAGGAAGTGAACGATAGGACTTGGAAGAACAGGATGAAGGGAGAAATTGTTCAGCCCCATTCTCACTACATAAATGAGTTGCCAGATAGTTGGAGGAAGAGAGAATAGTTAGTTGAAGGTACCTTTGATCCAGCTCATGTATTAGCCACTGGAGCAAGGTGCTGACCCCAAATTCTAGTATTAGATGAAAATGTCTATCTAAGTCAGGGATAATGTATTGTCCGCTGGTCATTATCGGGAAATAAGTCCTGCCCTGAATGGACTTATTTCCCAATAATGATTAGCGGATAATTAATTATTTTTCTGTTTATTATACGGGCACTTGCTAAAATGAGAAAGGAAACTTAACACAATTTAAAAGGATTTTGTTACCGTTTCGTGGCTTCTGCCGGGAAAAAAATAGTTTGCCACACAAACAGAACCTTTCAGAAAGAAATGTTTCTGATGCTGCATAGAATCGTATTACTTGTTGACTTTCACTTTCAATGAAGTTCAATTAGGTAGTGAACAAACTATTCATAGAATGATATGAAAAATTTGAATCGGAAGCACAAAACTCGTTGCCATTGGCTGCGGTGATTTAATTTTTTGCAGTAGTCATTATACAGAATTATCGGACCTCCGGATGTTTGGAAGGTCTGTTCACGTTAATGGAACTTTCTGTAGCATTCTGTATAGCCATATTATAAGTAAAATGTATAGTGCTCTTCACAGACAGGAATTGCAACGTGCTCTACAAGGAATAAATAAAAAGCAAATGCACAATAAAAGGGCATAAGTGCACAAGGCACAAAAGAGGCAGCATAGACAGAACTCTCAAAACAAACATCTATTTGAAATCACTTTGAATAAAACTCTAAAAGGCTAAATAAATCGATGTAAAGGTGTGTGTGTGTGTGTGTGTGTGTGTGTGTGTGTGTGTGTGTGTGTGTGTGTGTGTGTGTGTGTGTGTGTGTGTGTGTGTGTGTGTGTCTGTCTGTCTGTCTGTCTGTCTGTCTGTCTGTCTGTCTGTCTGTCTGTCTGTCTGTCTGTCTGTCTGTCTGTCTGTCTGTCTGTCTGTCTGTCTGTCTGTCTGTCTGTCTGTCTGTCTGTCTGTCTGTCTGTCTGTCTGTCTGTCTGTCTGTCTGTCTGTCTGTCTGTCTGTCTGTCTGTCTGTCTGTCTGTCTGTCTGTCTGTCTGTCTGTCTGTCTGTCTGTCTGTCTGTCTGTCTGTCTGTCTGTCTGTCTGTCTGTCTGTCTGTCTGTCTGTCTGTCTGTCTGTCTGTCTGTCTGTCTGTCTGTCTGTCTGTCTGTCTGTCTGTCTGTCTGTCTGTCTGTCTGTCTGTCTGTCTGTCTGTCTGTCTGTCTGTCTGTCTGTCTGTCTGTCTGTCTGTCTGTCTGTCTGTCTGTCTGTCTGTCTGTCTGTCTGTCTGTCTGTCTGTCTGTCTGTCTGTCTGTCTGTCTGTCTGTCTGTCTGTCTGTCTGTCTGTCTGTCTGTCTGTCTGTCTGTCTGTCTGTCTGTCTGTCTGTCTGTCTGTCTGTCTGTCTGTCTGTCTGTCTGTCTGTCTGTCTGTCTGTCTGTCTGTCTGTCTGTCTGTCTGTCTGTCTGTCTGTCTGTCTGTCTGTCTGTCTGTCTGTCTGTCTGTCTGTCTGTCTGTCTGTCTGTCTGTCTGTCTGTCTGTCTGTCTGTCTGTCTGTCTGTCTGTCTGTCTGTCTGTCTGTCTGTCTGTCTGTCTGTCTGTCTGTCTGTCTGTCTGTCTGTCTGTCTGTCTGTCTGTCTGTCTGTCTGTCTGTCTGTCTGTCTGTCTGTCTGTCTGTCTGTCTGTCTGTCTGTCTGTCTGTCTGTCTGTCTGTCTGTCTGTGTGTCTGTATGTCTGTGTGCCTGCCTGTCTGTCTGTCTGTCTGTCTGTCTGTCTGTCTGTCTGTCTGTCTGTCTGTCTGTCTGTCTGTCTGTCTGTCTGTCTGTCTGTGTGTCTGTGTGTAGCGGGGAGTAAGAGATTGGGGAAAAGAGAGAACGCAAGGGGGATGGAGAGATGCGTGGTGAACTCTGATGGAGGAGAAGAACGTCTGGAGCGCATGAGGGGCGATGGGAGTGACTTGAGTGTGGGAGGCCAAAAGAGTCTGGGGGGAGAACAGAGACATAAAGGGGAGAGATGAGGGATATTAAAAACGAAAAGCGAGTGATTGAGAGAGGCATGTAACGAAAGAGGGAGGATTGGAAGGGATGAGGGGGGGGGGGGGTTGTGATCAATCATGTGGGGGTGCAGTTCAGATGGGGAGCAGGCTGCGCTTTCATCTGATGACTTCTGCAGGCACTCGTCCCTCTGCTCTGCACGTGCTCCATCTCTTTCCTTTTTTCTTCTCTCTTTCTTTCCTCTCATTCTTTTATTCTTTTGTGTGTGTGTGTGTGTGTGTGTGTGTGTGTGGTTTTGAGTTGGAGGTTATATTGTGTGAACAGTCAAATTTCCATGTCTGCTGCTGATTCCACACACACTCACCTACTCTCTACCCTGCCTGACCCTATAGACTAGACATGTCTACTTTCAGTTCCTCATGCATATGACACAAGTCATGTCATACTTAGAACAGTTTCAATCTTTCACACACACCGCATACTCACACCGCATACTCACACTACTTGACAAGTGGCAAACACGTGCCCGCCAGACTTCTATAAACAAGTCCGTCTCATCCTTCTTTTATTTAGTATCTAATCTGCAGTGCAGGTGCGTGCTTTATGTGTGGCACCCGGCCCAATACGGGGGGAATTATGATGGTCCCAACTAGGAAGTGAGCCACTTGGCAGTAGTTGTTAGTATATAAATACACACAGACACACACAGACACACACACACAGACACACACACACACACACACACACACACACACACACACACACACACACACACACACAGACACACACACACACACACACACACACACACACACACACACACACACACACACACACACACACACACATGGGCGAAAGTCACAGACATGCTTAAGAGAGCTCTCTGATCCTTTTGATGTGAGTTCAAATGGTCTTCAAAGAGCTGCTTTTTGTGTGCCTCAGCGTGTTTAACCCTCTGTATGTGTGTTTGTGTGTGTGTGTGTGTGCCCACACTTGCACGTCATGCAAGTGTATACGTGTGTGGGAATGTGTACCCATGAAAGAGAAGGCTTTGGTTGTTGTGTGTGTGTGTCTGTGTGTCATTCTGTAGTGTGATGTTGTTAACGAAAGGCTACCTGTATGTATGTTGGCGTGACTTTGTGTTGATGATTGTGTGTGTGTGTGTGTGTGTTGTCGTGTGTATGAGTTATACCATTTTATGGGTGTGTAGGTGGCACATTGGCATCTGTGCACTCATGTGTGTGTGGGAGTGTATGTGCATGAGTCTACCCTTTGTTGCTGTGTAGGTGGCATGTTGGCGTGTCCAAATGTGTGTGTGTGTGTGTGTGTGTTTATGTGCGCCTGCGAACAGTATGTTCCTGTGGAAAAAAAGCCGAACGCCCTCTCCAGTCTGTGGCCGTATCAAAGCAGGTCCCCACAGCATCTTCAGCAAATGGGCAGATGACTCACCGCTCACAGTGCATATTTAACCAGCTTATCTGCCAGACATGCTCTCTGGTTCACACGTTTGGGGCCGACTGACTCCCCGTTTGGCCTTTTGAATTTTTCGAAAAAAACATCTCCCAGGTGCTGATCCATGTGAAATCCCCGATCGGTGCATCAAGACCATTAGTCGCCCAAATCCCTTGGTCAGGGTTTTCGTTGTCTTTTTTTTTTTTTTCCTACATAGATAATTCAAAAGGCACCTGCCTTGCCCCAGGGTCTGTATCGTCAGCGTTCCTTGACTATGTTGCCGTTCTGACGCCCAGTCCTTTTGTGAATATAATGCTATCGAGTATCGGGGAAAGAGGGGGGGGGGGGGAATCCCCCTGACACACACTACTTACCTCTAAGACACGTTTTCTCCCATCACCTTTGAGCTTGTCTTTGAGCCTGGAAAAACCCTTCACTGATGATGGTTGATCTGTATTGGATTCCCAATCCTGTCCTGCACTCTGAGAGTGTAACCCTGTCTCTCTCTCTTGTCTCTGTCTGCAGATACTACTACAACAAGAGGATCCTTCACAAGACCAAAGGGAAGCGGTTCACCTACAAGTTCAACTTCAACAAGCTGGTCCTGGTCAACTACCCCTTCATAGACATGGGCTCTGCAGGTAGTTCAACAGTGTACTTATAAATTCTTCAGTGCGTGCTTTTTACAGGGCACAGAGATGTGTTTCAATGAAAAAGTGTGTTTGTGTGTATTTGAGATTATTCATTTTTAGTCTGTCTGTGAGGTCATTCCTTGCTCAAAATGGAACCTCATGATCGTCTGTGTGTGTGTGTGTTTTAATGTGGTGTGTCGTATTTGGTGTTAACTGTTGCTATTTTTGGGGGGCTAATGCATGCCATAGAGGCGCTTTTTCCTAAAGAGAAGCCAAACACCAGAGCTTGGCAGCCGCCCCACGACAGGACCGCAGACTGTGAGGGCTTATGGGAAGACGACACGTGGCTCTTGTACCCTCCTCAGAATGGCTTTCTCTCCCTCACCCTCTATCCATCTATTCACTCATCCATCTCTCTCTCTCTCTCTCTCTCTCTCTCTCTCTCTCTCTCTCTCTCTCTCTCTCTCTCTCTCTCTCTCTCTCTCTCTCTCTCTCTCTCTGTATCCATCATTCATTCATCCATCTATCTATTCATCTTCCTTGATACTACTGCCCTCCTGTATCCATCATTCATTCATCCATCTATCTATTCATCTTCCTTGATACTACTGCCCTCCTTGATTCTATTGCCCTCATCCTTTTCCCTGTCCATCAATGTCATCCCTTCTCCGTAACAATGCAATCGTTTGAAAATGTTCTCTCTGTCTGTCGCTCTAGGCAGTGGAGTTCCCCAGAGCGCCCCTCCAGTGCCGTCCGGCGTGGGCTCCCATTTCCGTTTCCCGCCCTCCACCCCCTCCGAGGTGCTCTCCCCGAGCGAGGAGCTGCGCAGCCCGGGCGTCTTCAGCGCGGTGGCCCGCCGCATGGCCCGCGGCTCCGTGAGCGACTGCAGCGACGGCACCTCCGTCACCTCCGAGCTGGAGGAGGCCGGAGGAGGAGGCGCCGGCGAGGAGCGCGGCGGAGGAGGAGGAGGAGAGCGGGCCTTCCGCAGCCTCCTCCACCCCCGCCTGTCCCACGACTCGCTGTTCCGTGTCTACGGGCCGCCGCCGAGCCGCCCGGGACCGCCCCACGGGCCGCCACAGTCTCACCGCGCCCACCCGGAGAACCTGTCCCCGTTCCCGGTGTCCCCGCTCCCGGGCCCCGGGGGCCTGCTGGGGCCCACCCTGTCGCCGGCGCTGTCCATGACGCCCAGCTCCCACCTGGCCTACACGCCGTCCCCGTCGCTGTCCCCGATGCTGGGCTCCCACTTCTCCTTCAACCCGGAGGACATGAAGCGCTACCTGCAGGCGCACACGCAGAGCGTCTACAACTACCACCTGAGCCCGCGCGCCTTCCTGCACTACCCCAACATCGTCATCCCGCAGCCCCATCGGCCCAGCGCCAACGCCGCCGAGTCCAAGCCGCCGCTTGCTCCCCCCTCCCACGCCCACGCTCACGCCCACGCCCACGCCCAC
Source organism: Alosa pseudoharengus (assembly GCF_046254945.1). Taxonomy (NCBI): domain Eukaryota; kingdom Metazoa; phylum Chordata; class Actinopteri; order Clupeiformes; family Clupeidae; genus Alosa; species Alosa pseudoharengus. The sequence goes on along the minus strand of NW_027468685.1, from coordinate 20,502,832 downwards.
TCCCACTCCCACGCCCACCTGCCCCTGCACCACGCTCACCCCCACGGGCCGCCCGGAGGACCTCCAGAGGAGCCGCGCCTCTCGCCCTTCCAGTTCAAGCTGCAGCCTCCGCCGCCGGGACGCAAGCAGCGGGACGGGCCTCTGGGGAGCTCCTCCTCTTCCGCAGCGTCCGGCTCCGCACACCACAACTCCTCCTCAGGGTCCCTCAGCCACTCAGGAGGCACGCCTAAAATTAAGGTGTGTACATCTGACTGATATTAATGTATTCAGTCACTTAGGGTGTCTTCTAACTTGCATTCACATACGGTTTGTGTGTAAAGAACAGTAAGAAACTTTGAGAGGGATACCGAGAACATACTTACACGAATGTAGTACTGGATTGCACTATTATACATTGAACATATATTTGCAAAAGGTAGACGATGCTTGCTTCTGTGTCCATGGATTACAAGATGTACATATATTTCTGAATGTGTGTGTGCGTCCCATGATCCTCAGGTGGAGCCCATCTCTGATGTGGAGTCTGAGGAAGAGGTGGAGGTCACCGACATCAGTGAGGAGGACGAAGGCGATGTTTTCGCCCCGCCACACCACATCAACGGCTTCGGCCTCGCTCTTGTCAATCAGCCCCACCATCCACCACAAGCCGCCGACGACGGCATCGTGGCCGACGAGGATCTGGACGAGGACGTCTTCAAGACCCCTGCCGCGCCGCCCACCACCACCACCACCAGCAGCACCAGCAGCAGCACCAGCGGTCCCTCCGGGGGCCTGGCCCTGCTGGGCCTGAAGATCGAGCCCCGTGAGGTGGGTCTCGGCCCGGCCAGCCCTGGCGGCACCCGCTGCATCCCCCTCAAGCTGCGCTTCAAGCGCCGCTGGAGCGAGGACCAGCGCCTGGAGGCCGGCAGCGACGAGGCCGATGATAAGAAGGTGCGCGCTGCTCCCGAGGAGGACGACGCCGCCGCCGCCGCCGGTCGCGACGAGCAGCCTGGCGGCGAGAGGGACATGGGCGCCTTCCGGCGGGCAGAGAATGGCGGGCGCCGTAGTCCCCCTTCCCCGCTCGTCCTGCCCCCGGCACCCGCCCAGAGGAGGGTGAGCTCTGAGCTGCAGAGGGCCACGGCCCAGCTGTCCCTGGAGAATAACGGCTGCTGATTTTAAACACACACAAACATATATATATATATACACACACACACACACACACACGTTAACATACTCATGCCTACACACTAACAAATATGCTGACACCCTTTTAGCTTCTCCTCACACACATGTGCATCCACACATGGCCATACATGAAACGGAAAACTAACAACTGACACCCACATACACAGTTTAGACACACACAACACTCATTGGCCCATGCTTACTTAGACAGGTAAAGCCTTGGTACACACACACACACACACACACACACACACAAACAGAAGGAAGTGTCCCTTTTTTGATACACAAACATGCATATACTGTGTGTAGAGTTTAAAGCCGGTGCACACAAATCTTTTCAAACTATGTATATTGAAACAAAGTCCTGTTCTCAGTCACATAACCTGCACACACTGTAAATATGACAGAACACGTATACTGACGCTCCACAGTGCCGAGGCAGACACTAAACACCGCTTTTCTCTCAATACTGACACGTCACCGAGCGGCTCAGGACAAAACTCCCTCCCTCATTGGCTTGTGGTCCCCTCGCCCCGCCTCCTTCAGTTAAGCCGGGCCCTCCCATTGGCTGTTCCCGTGGCCCTAAAAGACTGCCTCTTCAGCCAGTGAGGCAGCAAAAAGCTGTCCGGCCTTGTTGTTAAGGGCCCTAGAAGAAGACTTTAATACATGCCTTCAACATCAACAAACAAGAGATTACAGAAGTGCCTGTCCCTTAGTCAAAACACACCATTACGACCCAGAGGGAGAGAGGTGGGGGAAAAACCGTAGGAAACGCAGACAAACATGAATTGCGTCTAAAACCAGACTGTCTAGATGCTCTAGACATGTTTTGACTGCCGGGAGTTCCACTTTATTGCCTCTTCACACCAATGGCCTTCTAGAGTCTGCCTTCTAGCATATGACTATGCCTGATTCAACTTGGTATGAGGGGAGATGTATTCTGTGATTTGTGGGACCGAAAGAAGTTGACAAACTGATAGATAAGTCGCCATTAAACATCCACCATCCTCCGCCACCACCATCACATCCTTGATTAAGTGAGTTTTGGTTAAAGGTCATGCCGCATCAGGCCAAGTGTGTGCAAGTCCTTAAACTCTTCACAGGAAGTCCTTAATTCCTCCTTCGCTGCCCTAGACTGACGACTTGAAAAGAGCAGGAAAGGGGTCTGTGTCTGATCGGCCCTCTGGCATGAGACCGCCTTCCCTGTCATCCTCAGCCAATTGGACCACCCTCATGCCAGGTCGGGCCAATGGGGTTCACCCTTACCAGCAGGCCTTAGGCTGTAGTAGGACTACCTTTTTGCTGGCCTCTGACATTGGGACCATGCTTCAGACTGAGAGGGGCCTTTCTTCACATGTACAGCCAGGATGCAGAAGAGATTTTTAAGTGTTACTTTGCTACCTGCAGTAACCATGGTGATGATGACGAAGAAGATGATGATAATGATAATGATGAGTCTGATGTTGTGATGTTATTTTCTTTTTCCCCTTCCCTGTTCCGGGTTGCTATTACTCTTATTCATTCTATGTCTGGGAATGGAACTGGGGGGAAATTGCCTTATAAGGAAGGCAAGCGTTTTAAAGGCATTGCTTTTGACATTTGCAGTGAAGAGTGGGTCTGGTGTATAATGCTCACTCACTCAAACAAGCGCACACACACACACCCATACACGATGGTGATATTTAGCCAGGGAGTGTATGTATGTATGTATGTATGAATGTGTGTGGGAGTGGGAGTCATCCCTAAAATGTAATGATTTTAGAGCACAAAGTCCAACTCAGGCTGCGTTTTGTGGATGAGGGATTTAGTTTTCTATGCGTTTCAAATGGAAGAATCTCATTCCTGTTGCACTCACACCTATGAACAAATAGGAGCCCCAAGTGAGATGATGGTGCCTTAAAACATAAGACTGCCCCTGCTTTTAGAACACGTACACACACACACAGCCTTTAGAGAACACTTTACTCAAATGCGAGGCACCAGACTAAATAAAACCTCACACTGCCAGTTTGCCTTCATTTTATAGCATGTTTAGAGAGAAGATATACACATAAGTATTATATACAATCTATATATTTGATACAGATGATTTCATTTTCAGAACGTTAGTTTGATATATCCCATGAATAGCTATTTTTAAAATGGTGTAAAAGTGGAAACGCGAGGGAAGATTTTTCCACTTGATTCTAGGCAGATCATCTCAACGCTCTTGTGACAAATCATTGATGGTTGATCCAAACAATAAAAGAAGCCATTGTGCTGCAAGTGATCAAAAAAATGGACGAAGTATCTTATATAAATATATATAAATATATTTACACATATACACACATGCATTTGTAAATAGTCTGTAGCTATAAAATGATGAAAACAGGCCTGTTTGGAGCCATCATGTTTATTTTTGAACAAAATGAAATTTGGTGAGCGATTCTGCTGACAGAAGCAACACTACAGTGAGCGTCTGCCCCACGTAGCAAGGACCTAACCTGTCCAGGTGGACAAAAAAAAAGAAAAAGAAAAAAAGATCCCATATATACAAGCCTAAAGCTAAACCAATCAGAAATGGACCCAGGGATGAAGTCTCAGCACCTCTGTATATTTTTTTCCAAGTCCTTCTTGTGTGCCTCTGGAAACCCTCCTCTAGCAGACGAAGGAGGGTGGGGGGGTCCTCCCCAACCACCCCCCCCCCCCCCCCCCCCTCAGGAGCTGTCGCCTGTGCGCCGTCAAATGAACCCTTGTCTTGAGTTTGGCCCTCGCAGGCTGCATGGCCTCTGAGCAGAGCGAGGCCTCCAATTGGTCCATGCCAGACCTCACCACTGCCTTACTCTTCAGGAAAAGAGAAATAAACAAAACATCAACATGACAAAACAAGTACAGGAACAAATAAAGTTTCCCATCAGTATTGACTTTATGTCTTTATTATTAATATTATAATTATTACATTTTACTGTTCATATTAATTTTTAGTTTTATGTTTCTTTCCAACATTGATACTATTACTGTTATTTCAAGAGGCTCGCCTCGCAGTCAGCCTAACCCTTCCCATGATCCTTTGCGCTCGCGTGTGTATGGACAGTCCTCCCCACGTGTCCCATCGCACACTGCTCTGTTCAGCTGACCTGTGCTGCCGTTGTGGTGATTTGCTGTGTGTTTTTGGCTGCTCCGTGTCGTGAGATGGTGAACCAAGAACATGGGGAGGTTGCTGGGGAGGAGGGACATAATCTCCTATCAAATTATTTGTTATATGTTCTCTTTTTGGCCTTGTGTATATATTATATATAAATATAAATAAAAAATCTTTCTTTTTTTCTTTTTTCTTTAATTTTTTTTGTGGGGGACTACCGGTATGTAAGAAAAGACATTGTATTATTTTACTGTGTAAAAGTCTTTCTATTATATATATATATCACTTCATCTCTTTCTCTTTGTATTTCCCTCTTTCAGCGGTTATGTAACACTCTATAGAGAGAGTTGAGATCTTTCCCATCATGATGAAACATTTGTACTTTTTGTTGGTCTTGTATTTTTTCCTTTTTCTCTTGTAATTAAAACTGTAATCAGGGTTCATTAAAACAGGTTAAAAAGGAGTGTGTGTTTTTGTGTGTTTGAGGTGTATTGGTGCGTGTATTTCCTCAAGACAGTAGATAGCTTGTCAACAATTACTCTAGTCCTTGACTCATCTCTTGGCATCTTAGCGAAGTAGTGCTTCTGAGACTTGGTAAATGGTGTGCTTGTAGCAAAGCAGTCTCTTCCTACAGGACACTATGGCTGTCTTTGATCCTAGGAAACACTTTGCTTTGCTGTGGACGGCACAGAGGGCCGGACAAAAGCAGTTCACAGCTGTTTGCACTATTCCACCCACATGATTGACAAATGACAGTAAAGTCATTGTCCTTGTCAAGGCGGAATCTGAAGCAGTAAATTTCCAGCACTGTATATTAGTATGCATTTTCCACTGGAAGTGAAATGTATGTCAATGTGGGTGCATGAAATCTAACTTCCGGAAACATTTACACAACGTTGAAATGCCCACGCCATGTCATTTAGGCCAGAATGCCAGAACACTTAACAGTAAAACTTGCCTTCCGAGAAATGTCCTTATAAGAGCCGACAGTTAGCATCTGTGTGTCCTTCAACATTATTAGATTTTGCAACAGCTCCATCATACATAGGCTGTTCCTGGAACAGCCTAATCCTTGGGCATAGTGTATTTTTGCCTGGGGGAAACTGGTCACAGATCTGATCACACAGAAGCATTCTCCTGCTGGCCAGTCACTCTTACTGCATCCTCATCTGTGTTGAGGTAAATATTGGTGAACTGGTGACCTCTGCTGTCCTTGTTTGGAAGTGCGAGTCTAAGAGTTGCTCAGAGTAGCCTACATGGCCTCACAAAGTTATGACACAAAGAACAGTTGAGTATGTGTACAGAGGTTTGGTGTTGCTTTAGATGACTAGGATAGTGCTAGCTCGTATGAATTTAGAGCTTAGTGGTTTCACCACATACTAGCTAGATGTAATCCCAAACTTTGAAAGCATTTACCGTTAAAGCGGTATCCATTCCAAACCACATGTGAAAACGTGTTATACTGCAGTCTTACTGTATTAGTGTATTAAGTAAAATGGTTCAATGTGTTGAAACAGTAGGGGAGGTGAACATAATGCAGGTGTTACTACATCACTGAATCAAGGTAATGAAAGTAATGTGAGCTTGTTGGGCAATAATGAAAGGTTTTCATGGTCAGTCTCACAAAATACCAAGTCATCCCCAACACTGCACTTTGGTTAATATTTGTGTTGTTAATTTTCATTTACTTTAACTTGATACCGCTGCTATGCTATGAAATGTCACAAAGGCTGCTTTTCACAAGCTGTGCTTCAGTTTTTCCAGAGGGAGAGGAAGGAATAAACCCGACTCTGGCCGCTGCTACTGCTGCGACTCAAATCAAAATGGCCACCACAGCCATCCGCAGAGGAAATGCTCCTGAAGTGAGTCACATGGCAGGAGGCATCTCAAGGGCAATTAGAGAGCCTGGAGCCGAGAGCCCATCAGCGTGTGCAATCAGGCCCCTTCTGATGAGCAAGCATGGTGAGACACTCTCACACACACACTCACACACATCGCCCTCTCACTGTGAGCCGTTCTTTATCACATTGTTAGGTCTTCAATCACACACACACATACATTCCCCTCTGTGTCTCTGTCTCTCTATGATACACACACACACACACACACACACACACACATGTGTCCTGTCGATCAGTGCTGTCCATCTGTGGCCCTCTGATTTTACGCTGGTTGTTCGCAATCCAGTTCACACCGGAGGAGAGAGAGAGTCTGGGGTGGGGTGTGTGCTGTGCTGTGCTGTGCTCTGCTCGTCCCACAAAGCTTGATTGACGAGGGTCCTTGGACACATGCTGAGAGGGTTTGTTGATTGGCCAGAGGGCGAGGTCAAGGGTCACGGCCCAGGAGAAAGGGGGCCGAGCCAGGAGGGGACAAGACTTGTTGGCCAACAGCAGGGAGCAACTAAAGGGGCCAATTATGCTATGTGTTTGTGTTTAGTGCATTTGTATGCTAGGCATGTTGGGAGAGAAACACTCTTCTACCATTGCCGCTTCCCTCCAGATCTGAGCCTCAAGAGTGTATTTCTTTTCAGAAACTGAAACAGAAAGATCTGTCTGTGTACCTTTTTCCACCTTATCTAGGTTTCAATATCTTTGCTATAGTGCCTCGAAACAGTATAGGCCTACACATTCCCACACAGTGCAGTGCATTTGCCATACGTTTGTTCATGTAAATCACATGACAATTGAATGACATGACGTCAGTTTGAAAAGAAATATTTTTAGATCATGTGCTGCCCTTTAAAAAGAGCTGTGTCAGTATGGAATTGTATTGTGAGGTAGCAGATGACTGAGATGTGTGAAATGCATGGTGAAATCCCCTTGAAATCCCCTAAAATCTCCCATCCGTGCCCTCTAGTGGACAGAAGGGGCAAGGGCTACGAGTCCAAAGACTCAAAATTAACCTGGTAAAGGCCTAGACCTGTCAATGGCTGAATATGTTTATAGTTGTGATTGACCTGAAAATCAATTGCTGTGCTAATACTCTTAAATAAAATCATTATATGGCCCTTAAGTTAGTCCTTGCTGGTACCAACTGGGCCATAGTTCAGATAGCCTAATGCCTACAACAGAGGTTTTCTGATTGTGACCAAGGAACTACTACCATTCTGACTAAGGAAGAATCCTGTGAACGACTGCTTAATAAAAACCATTATATTATCACATCGAGAAGCTACATTACAGGGACAACCACTTGGCCACATACCCTTGTTTAAAAACCCCAGGCCTACGACATTGCTATTAATAAAGTATGCTACTGTGGTGACATATGTGTTACTGTGATAATACATGTGATATTATATTGTGATAGTACAGTAATAGCATACTAATGTGCATTTCCCCTGTTACTTAAAATGAGATGAGATGAGTTACGACAACAATGCAAAAGTTAAAACCCCCAAATACTTGTATCCATACATACTTCTAATTGGTTGTTATTTCATTTAGAGCTGAAATGAAGTACACGTTTCATTCACCCCTCCTTCATTCCTTAACTAAAAAATGAAAAATAACTAAAACTAAACTATAAACTAAATTGAAAATAAATAAAAATGATAGTCAGTGGCATAGTAAGATGTAACTACATCAAAATGGTGACGTGCTGAAGTTTTGAGAGGCTGACATCACAGCTGACTTATCAATTCATGAAAAGCTTGCTACTCAGCCTTATACCAGATCAGATGTCAGGACCAAAAAAAGCCGCACACACACACACGGAAAGGGAAAGTGCACATTAAGATTGTGGTTAGTATGTGTGCATGTGCAAATTATGTTATTTATACGCATGTGTTACTGATAAGGGAAATTATTTTTTTAGCTATAGTGTGAGTCTAAGTAAGTTGCTTTAGCATACTTGCGTGTGTATGCATATACTCATTGTCTGATCTGAGTCAAATGTTTGTAATTGGCCCTCATTGTTACTGGATGCCTTGTGAGGGCTGCTGCTCCAGCTTTCTGCTGTCTTGGACTCCTGCCTCTTATTTGTTCTGATGTTCCAAATGTACACGGTTGGCAACACTCATTAGCAGATATATCCCCCTCAGACATTCACTAATGTCCCTGTGATGTTTGTCCAGAATGACAAATGTATCTGTTGTAAGTGTATTCATCTGGTCGGGGTGTGTTGTGTAACCAAGGTAAAGCACAGACAGTTGCTGTAAATTGTCATATTTGTTGAAAATCAACTGTCAAATTCACACCTTAAGTATTTATGTTTAATATGTATGAATAAGTTTGACAGTGGATAATGTAGGCTGCTCCGGCATCCATGTGCATATAAATATGAGCATAACCGACCATCTAAATGATCTGTTTTGTAGTCATTGCGGTTGCAGATTCTGAAATAGCTTGAGCAAGATGCTGTAGACTGCAAGCTCAATGGCGAGGACACATCAAGGTGTGGACCCGCTTGTATCTCTCTCCATGACTTTGAGCATGTGTGCGTGTGCTGTGTGTGCGTGTGTGTGTGTGTGTGTGTGTGTGTGTATGTGTGTGTGTGTGTGTGTGTGTGTCTGTGTCTGTGTATGCATATCAGTGAGCGCATCATGTGCAAGCGCACACGTAGCAGCCTTATATAATTCTGTATGTTCTACATGCCCTGCAGGGAGAGCACTTGATGAGATCTGGGCTGTGATGTGGCACTCACAAACACTCCATCCATGGGTGTTGTTCAAACATAAGGTTTCATGCATATGAGGTCTTGCCTGCCTCTCCAGTGTAGGCTATCTGCAGATATCTGAGACTGAATGTATGTGGGCCATTCCCTTGAGGGACTGTAATCCTGGGTTTAAACTCATTTATTCTCGACCCTTCCTTTTTGGTCCCGCTGATGGCAACAAGCATAATGAGCTCATCGCTGTGCCTGGTCATTGGTGTATAGGCCCCCTATCACTTGGCCAATCACGAGATGATTTGGTGACGTTAGCTTTACATTGGTCTCAGGTTGGCTGGGGAAGGCGGGTTTATAGTGCTCTGGGTGACGTCAAAAGTAGTGAGGAGTGCTCTGTGATTGGCTCTAAGATTGAAGGTAACCGGGCATGAGAAAGACTAGTGGAAGGAGGCAGAAAGCAATGCTAAATGGAATAGTGATGCCTAATTATAGCGTAGTAGGATTGGGAAGACCGGTCGTATAGTTCACTATTATGCTGTGATTGATTTGCCGTTTTCGAACTGTTATGAGCAGTGCAGCATGTTCAAATAAACAGGTGGAATTTGATTTACACAACAGGTGTCTATACATCACTAGTTGAGGAATGTCATGCATAGCTGCATCAAGTCTACAAATTGGCTATCATTTTAAAATGGCTCGTTGTGTATAGGCTACTACGCTATCGGTGCTGTCAATATGGAACGACTGAGCGTGTAGATTGGTTTGTAAGGTTATTTTTCTTGCCACTACCCGCCTACTAGTTGTTGCGAGACCTCCTCTGAAATCTAATTGGATTTCACAAACTCAGGTCCGTCCAGCTGTTTCTTGTTTTCCCGTTTCACTATTCGACTGTAAATGTTGTCAATCAACTGTACTTTGACATGAAACTCCACCTTCCAGCAGTACTATTGGCTACTGTATCCAATGGTCGACACCGATTGGCTGAAGTGAGTAGTTGTCAAGGCTTTAGGCTTCATTCACCATTTTGCGACTGTAGTGTAGGACAGAAGCTGTCGTACTTTTCCTCGTTTGGGAGGCTTTAGCGGAAGAAAAATATTTGCAAGCCCAGATACTGACAACTGTGAACAACCGGCAATTTAATTGTTTTAATTTTGGAGGAATATCTTTGTAGCGCAACTGATAAATATTTCTGGGTAAGTTGAACATAAGCTACAAATCTTTCTTCTGCAGCACTGCGGAGGTTTGCCTGTTTTGCTTTGTTGGGGTTTCGGTATTGGGTGTTACTTAAACAAATAAGAATAGCCTATATTATATTTCGTGGTCAAACTGGTTTCTATTTAAACCGAGTTAACTGGAGAGATAAGTGTTTTACCATCCTCAGAGAGAAGGGAGGGGGGTAGGGTGCACAGTCAGTCTAAAACTTTTTTTTCTAGAAAACGACACAACAGCTAATAGCTGAATTAGTCTGCAACAAATTACACGTTTCAATATAATTGTGCGTAAACTACACTTTCTTAATTAGTTTTGTACAACCTAGAAAGTATATTCCATGTTTCAGCGACGTTTTTTTTCTCTCTAAGACGACGCAAACGTTTCATTCTGCTTTGGGTGTTCTCCTCTAGTCGAGGGCCTGGTCTTTTCCTGTTGTCCTCAAAAATGATACATTGTAATGATATGGCCAACTGGATATTCTATTGATCAGTTACTGTAACGTAGTGGATTAGCAGTAGCCTACGATTACCGTTTGCTGCTGTCTCACGCAACGATTGCGTGTAAAGCTTCACAAATGTAATTTAATTTAAACGCCACAGCTTCCGTGTTTAGGTGTGCTTATATAAACCCCTCGATGACACAAGTGTTTTTACACGTATTCACTCGTGTGATCATATTTGGATGAATGGTGTAGCTTTGTGGACAATATGTTTAGCGGCCTTGTAGAGGCGAGAGGCCTGCGTCACTCCACTTCTGGGTTCTTTGTGTAGTAGGTGGTAGTAAGCGCAGAGTAGGGCACTACGACCAATAACAGCGCTTGACACACATACAGGCTGCTGCTCAGCAAAAACTTTCTCAGGCCCATATCCTATGATTTGTTGTCCGCTCCCTGTACTGTCCAACGTAGGCCTACACGCTTTTACAATAGGTTTGTTAGCCAATAGCAATATTAAGGCTATGTGCCGATGAGTCCATTTTGTTATAGTAGCCTGTTATGCATATGATTCTTTCTGAAGAGTTAGATAATGTACACAACGTTACTGCTGTTAATTACCGGTCACCTTTAGTACTTACCAACCTACAATATCGTAATACGCCTGAAATCGGTAAGTTTAATTGTAATGGCAAATTATTATCGTGTAACAGATTCGATTTATGAATGAGGAAGATAGTTTTAAAGTATCACTTCATTGCTTTGCCATTGCCCTGGTTTTGCTCTCATAGGCTACCATTTTTTTTACATATTTACTTTGGTTCATAAAGAGTGAACCTTATCCACCTTAATTTGTATATATTTTTCTGTGGTGTGTGAGTGCTATAGTAGGACCTTGACAGATGACATAATGGTGGAATTTTATTGGTTTGTTGGACACATGTTATTTACATAGTCCACAGGCTCTCAGAGAACACTGTGTTTGACTGAATAAGGTCTTTTGAATGCTGCAGCTGTGTTGTGGTTTGCTGCATGGCCTTTGCAATGTGCTGCCACACCATCAGCAACTACACTACAACCCTGTCTAGTACTGCCAACATCAAACATAGTTTCAATACCATGCATTCGCCTACACACACACACACCAAAATGGACTGACACTTGGTCTATATAGTGCACAGTTAAGACTTGCACTTTGGCTCTGACCTCCAAAATGGATTTTTTTCTCCACTTTCTGCAGGGTAGCACTCTGTAAGTGGGGTGTGAATCATTACCACAAGCTGCTCTGCTCATTGCATTTCAGAAATATACAGAAAGTGGCTTACCAAAGTCACACATATAGAGCACATACGCATCATTTGACATCATGTCTTATTTAAAATAAAAGTCGAAGTAACCAGGTCACCTATGATTAATGAGGTCTTCATTTCGGGGGTATGAGTATGAGGTCAATGCTGAGTGTTGAACCTAGATGTGTTGACTCAGGCCAGCCAGCCACTATGCTAACTAAGCCACAGTCACTGTTTTCTGTGGACAAACACCAAGAGGTGGACTCTCCAACTCCGTAGAAGTGTGTTGTTTAGACAAGTTTTTGCAGGGGTGTTGCATTTTTAAAGAGATAAGGCCGAGCAAAAGGAGCGTCTATAAAAAGAGGCGAGTTGAGAGAGAGAGAGAGCGAGAGAGAGGGAGGGACAGAAAAATAGAGAAGGGCTGGTGATGTGTATAGTAGTGGGAAGTTAAGCATTGTAGGGTTGTAGGGGCGGATTGCTTCAGTAATAAAATGCACAAAGGTCAGAGTGAGTGAGTGAGTGAGAGAGTGAGAGAGAAAGAAAGAAAGAGAGAGTGAGTGAAAGGGAGTATGAGAGAGAGAGAGAGAGAGAGAGAGAGAGAGAGAGAGAGAGAATTACCAGTGAACCAGGAATTCCCCCGCCTCGACAGTTCTAGCCAAGAAAGTAGTATGTGTTTTATACTTGTCTGGGCATGCAATTCTATTTGTGTGGCTATGTTTATTATTTAGCACAACACAAATCAACAATTAGACTACACTGCACACAATTGTCTCACCGCACGCACGCACACACACACACACACACACACACACACACACACACACACACACACACACACACACACACAGCTAACCCACTCATTGCTATAGGTAATATAGGATTATGTAATAGATTAGCAATTAATTAAGTATACATGTAAAATCTATCAACCTATATTATGTAAAGGTACATTGTGAAAGGGCACATAAGAATAGCCTTAACTATGTACAATATTACATGTTTTTTTTTATATGTTTACACCATATTGAAACTACAATGCCACCTCATCAGTAATCACCTCACTCCACTCCTTACTTCAGGCCTTGGAACAGCAGGACTGAGCCGAGATAGAGAAAAAAAGGAAAAACAGAGGCCAAACAAGAAGAGAACGTACAAGAGAGAAGAGAGAGGAGAGAGAGAGAGAGAGAGAGAGAGAGAGAGAGAGAGAGAGAGAGAGAGAGAGAGCGAAAGAGGAAGAAGAAAGAAGAAGGCGGGATGAGAAACGGAGAGGCAGGCACAGAGGGAAGATAGAAGAGGAAGCAGGGAGGTGCCCGAGCAGCCCAACAGCAGAAACGACGACAGCCGAAGGGACAGGCCATGAAGCCACTGAAGAAAGGGGGCAGACCCTCGCCCCCGTCCACCCGCGCCAAGGCGAGTAGGAGACGGGGTCAGCCCGACAGCAGTCCCGAGCAGGACCAGTCCAAAGCCTCCCCCCCCTCCCCGAAAAGACACACAACGCCCCCCTCGTCCCACTCGGAGTCGTCCCATGAGGAGGCCCCCCGGATCACGGTGACCCCGGACCGGGATGAGAGCCTCTCCCGTGAGGGCGATTCTACGAAGGCGGTAGTGACAGTGGCGGAGGAGCGCCCGAGCAGCTGCCGGTCATCGGACAGCAACAGCAGCGCGGCCAGCTCCAACAGCAGCCCCAACCCGTCGGCCAGCCGCAAGACGGCCACCTTCAAGGCACGTGTGCCCAAGAAAAAGTATACATCGGAGCACTGCTCCTCGTCCGCCGGCATCGCCACGGCCGCCACCGGAAACCATGGCAACGCCAGCACGCCTCCGCTCAGTAGCAACGGTGACAGCAGCAGCGGCAGTGGTGCACACAATGGTACCGTTGCCACGGCCGTCGCCACCGCAGCTCAGCCTCAGGTCAGCACTGCCAACGGCCAGCAGACACCATCCAGCACACAGACGCCCCCCAGCCAGCCGTCAGCCGGCACCGACCCCCACAACCACAGCCAGAGCGGGGCAGCCCCTGTCAGCGCCGGCCAGTACGGGGACAGAGACACGGGGGAGAGGCCTCCAGTGGCCAGCCCCCCACGCTGCTCCTCCACAGACACTGCCAGCGAGCACTCGGCCGACCTGGAAGTGACCGCCGCTGCGCGCATGCCGGCACCCTCAGAGCCCCAGCCCAGCACAGACGATCGCCCCCACCAGCAGCAGCAACAGCAGCACCCCCCAGCGCCACCCCCAGCACACTGTAACTCCAATCCCATGCAGGACAGCCTGACCGGAGGTCTGGCCGAGGCCCTGGCCAAGGGGCTGAAGAACCAGCGCGTGCTGGCGCGGCAGGGCTCCGGGGTGTTCCGGGCGGGCGTGGTGCGGCACGTGAGCGGGGAGCAGGGCAGCGTGGAAGTCCAGCTTAACGGGGAGAAGGGCATCAGTTACTACCCCTTCCAGCCCAGCGGAGGCGCCGTGGACCTCGTGCTGGACTCCCCGCCTCCGGGAGCCGCGCAGGTGGCCATCGGGACCCACGTGTGCGTGCCTTTCGGTGGCGGCCACGAGGCCAGCGAAGGGGCCCAGCAGCTGTACCGCGAGGGCCTGGTGACGCAGGTGGACCCCCACCCAGCCGTGTCCTTCCCTTACCGCGTGCTTCTGAGGGACGAGCCCGGAGCCGCCGCCGCCGCCGCCGCCACTGCCGCCGGTCACGACAGAAGTCCACAGGAGGAGGGCGGTGGAGCCTCCCCGAGCCCCGTGCAGGCCGTGTGGGTGTCCCGCCAGAGCCTGCGCCTCCTGGTGCCCCCCTGGGACCTGGACCCGGGCAGCCGCGCCTGGGAGGACCGCGAGGACATGGAGGTGGAGCGCGAGCTCTCGCACCTTATCACGGCGCCGCTCTACACCAGGGCGCTGCCGCCCCACCCGGCGTCCGCTCCGCCGTCCTCGGTCTCGTACTCCTCGTCCGCTTCCTCGACCATCGCGGCGGCCGGCGGCTTGATGATGACGTCGGTGCTCAACATGGCAGGCGGCTGGGAGCGCGAGCGGGAGCAAGAGATGGAGAGAGAGAGGGAGCGGCAGAGGGAACGAGAGAGGGAGAGGGAAAGAGAGAGGGAGCGGGAGAGGGAGAGGGACAGAGAGCAGGAGAGACTCCAGCAGCAGCACCACCAGCAGCAACAGACCCCCGAGGAGGACATGGAGGTGACCATCTACAACTCGACCCCGATGAGAGAGGCCACTATTGGGGCCGTACCTGGAGGAAAGCCCCTCGGTGTCCCCCAGCACCGGCACATCCTCTCCAAGCCTCCCTACCTATCCGTGGTGCGTAACATTGGACCCCCCCTGGGCCCTCACCTGGCTCTGAACCCGCACGGACCCCAATCGTCTGTCCTGCTGGGCCTGGACGCAGGCACCCCGGTCATCTCCTCTGCACCTCAGCTGCCCCCGCTTCCGCCTTCCTCGCGGGGAGTCCTGGACAAGCCTCCCTCCGCCAACTCCCACGGATCCTCGGGGGGCTCCGGTTCGGGTGGCGGCTCGGGGTCAGGATCAGGCTCGCGGTCCCGGACCCCTCTGACGGCGGCGCAGCAGAAGTACAAGAAGGGCGACGTGGTGTGCACCCCGACCGGCATACGCAAGAAGTTCAACGGCAAGCAGTGGCGCAGGCTGTGCTCGCGCGAGGGTTGCTCAAAAGAGTCACAGCGCAGGGGCTACTGCTCCCGCCACCTGTCCATGCGCACCAAGGAGATGGAGGCCGGAGGTGGCGGCGGGGGGCCGGGCATGGGCCGCGACCGGAGCGGAGCCAGCAGCACGGGCACGCTCACGCCCTCCGACCTGAGGCTGGGCAGCGGGCGCACCAGCAGCGAGTTCGACTGGGACGAGACGTCCAGAGACAGCAGCGAGGCCAGTAGCCGCGGGGGTGACTCGCGTCCGCGCCTCGTGCTCCCCTCGCTCCTTCCCCACGACCTCTCGCGCGACCTCACCCGCGACCTGTCGCGCTTCGACTTCGACGAGTGCGAGGCGGCCAACATGCTGGTGTCGCTCGGGAGCTCGCGTTCGGGGACGCCCTCGTTCTCGCCCGTTTCCAACCAGTCGCCCTTCTCGCCGGCCCCGTCCCCCTCGCCCTCACCCCTCTTCGGCTTCCGGCCCGCCAACTTCAGCCCCATCACGCCCCCCTCCCTCACGCCGCGCCGGCCGCGCCACCTGAGCGGCACCAAGCTGGGCACGCCGGGCTCGGACCGTGAGCGCCACCTGTCCGGCGTGGTGCCCACCTTCCAGACCAACCTCACCTTCACTGTGCCCATGAGCCCCAGCAAGCGCAAGCCCGACATCCAGCCCCCGACGCTCCCCCTGGCCCCCTCTGCCCCGCACGACTACGGCAAGCCGGAGGTCCAGCAGGCCCCTCTGGTGGCGGGTGACCCAACGCTCGGGCTTCAGGGCTTCAGGGTCCTGTCCCCCCAGAGCCAGCCCCCGACCCCGTCCTTCTCACGGCCCCGCAGTGCCGCCAGCCGCCCCCCGTCCTCCGCCGCCTCCACCCCTCCGCCCATGCTGGTGTCCCCCACGCCGCCCTCCCCCTTACCCCAGGAGCCCAGCCCTCGCCGGGGCATGCCGCTCCGCGACTCCCCCGTCATCGTGCGCAACCCGGACGTCCCGCTGGCCAAGTTCAGCGAGGGTCCTCTGAGTGGCCGGAGAGGCAGCGGAGGGACCGTGGGAGGAGGCGGAGCCAGCATGGGTGGTGGTGCTGGTGGTGGCGGTGGCGGCGGGGGTGGAGGAGGAGGAGGAGGAGGAGGAGGAGGTCGCCCGCGAGACAACGGTGGCCAGCCCCCGCACCTCACCGGCACGCTGCAGGCCCCCGTGCCCATCAACGGCGCCAGCGCCACCAACGGAGCCGTGCTCCTGCGCAACCCCACCTCCACCCTCGTGCTGGTCACCTCCACCCAGTCGCTGACCACCGCCTCCAGCACCCGCTCGGTCCACGTGGGCTCGGTCGCTGTCTCCGGCGCTGGGGCCGGTCCAGCAGTGGCCAGCGGCGGCATGGGAGAGGGCAGGGAGAGAGAGAGGAACCCCGGGGGGCATGGAGACACCCATGGAGGGGTGCTGCCCCAGCCGGTGGCCTGCCACCCAACTCCCACTGCCCTGCTGCCCCTCATCGTGCCCGCAGAGTCCCCACACCCTGCCCCACGCAAGGACATCATCATGGGACGTCCCGGTACAGGTAAGCTGCATCTTTATGAATTATGAATTATTTATTATGGATCTGCCAAAAGAAGGAAGCCTATGTGATAAAATATGACTTAAGCAACCCCGCACTGTCATGATGATTTCTTTTAACAAAAGTAGTCTCATGACACTTTTAGCAATATACACTACTTTATATATTATGTGTTTTATGCAAAATACGTAGTCGCAAGTCATTTTAAGTCAAAATAAGCAAGTCATTTTAAGGCTGGGAGGGTATTTCAAACTTATTTTGAAATGTATTATACTTCTGCTAACACTAGTAAGATTTATTCCTTGGCAAATATTGAGCTTTTTTCCTTGGCCTGAATTGAGACGTGTAGGCACATGTTCTGTGTCAGGAACTTTTCAGCTGGTTGACATAGAAACAGTTAAGACCTGTTTAAATATGTGACAAAAGCCCATATTTTGTCAGAACATTAGTAAAGGGAGGAGGTGCTTTTATAGTAAACCATTCTTACACATTTGAGTGTGTAGTGTAAGGTTTGGCTAGACGTATGGTAGTTAGGTGTGCCAAATGAGCATATTATCTAATCACTCTGGTATGTTGAGACATTCTGTACTGCACACACGCACACACACACACACACACACACACACACACACACACACACACACACAAACACAAACATGCAGTCGTTCCCACCCCTTCCCTCACACACACATGCAGTCACCCCCTTCCCACCAACCACACACACATACACACAGAGGGGTGTGGTTTTAGGGTCAGTGTGTCTAAAGTGAGAACTGCAACTCAGTGGTTGGAACTTGCCCAGACATGTTGTGGTAGAGAGAGGGGTTATAGAAGAATTACTCACACACATTCACACACACACAGACATACACACACACACACACACACACACACACACACACACACACACACACACACACACACACACACACACACACACACACACACAGAGCCACTCCCAGAGACTACATGACTGGCCCCTTGGGGGCAACTGAAAAATATGCCCCCTCCCAGAAACAAATGCTGAAAGCTCATGCAAAACCTAACCCAAAGCCACTCCCAGATATCAGATACTATACAACTTGGAGACATAGTAGAGTAGAGTAACAGTTTCATAATTGCTCTAAACACACACAAACATACAAACACACACACACACACACACACACACACACACACACACACACACACACACACACACACACACACACACACACACACATTTACACACACAAACACACACACACACACACACACACACACACACACACACACACACACAAAGCCATCTGCTAAGCAACATAAAAGAGACAAGGCAAAGTTGACCTTTGAAACTTGCGAGAACTCGAACTCATGACATAACATGTCCCACTCAAGAAGCTCGAGTGGAGTGTCTGACTGACTTGCCTTTGTCAAAAGGCTTTTTGCCTGTCACTCATCCCTGTCTCTCATTGTTCCCTTGCTCTCTCTCTCTCTCTCTCTCTCTCTCTCTCTCTCTCTCTCTCTCTCTCTCTCTCTCTCTCTCTCACACACACACACACACACACACGCCTCCCTCAGTTTGGACCAATGTGGAACCACGCTCAGTCCCAGTCTTTCCTTGGCATTCATTGGTCCCCTTTCTGGAGCCCAGCCAATCAAATTCGTCTGGAGCCCAGCCCGCTGATGGCCAGCCACTGGTGAATCAGAGCAAAGGTAAGCTTGGGAGAGGGTGCAGGGTGGGACAGCTGTCTCACTTTCTGTTTACAATATCCAGATACAGCAAGTTTTGCAACCACACTAGTTGTGGGAAGAAAGCATAACCACAATTTGCTACATAATTGACTTTTAGAGTTTCTAGACAAGTTTTAGGTGCTTGTTTATGTTTACATTATACTGTAGTTTCACATATGATGTATTTATACTGTATATTCTAATATACAA
>NW_027468685.1:20423891-20481391 GCF_046254945.1 Alosa pseudoharengus | reverse complement strand
CACACACACACGCACACGCGCACACACACACACACACACACACACACACACACACACACACACACACACACACATTGTGGAAACACATTTAATTTGTCTTTGACACTTGCTTGTCTCACTCAAGGAACACAAGGCAGACAATCAACTAATTGTACTATCTTTTTGTTTTCTTTCTACTCTCCCCTTGTGTTCAATCTTTTCCTCTCAATAACCTTATCTCTCGCTCTCTCTTTCTCTCTCTCTCCCTCTCTCTCAGGTGAAGGAAGCCCACTTCAGAGCACACCCAGACTGGAAGTGGTGTAATAAAGACCGGCGGAAGTCTCTTTCTGAGGGCCGTGGGACCCCTGGGGCCAAAGACCCTCGGGAGCGCAGCGCCTCTGAGAGCACAGGTGAGTGGGCACACCTGTCTCTGTCACGGACACCTTCACTAGTACACAGAATGGGGCCTATTGTGACGCTGAGAACGGCTGGAGGAAACTGCCTAGTTGGCTCAGGCAGGTTGTCTTATGCTCCGGTGATACATTGAAAATTTCGCAGTAGCGTTGATGATGGGTTTAGCCATTACAGTGTATTCTTCTCTGACTGGGAGCATTTGCATGCACAGTCTAATTGATCTTTTTGGCAAAAAATATTACGTTCCCTTTATTGGAAGAGAAGGCCATTATGCCTGCATGTATTTGTATTAGCAAAGAAACAGGAACAACCTGTTTTGAGTTCATCTGTTCTTGATGTCTTTAAGAAGGTATCCTGGCAGGCTTTTTAAAAAGAACTAAATGTTTGTAAAACCCCTTGAAAGACTTGAAGGTCTATGAAGAGGTAGTCTAATTTATCCACCTTGAATGAAATGCTCTGTCAGCAGTACTCGGTCCACTTAGCGCCTTTCCCCACACCTTTGCCTGGCTCTCTGCACCATCTGCTGCTGTTTCAGCTAGCCGTTTTCACAGTCAAAATAGGGTCCAGTCTGTCAGAACACAATAATGACTTTGTCAAAGTCTGTGGATTCTCAAAAGCATGTTTCCTTGGGTGTTCAGTACACATCGACATGCATGTGATTGTGTATATGACAAATGTTGGTTTACTGCGAGTATGTATTGATACACTGAGAGTGCAGTGTGTGTGTTTCCCTTGTGTTTGAGTGTGTGTCTGTGTATGTCCTTGCATGATCACAAGCTCCCCTGTCCTCACCATTTTCAGAGGCCCAGGCTCAAGGAGGGGATCAGAAGGGACCAGTGTCCAGCTGGCCCCCTGGATCGGAGCGGCGCTTGGGGCCTCTGGGAGGACAGCACCCTCGGCCCCGCGCTTTCTCCCAGAGTGCCGTGCACAGCCTGGAGAGGAGGGAGCAAGAGAGAGACCTAGAGAAGGTGCGATATCATCCTCCCATTTATCCTGTACGGTTGTCTAATTGCCTAGTCCTTCCAGTCCTGGACACTTTTCTATTCTGTCCCTGTTTTTCATTCACTTTCCTCTCTCTCTTTTCCTGTCATCCACTCATTTCCTCATCCCTGCTATCGGTCCCCTTGGCTTGCTCTGCTATTATTAACTTTTCTTCTCTCTCTCCTGCCTCCTCCATCTTTCTATCCATCACACTCTCTCTCTCTATCTCTCTCTCTCATTCTCTCTCTCTCCCTCCATGCCTTTTGCACCATCTCTCTCTTTCTTTCCCATCACCAACACCTTGTCTGTGCGTATCCATCATCTCCCTTACAATGGTTATTTCTGTCCCATACCATTAAATCTCCCTCTCTCTTCTTCCTCTCCTTCTCTCTTCTCCCTCTCTCCCTCTCTCTCTCTCTCTCTCTCTCTCTCTCTCTATCTCTCTCAGATGTGTCAGGAAGGAGGAAGCGGGTTTCGCCCACGGCCGTCCGCCTCGTCTGGACTGCAGCGGGGGGCCAGTGAGGACGTGACCAGCGACGAGGAGCGCATGGTCATCTGTGAGGAGGGTGACGATGACGTCATAGGTGAGTCTGACCAAAAGTGACGATGTCACAGCAGACACAAGCAAACAGATTTGTCTCAGTCACATGCAAATAGCTATATGTAAATTACTCTTATGAGCTCTTACTGCTACTTAATTGGCCCATAGAACTCATATTTATTCAGTGTAAAATATTGAGCTGATATACGTTCATGACAGCCAGTTGTGCCCTTTGGTAACTGGTTGCTCACCGATTTGTTTAATTTCTCTATTTCAGTTTTCCTCTTTTCTTTAAAAGCCAGTGCCCAATAGCATACTTGCTAGATACTTCTCAGTGTGTGTTATGTTCTCATATTTTATTTCAGTTCTGTTAAGTATGTATATGCAGTGCTTCAGCCCACTGTAACCAGTATCTTAGCAACTAAGAAAACAAATCTCTTTCAGCCCTCTTTCTGTATTCACTTTTGAGTTTGGAGGTCATAGGGGCACATGACATGAATTACATGCTTTATATAAAATATAGTCTAACGATTTGTGTGAATTGTGCTCATATGATGAGAAGAACCGAGGTGTAGGAGCATGAAACCCATAGGGGATAGCAGTGAACATGATTCCTTGTTGTTCTATAGAACCTATATAGTATGTCCTTCTCTTTGTCCTTGGCTTTCAGAAACATTTTAGACTACATGAAAAGTTAATTGGTTTGCATGCTTGAGATCAGGGCGGTTGGATAAACAGTGGCAGACGGCTTTCATAGTTTGTAAAAGGGTCCTTTATGTAGTGCTTGGGTACATGCAAAGCGAGACTTGTGGTTACCCATGGAGCCACCTGTGTGTGGGTGTGCTATTTACATTGCTCACATACTATGTATGGTATTTTACATTAAAGGAAATCATATCTGAGCAGCAGCGTTTTTGGTTACAGCTTCCTTATCAAATGTCAAATAGTGCCTGTCTCGTACACTAGTTCAGCTTTACTCTATGACGTCATATTGACCTTGTTTATTACACTAGTTTAGTTTTACCCCATGTGTCGTTGTCTAGGGCTCTTGTTCACTTTTATTCCACGTCATATTGACCTTGTCTCTCTTACTGTGCTGTGTCTGTATTCAGTATGGTCTGTGTCCACTGAAAAGCCCAGTGGTGCCAGGCTTGCCAGTGTTATCGCACCCTTGTACTTGAGTGTCAGTGAATAAAAAAAATGCAGTGTCCACAGAACATGATCTCGTTCGACAAGATTCGTCATTTTTTCCATTCTCTCTCTCTCTCTCTCTCTCTCTCTCTCTCTCTCTCTCTCTCTCTCTCTCTTTCCATTAGTATTTCGGTTAAAGATGCCAAAGGTTGTTTGAAGTGTTGCCACAACAGACCCTGGGCACCATTTGTAGGGCAGATTGATTTTAACTCAATCCCGTGTCTTTTCTCTCTCTCGCTCTCTCTCTCTCTCTCTCTGTCTCCCCCTTCTGCCCCGGCCGGATATGATGAACTATCGATTCATCGTCGCGTCTGGCCGGAGCCTGCGAAAAGAAAAGGAGAGCTCTCCAAGCACAGGCCAATAATAACCACTCTGTCATTCCCACTTTTCATTCGCAAGACGCGGGGGTCAGTGAAGTATCCTGGTGCACGCCTGACCAGTCTTTGCCTCATATCTCTGCACCCGGCCATCTGTGGTCCGGATTGGCTCATACGCGCTCTCTGTGTCCTCTTATTGGCCGGTGCGTGCTCTTGGGGGTCATCTGATTGGCTGACGTTCTTGGCCCGTGTCTTTTTTGTCCCTGATTGCAGATGACTCCTTCCCCGAGGGCTCCATAGACCTGAAGTGCAAGGAGAGGGTGACAGACAGTGATGAGGAGAACGCGTCTGCAGATGAGGCCGATGGCAAGGTGGCTCTCTTTCACAGACACACACACACACACACACACACACACACACACACACACACACACACACACACACACACACACACACACATACAAACACTCACACACACACACACCACCCACACATGCACAAACACAGTGAGATGTGAAATCTGTGAGATGCAACAGCTGCATGATCTGAACAAGCTGATGGATCAATACCTGTCACTGATGACCACCGCCGTGTCTCTCAACCCATGAAAGGAATCATTGCTGACCCATCTCTCCTTCTCTCTCTCTCTCTCTCCCTTCTTTTTTCACAGCGAGCTTTCCAGCCTGTTGTCCGTCCGTCGCGTTCCTACTCCCCTGGCAGTGACCCATCCAAGGGTGCGGGCAGCCGAGGCCGAGGCAACGGCCATAGCCAAGAGAGGATGACCAACATGGCGGGAGGACTGGACGGCAGCGGCCGACCCAAGGAGGTGAAAGAAGAGGAGGGTGGAGAAGGACTAGGTGGAGGAGGAGGGGTGTCCCAGCCTTCTGCTCACTTCCTCTCGTCCTCCGGCCCGACTCACCACCCCGGGAACGGCGTGACCCAGGTGCTGGGGCCGGTGCGGATGGCGTCCACCGTGGTGACCAGCGTGGTGCGTCCCGTGGCCAGCACCCCGGTGCCCATCGCCAGCAAGCCGTGCAACGACGGCGGCCTGCCCGCCGACAAGAAGACCAAGTTGCTGATCGCCGCCGGAGGAGGAGGAGGAGGAGGAGCAGGAGGCGGCGGAGGAGGTGTCACCATAGCCACCGGGGGTGGGTACTTCCCCTCGTCTTCTCCCATACCGCAGGGTGGCGGTGGCGGTGTGGTCACCAGCTTGTTGCTGGGAGGGGCCTTCCCCAGCCAGCCCACTGTCCAACTCCTCACCCAACCCCAGACCCTCCCCTGCCCGCCCGTCGGTAGCCCCCCTACCCACGCCAACGGCGGCACCCTCCCCCTTTTCCTCCCCGCCTCCTCGATCACCCCCCCCGGCGGCAGGGTGGGCAAGCCGGTCACTCAGGTGCAGTACATCCTGCCCACCCTGTCCACCAACCCCAAGAGCCCCTCCCCGCAGCAGCACGGCAGCGTCCTCACGTTGCCCACAGCCACGCCCACCCACATGTCCTTGGCCAATGGTGTGCATTCGGGGGCAGGACCAGGGATAAGATATGCCTCAGTTCCTGCAATGGGCGGGCTCAGCCCAGGAGGAGGAGGAGGTGAGATGGAAGATGTGATTGGCTTAATATGGACAAACAATGGAACGGAAAAAAAAAAGATTCCAATGAAATTTATAACATCATATTTAGCTGTCTTCATATGAATTTAAGCATGACAGGCATGCCATTGGTCAACCTTAACCCTCAAATGATAAACCAACACACTAATGTTACAGTCAATCACACATACATGGCTCATAGTGCCATTGTCATCTCCCTCTCTCAATCTCTCTTCTTGTTTTTTTTATCCAGTTCAAGCACAGTCCCCAGTATTGCAAAGCAAGATGCTGGTTCCCATGGCGACAGTGAGAACGGGCTCCACACCTCCGCAGCCCATCTCTCTGGTCGCCCCACCACTTCCTGTTCAAAATGGTGCTCAACCAGGAAGTAAGGTGCGTGAGAAGCTCTCCAGTCGCACAGAACGCTTTCATGAAGCGCACCTCCATTTTTTCCTTTTCTAGATTTAGCCCCTTGTCGAAGCAGAGAGACAATTTAAGTGAAATGTCCCTTGGTGGGTGTGGGCTTATGTGTGAAGTCTTGGCCACAAATTGTGACTCATGAGTCTCTTCCTGTTCAGATTATTCAGATTGCTCCCATGCCTGTGGTCCAGACCAACGTTCACCACTCAGCAGCAGTGCACCCTGGGAATTCCTTCCCTGTCTCCATGGGAACAGCGACTGTTATGGCTACGGGCTCCGCTCCCCCACAGACTGTTCTGCTTACTCCTCCTCCCACAAGGTTGTTTATGTGTGTGTGTGTGTGTGTGTGTGTGTGTGTGTGTGTGTGTGTGTGTACGTGTGTGTGACTGTGTGTTGGAGAGTATGTGTATGTGTGTGTGTGTTTTCTAATCTATACATCAGGGTTTTCGAACCTTTTTTGTGCCACAACAGATTTTTGACACTGAAAATAGCCCAACGGCACACCAGCATATAAAAAATTTTACAAAAATGAAATGTTCCAGAGCCTAGAGCTTCTTATTATATCTGAGTCTCCAATGAATGTAGGTCCCTTTTATATCCTGTATGCAAGACCCTTTAAGTGAAATGAATGGCATAAAATTATATGTATTTTTTGTAAGTATAACACAATAGAGCAATGGGTTAAGATGCTTACAGTTGTCCTATAGATTTTTTGTGCCTAAAAACAAAATAATTATTTTTGTTTAGTTTTGAAAAGTTAGCCCTATTTTATAAAAAGATAAAAAGGAACGCACAGATCATCCGCTGTTTCAAGGGGAGTGACATCAGGGACAGATTAACATTGCTCAACATGGAGTTGTGTTTGAGTTGGAATTGTTTCGTCTGAAAATCAACAATTGGCCTTAGAAGAGTATTTCATTACATTGCCTGAATAGTGCAACTATCAACTATGCAACTATGTTGTATTCTCAAGGCGAGCAGTGTTATTATAAATTCTTTGACAAAACTTTGTTAGACCAATGAGGTGAAATTAGATCATTTTCACACCTAACAATCTCTCACGACACAGTCAACACAAACAAGGCTCTACATAAATATAAACAACTATGCGTTTGAGTGTGTGTATGTGTGTGTGTGTGCTACTCTGTGTGTTTGTATGTTTTTTCTAATCTGCACATAAATCTGTATGACTTACTGTGCTCAAGCAAGTCCTTGTTGGTCTGTTCCCCAAACTGAATTTTCAGTAAACATTTAGCCCTCAGTAGAGGGGACAGCCGAACAGGCTGCCCTGTTAAAGCTCCTGTCATCTCCGGTCCTGTCACCAGTCAGTCAAGGAGCATTTTTATCAATGAGGGAGAAGCCTTGTCAGTAGACTCACTCACGGAGTTACAGTCACAAAGCAGAGCCATTTGTCATGGCTTCTCTCCTGGGTAATAACAAATGGCCTCCCTACTAGAGGATTTGTGTTGGAGTCGAACAACTTCAGGGACTTGAAAGTCATGATTGAAGTCAAACAACATTAAGGAGGATAGTCAAGTGAATTTAAGGAGAAGTCTAACAAAATACTTGAATAGTACAACTTATCATAATATACGCAGACCTGGTGCCATGTCTTCCTTCAAACTGCAGAGACTAGTCTCATATCTTTATCTTATCATCAGATCAGCTATCGCATTATTGCACTGACAAATTTTAGAGTGATAGCGCCCTACATTGTATTAATTTTAAACGACAAAACAACAATGAAACAATAACACAAACAATGTAATTCTGCTTGGAATGGTTCTTAAATTGGTCCAGAGATTGAGGAAAAACAGCACCTGAATGTTGTGTGTATTCGTTTTTTTGCCTTTTCAGGATCACTTATGTGCAGTCCACCACAGGCGTGGTTGCCCCAATGCCACTGGTCTCTACAGCGACGGTCTCCACCCCGCAGCAGCTCCCGCCTCCCTCAGGTCCAGCGTTCCTGCCATCGTCCCTGGCAACCCTGGGGTTCACTGCCATAGCCCCCGCTGGCCAAGCCCTGGTCCAGCCAATCGCAGCAGGTGAGAAGAAGCCAATGACCAAACATAAATGTGAACTTAAGAGTAAACTGATAGCAAGCCAGGTCTCTATTAGAGACGGATGACACACTTTAATAATAGATTTGTATTTATCAGTCTTCTCTTTCTCCTTCTTTTTCTTTCCATCAGGACAACCACCCCTCTTGGCCCCGGCTCCTCCCCCCAACTGTCCGTCACAGCCCGCCGTGGCAAATGGAGCGCCACGTCAAGTGCTCACGGCCATCTACCCCGCACCCAGTGTCACCCTAGCGACAGGGATGGTTTCTGTGGCAACAGTACCCCCGAACATGACCCTCGCCCCTTCCTCCTCCAGTCCAGACTCCCCCTCCTCCGGATTGCAGACGGGGATAGCCGCACCTGCGACGGTGTCCCAGCTGTCGGACCCCATGAAGGCGCAGCCTCACACCGATGGACAGGTGGGCTCATCGCCCGTTGCCATGGAGATAGAGAGGCAGAGCGTCCTGGAGAAGCATGCAGACGGAGAAGCACAGGTGGAAACCCCAGGACACACCACCACAACAGCACAAACAGGCAGCACAGCCTTGCATCCCACCACCACAGGTAAACACCAGCTCTTCATATTACAATGCCATTACAGTGCTCAGGTATTGCTTTATTTTGAGGTTCCATAATCTCACATTTGCTATGAGCACTGTAAGCACCCTCCTCTTCTTTCTTTGGAAAAAGAAACTTTAAAATAAAGGAGTGTCATTCTCCTCTAATGGCTTAAGGCACACACCACATCTTTAGAGGTATAGCCAATGCATGTTCATTCTGTGGTATTGTGCACAGGCCTAGTGCATGAGAAGTTTGTGTAGATGTGCTTCTTCCTGAGGAGCATAATTATGTCATAGTCAATAGATAAAGCTAATAGCTGCGTTACTTAACAGTGGGTCTCATCTAAAAGTACTGCCTTGGCTATCATGTCATGATATGAGGGTTTCTGGTTTGTATTATATTTCTTGCTTATTAAAGATGTAGTTGTGTATTTCGCTGACTCTTTTTTCTGAATGATGAGGACCATGCTCCTTCAAAATGGCTCCTGCTGCTCCTTAGAGAATGCCACGTCACGTTGATGATGTTCCTGCAGGTCGTCATGGCAGCATGGCTCAGGATGCAGCCAATCAGAGCGAGACAGAAAGAGAGCGGAAGATGGAGGAAGGCGGAGTCTCATGGCGAGACCAAGTGGCTGAAGGACAGGGGTCTGAGAGGGCCCCCAGGGGCCACAGCAATGATGAGAGTGGAAGGGAGGACCATGGCAAAGAGGTGAGGAGGATGGACACAGGTTTGAGTTCAGCGAATAGAACTCTCTTCCTCCCTCTCTTTGCTATCTAAATCCATCTATGCCAATAGTGTCCTGTGAAAGTGAATGTGTGAGTTTTAAACTGACTTTTATGTTTTTCCTCTTCTCTCTGTCTGTCTCCTCTCATCCTCTCTCTGCTGCTCTCCCTCCATGTAGGTGAGACGTAAGGAGTCCAACTCCCCTGCGCCTCCTCCATCAGGACTGGAGCCCCCACCTCCACCTCCTCAGAATGACAGGGACAACTCCACTGTCAAGAAGGCCAAGTCCCGCCCTCCGCCACTCAAGAGGACCTTTGAGCCTGTCGACAAGTGAGTGACCACCAATGACCACCAATGACAACCAATGACTCCTTAGAGAAGCACTCTGGAGGATCTCTGTGATTGCCTTTAATGTCGGGGACTCTTCTTTGATAGGGTGATGTCGGGGTCGTACTTCGAGGAGCGTCTTGCCGAGCTGCCGGAGTTTCGGCCCGAGGAGGTGCTGCCTTCCCCCACGCTGCAGAGTCTGGCTACCTCACCTCGAGCCATCCTGGGGAGCTACCGCAAGAAGAGGAGGAACTCCACCGGTAAGACGAAGGGAGGGAAGGATGGAGGGAATACATAGAGAGCTAAGAAAGAGGAGGAGGGTTGGGGGAGAGAAGGGGGTCCCATACGGTGCCCCCACCATGGGTGTAACATGGGTATATATATATATGGGTATATCTTGAATTTCCCCTGGGGATCAATAAAGTATCTATCTATCTATCTATCTATGTGGCCACTATTGATCAAGAAGAGAATTAATTGTCAGTGTAGCACATTATAATACAGACTAAAACTGTCGATGCTACTCTGAGACTTGTAGAAAAGGGATAGTTTGCTGTAGAACAGTATTATGTCTTTTTTATTGATCTATTTTCTAGTATGTGTGTGTGTTGGGGTGGGGGCCGGGGGCAGTTGTTATGTTGGAGAAGCTGTTAAATTATTATCCCTACTGCCCACGAAGAACGCATAATTGCTGGAAATATGAACATGATGAGGTCTTCAAGTTTTTAGTGGTAGAGAATGATTTTATCATCGTTATTATCACTTCCAGTCATGGAACGTCTTCCTCATCCCATCCACCCCTGTTAATGTGCTAATTTTCTTTCATCAACTGTCCAAAATGGAGTGTTACTTAGCCAGACACAGCTTTTGATTTTCTGGGGATGCTTTGGGGGTTTCCATAACATACTTGGCATTGGCTGTGTTTGGCAAGAACATCTGCTTGTGGTCGAATTTCAAAGCTCTTCCCTTCCAGCTTCAAGAGGCTTTGTGTTGTTTGCTGTGATTTAGAAGTCTGCAGTTGTTAGATGATTTTGAGCTGCTGCATTTTCTGTGCAGCTCCGAGGACTTGAGTGAAGGAATTTTGCATTCCACATTCATTTTGTTTTCCATAGACACGTAGTCTAACGACTTTCCTGACTGTTTGTATGAGTCATCGAACCTGTTTTAGCTTCTCTGTAGAGGAAGTCAAAAAGAAAAGTCTACTTATCCTTTTTCGTCTGGTTTTTCATTCGACTCTTTTTCTCTTCTCTCCTCCATTTCTTATTCCACTCTTCTTTCCTCTCGTCTTCTCCCTCCTTAACTCCCTCCTTCGTTCCCTCCTTTCTGTCATGTCCTCTCTTCCTCCTCTCTGTCTCCCTCTCCTCTCAGATCTGGACTCTGCTGATGACCCCAGCTCTCCCAGGAGGAAGAGTCGCCGGCTGTCCAGCTGCAGCTCCGAGCCCAACACGCCCAAGAGCGCCGCCAAGTGTGAGGGGGACATCTTCACCTTCGATAGAGCAGGTAAACACGCACATGTAACACAATTCACAATATACTACGTAGTGTACTGTAGTGGTACCGTAGTGATGGTGTTGACAACAGATAGATAGATACAGTTAAGAACAAAATTATTCATACCCCTGGCAAATATTGATTTAATGTTTCATTTTCTCTTGACCAATATGTTTGTTCTGGCTGAAAATGACACTGCCACATGGCAAAAGGTTGTAAGACAATGTGGTCGAAACATGGAATCAAAAAAAGAAGTGTTTTCATTTTTGCTTAATGCTTTTTAAAAAAAAATTATGAAAAATTGCATGTCGAAAATTATTCATACCCTTTTTAAATAATCAATGGAAACATCTTTATTTGCATTCACAGCTCTCAAAATGGTTCTTATAATATCTACCAAGCCTCTTCATGTCTCCACAATGATTCTAAACTGCACCTTTTTAACAGCATTCTGGGTTTTGAGGCAGGAACAATTATTTGCCATCACTCTGGCCTTGTGCTCACTTTTTTGACAGACTGAGATCTGGACTCTGGCTGGGCCACTCTAAAATGTTGATTTTGTTCTCTGTTAACCATTTCTTGCCTTGTTTGACTGTATGTTTTGGATCATTGTGTGGTTTAATGGTCCAATGCCGCCTATTGGGACAGGTCTCCCAGCAGACTGCCTGATCTTGGTAAGTATTATAAGAACCATTTTGAGAGCTGTGATGCCAAATAAAGATGTTTCCACTGCTATTTAAAAAGGGTATGAATAATTTTCATAAAAATATTTTAAAAAGATCAAAACGCTTCTTATTCTGATTCCATGTTTCTACCACATTGTCTTACAACATGTTGGCGTGTGGCAGTGTCATTTTTAGTCAGAACAAACAACATTAAGAGAAAATCAACATTACATCAATATTCGCCAGGGTTGACACAACATGGGAACATGAGAAGAACGAAATAAGAACTCAGGTCTTTGTGCTGACCAACTATCATAGTGAATATAAATAAATAAATAAATAAATAAATATAAGTATGTACTAAAAATTAGTACAATGAGACCTGTCCTACATAAGACCTATCCTACATAAAAAACACACGTCATAGCATTTCAAATAGCAGCAAGAGATGACGGCTTGAGATGACTCAAAGCCATAGCAGTGTGGAAGGGTTTATCAGTTTGACAGCGTCCGGGTAGAAGCTGTTCTTTAGCCTGGTGGCCCTTGGTAATAACTGTTTGTATGTCCTCAGGAGAATCGGAGGACATGTTGGTGGAGCCGGGGGAGCGCGCTACATACTCCTCCCTGCGCCGCACTCTAGACCAGCGGCGGGCTCTCGTCATGACACTCTTCCACGACTACGGCTTTTTCCCCTCAGGTAGCCTATCATGTCTGTCACTGTCACTGGCTACAGTATAGTGCTTTGTTCTGTGTGTCTGTGTGCTCTTGACAGTGGGCAAAAGCAACTGTTTAGTTGAAAAATATAATATTTTAAGTATAATAGGTTAATTAAGCAGTGGAATAATTATCATAGTAATTCAACATAATTATCATCAAAATGGTGTTATTATTTGATTTATTTAATTTATTTAATTATCTTAAAATGGCTGCTATGTTATATAGTTATAGTTAAACAAATAAGCTTAAATTAATCAATGAATCATATTTATAACCATTTAACCAATTTAAACATTAAGAGTCTGCAACTATTGCTAATTTCAAGCAAACAAACAATACAAGTTAAAAGTGAAGAGAAGTGAGTAGTCATAGACGATCAAGTAACCCCCCCCCCCCCCCCTCTCCTCTCCTCTCCCAGCCCAGGCCACGGCTGCCTTTCAGGCCAGCCATTCGGACATCTTCCCCACCAAGGTGTGCCTGCAGCTGAAGATCCGCGAGGTGCGACAGAAGATCATGCAGACGGCCACGCCTGGGGCCTCCGAGGGCCCGGGGCCGACCGGAGCCGACTCCGCCTCCACCCCAGGCCCGTCCAGTGCACCACTGCGAGAGGAATGTGGGGCGGAGTCTGACGAAAGGGGGAGTGGTCACGAGGAAACCAACAACACAGGCGAATCACAGGATTCCACCAGATGAAGAAGAACGACTTACAACAACAACTAGCAATTAATAGCGAAGATGGAGGAGATGAGAGACACACGGAGGGAGGAATATTACCTACACTTTCCCACATATTTACATACAACAACACTTTTTTGTGGCAAATTTTAGTTTCTTTCGTTTGTGGGACACAGAAAATATGTGGCACACTCTCTCTTATAACACATTCACATCCACAGCCACACACAGTCACACACATGCATGCACCCACTCACATACACCCAATACACACCCGAACATGCACACACACACACACACACACACACACAGCATGCACACACAAACACACACACACACACATACACACACACACACACACACACACACACACACACACACACACACACACACACACACACACACACACACACACACACACACACATACACACACATACAAGCAAACAGACTATACAGTCTATAGAAATAGACTCACTCAGCAAACATTACCCACCGAAACTCACAAACATTTATGCAAGGACACAACGCAAAACACAAAAGAAAGAATAAAATCTATATCTATAATGTCGCCGTCGGTCAAACGGACACTCACACACAACAGGCACAAAATGAACTTTTTGTAAAGAGCATGACCAGGCACACACTTACTTTGTACAGTGAGGAGAGGGACGGAGCATCCGAGCACCATGTAGACTGATGGCCACACACACACACATGGAAAAACCACCATCAACTTGCCACTTCTATCTCCCCCAGTCCCCCAACCTCTTCTCCACACATCCAGCATTGGTGGCTAAGCGTCCAGCCACCTGACCTCAGTTCCAGTGCCCTACAATGCTGCGCCCGTGCCAGCCCCTCGACTGACCTCTGCTCATCTTAACCAAGCCATCGGCTCTTGCTCTCCTCATTGGCCTGATTGTTATACTGAATGGATAAGAATGTCTCTTCCTTGTTTTTATTCCTTGCTTTTTGGGGGTTTTTGTACTGTTGAAGTGGACAGAAACTGGGCCCATGGTGGATGGTTCTGTTGGACCTAGTCACCCAGACCCAGGCAGGCGTGTAGCAGCGGTGCTGGTTCAAGTGGGAACCAGAACACTTTGGTTCCCCCATGTTCCGTGGTTCCGGTTCCGTGTTCTGATGAGAGAAAGGGAAGCAGCAGCGGCTCGTCTAGCAACAGCGGCAGGAAGAGATGCAGTAGATCATGGCTGGCGTGTGCGTTTGCTTCTTCCCGTGGTGTTCAGAAATAGCTGTTCTGTTAACTAGTTTTATTTTTCTTCTTCTATCCCTTAATTTCATGTTTTCTTTCAATTCGAACTGAACCAAATGAAAGTTTGGTTAATCAAGACTTACTGACTTGCAACTGACCAAGCGGCCGGGTAAAGGCGGAGGAAGAGAAGACAAGGCTGTGGTGACTGCCAAAAAGCATACACACATACATACACATATACTAAGAGCGAGTGATAGAATGGCACTCACAACATGACAGAAGAGGAACGTATGTATATCTTCAAAAAAGAGAGAAGAATAGACAAAAAACAATGACTAACTCACCAAGCTTTTCCCCCAACCCCTCTTAATCTGTCTGTAGTATGTGCTTTGTTGTCAGCACTTGTGTCGTTCTGGTGAACCCGGTTAACCTGTGACAACAGTCCGCGTTTTTCCTGGATGGCTGTGGTAGGCCTATCTCTTTATAGCACGGACTAACATAAGTACATACAAACACACCAACCGTTTTTTGTCTAAGCAGACTTGTGCTCTACTCCTCGCTCCTAAACAAAAAACCTCCTTTTCGAGCCTCCTTGTTAGGCTTTCCTTCCCACCCCTGCCTCTCTGACCTTGTAGTGTACGCTATGGATGGGGGTGCTAGTTTCTTTTAAATAAAAATGTTTCAGTCAGGTGTTTGCACAATAAGTGGCCCTGTGGCCACGTTTGAAATCAGGAAAGTATTGTTTTTGATAGATATTTAAATTTAACCACATCTTAGTTCCGTTCCCCCCCTTGCCCCACCCTACCCTATACCACCCCACCCACCCATGCTTGCCTTTCTTTTTCCTCACTGAAGCTCCTTTTTCCTTGCTCTTATGTTTTGTTTTTAATTCCCCCTTTCTGCCCCCAATTCTCACCCCAAAAGCCTGGCTTCAGGGTCAGGTGAAGTTTTGTAGCTCAGGATGGATTACATTAGGATAACCCCAGGGAATTCTGACTCTAGAACAGTGCTACAGGGCGTATTCTCAGGATCTAACCCTTTCACCTCCCAACCCCCCCCCCCCCCCCTCCCTACTCCCTTTCTCTGCCACTTTATCTCAATGGTGCAATAGGACAGTAGAAGTGGATATGGTTGATACGATTGACAGGATTGTGCCATAGATATTCACTGTACAGTCTGAAGAGCTGTCGTAAAAAAGAAAATGTATAAAAAAGACAGAAAAAATGATGTATAACATCTATGATTTGAGTTCTGAGAAAGTAAGTAATCCAACAGAACAAACTAAAAAATCCAAACTATTAATATAGCACTTTCTTTTTCGTCTTGTTCAGCTGAGGGATCATACATATGTCTCTCAGTATTCACTTGAATGTGTGAAAAAAAATATATATATATATTTCTATATGTGCATAATATAGAGGTGCGTGTGTGTGTGTGTAAACGTTTCTACAAGAATTCAAGCAAACTTGATTTTCCCTCACTCAAAAGCTGTCACTTCTTACTTGCCTAATTCAGTGGCACAACTCTTAGGACTGTTACTGTATGTGTGTGTAAAACTGACAGGTATGTGAGAGAGCGTAAGCAAGAGAGAGAGAGAAAGAGATGATGAGAGAGAGAGAGAGAGAATGAGAGTCATACAGACCCTATGATTAGACAGAAATTTAAAGAATCTTGGCACTTACTATGTCTGCAAACATGCGCTTGCACACACACACATGCATACTGACACCTATGCGTGTACACCTTACGATTGTGTATCCAATAAAATGGTCCTTACTTTGGAGAAGGAATTTTAGAGTGAGAAAGAGTGTTAGCCCGTAAACAGGCATGTTGACCATGTGCAATATTTCTAAACAAAATGAATATTGAAAATATTAAAGACCTAACCCAACCAAATCTTTCTGTGCCGTTCGTTCAATGTCCGTTCAATGTATGTTCAATGTTTGTTCAATGTTCAATTGAAACTTGTCGTTGTGTGGGTATGTGTTTTTCTATACTATCTTCCCATCAATTTTTATTTTTATGTGTACACTATATAGGCTACCCTATATCATTTGTTTATAAAGGTAGTTAGCTTGTTTCTACATGGCTGCATACATGACCAACTCCAAACTGTCTGCAAATGATGAATGAGTCATAACAAATAAACACCGTGTCATTCAGTCTAGATTCATGTGGGTGGCCGTCTGTGGAAAAACAGACCTCCTCCAGCAGTACACAGGACCTGAGCTGCTGTATAGTCATACAAAGTGATAGTAACACCCAACCACCCCCAGGGAATGAGAACTTCTAAATAGTAAGCATGGTGGAAAGAACAAGATCCAGTTGCTGTGGCAGTCATTAATTGCCTGTTTGGCATAGTAAGCTGTTAAAGGAAAAAGTCTGGGAACTGCTGGTATGGAGACCCATAAAATCCTCTAAATGGATAAAGCAGCTGGAAAGATAGTAGCCAGAATTTAGTGCATGTATTAATGGCCGACCACTTGCCAAAATGAAAATGTCAATACACACATCTATATATGAGTGAAATCAACGAAAGAGACCACAATAGACAGCATCAGAAAGGGGAGAAGAGGACTAGAAAGAACTAGAAGAGGATGCACATAAACCACACCCAGTATGGACCATTAACAGATTACAAGTTAGCCTAATATTTGGAGGTCCTAGTGGCTGGAAGGTTTGGACTACAGGCTACACATTGCATAAAAGCAGACCCTGAGCACCCTGAGGAGCATTAGTAAATTCTAGTGATAGGATTCTACACAGAAATGTGAAATTATTCCTGGCATAAAGAGAGGAGCAGGTCAGACAGTGACCAAACTTTTTTGTATTTCTTAGAACAACAGACAGACCTAGGCCTGTCAGTGTCAGAAGTGTCATAAATCACTATGAAGAGTATCCAAATCCCTTAATTTTCGTTTTTAAGCATAAATAGGCTATATTTTTTAATACATATTTTTTTTACAGTGGGTCAGCAGATTCACTCCCATCTGAATAAAGCCTACTGTAGGCATATACCTCATGTTATTTATTTCAGATATCAAATTCTAATTGCAGTTAATAAACTGTAACCTTTTATTACTCATGTTTATTTAAAAAAAAAAAGGCTGATCCCAGATGGGTGAGCTTATATCATCACCAAGGCCACAGTTTAAATTCGGGGAATTGTTTATTGGGTAAATTGCAAGGGAGCGCCATCTGTGGTTCCACTCGAAATATTCCGAAACAGTTGTTGTAGTTGTTTTGGCTCTACCGCTGAAGCGATTGTCTTTCCAACATACCGTTGCTAAGAACTTCATTTCCCAGGAGGCATTGCAATCTGTCATAGAACCGTAGTCTCTCCGGCCAGACATTCAGAGTAGGGGAGACGCAGGGAAACAGATCATTTCGTCTCTTTTATTTCATAACTATTCAACTCATTAGAGGAGTAGTCGAAATTCGAACAGATATCGGATAGGAAAAACCTAAATCCCCCTCCCCGCCACCCTTGCAATAGATATGAGCGGCAGCGGGAGGCCCAGGACAAGCTCTTTTGCTGAGCCTCAAGGCGCTCCCGGAGCCGCTTCATCATCCGCTGGATCAGCCGCTGTCGTGGGGAGCAACACAGGAAAGACCGGGGTCTCGCAGGCCTCGGGCACATCTTCGTCTGGGTGCGGAAATTTGAAGCTGGCCAGTGAGTATTTAACATATTGTTAGTTGTGTAGCTGTATACTATTAAACTAACTCCTGCCTGGTAGTATAATTAATTCACCAGTGAGTGTTTGCGTAGTTTGTAGGCGGAAGGTACCTAGCAAGCTATGATAAAGTTAACGTTAACGTTTATAATCATTTCTCATAATAGCTAACCAGCTGGGTTAGGTAGTTCACCATGTATAACTTGTTAATTCCGCCTCCTTACCGATTGGTAATACTTGTGGCAGCAAATACTGTAATTTATTGAGTACTTAATGTTTACCCACATCAACAACAAGTATCATATTTTTGTACATGCTATGTACCAGGATGTGTGCAAGCTAGCAAAATAACTCGATCTGTATGTTACTAGCCAACGATAGCTAGCTAACAGCGTCGCATCTTAACCATTTGGACGCATCATGAATTCACTAACATTAGGTGTTTTAGCTGGATGTTGTAGGTAGATACTAGATCTTTATGTTGTATAGAAACTGTAACTGTATAGAAAATATTAGCCATGAGTTCATGTCTCGTTACATTGTCTAGTTGCCAGGCAAAGTAACTGGGCTTGTTAACGGTGCAACACAATATATATTTAACGTTAAAGTAACGTTAACTCCACTTATTCAACTAAGTAACGTTAGCGCAACATCAATGGTAACGCAAGCAAGTTCAGTTATGCATTTGGCAATATTAACGTTGATTTGGTTTAGAAACGTGTTCTGGTATTTGGCATCAGTCATTGTAGACCAACATTTAGTCAACTAGGTAGCGGGATGTGTGGGTCATCTGGTGGTTTATAGTGGAATTAATGTAGAGGTATAGTTAGCTTACTCGCTAGCACTGGTAGAGCACTCAGCTAGCTAAGGTTATTAGCAATGATGACTAATGTTAGCTATCCAGATAAATAATACGTCCCTTACTCAGTTGGGGTACTTTGTAGCACTGGCAACTGGAAGTACGAGTAAATACCGAGGTCATTGTATTTTACTCTACCCTATATAGTAGCAAGTCAACATAATCTTGCTTAAATGCCATAATGTGACACCCAATGGGCCTCTGTCACACTGTTCCCAAGCTCTGCCCTTTGGAACCTCTCAAGACCTTTTAGAATAATTGATACTGTTGGCAGGCAGGGTAGCCACATAGCATGTATTGGGCCATTTCACTGAGATGACAAATCAAGCAGAAACTCGATTGTACTTGAGTAAGCTGGGATCCACTGAAATTCTATCTTGAGACTAGGTAATGATTTTCAAAAGATTCAGACCTGACTGATGATGGAGTGCCATTAGATGAATGGTTCAGCCTGGCTTAAAGGCATGAATCACCACGGTGGAGTTTGCTTTAGGAACCTTTTTGTATGAATATGGGTCTTTCAAAAATAAGGCAAGCAGAAAATAAAGGGTAAATAAGTCACCCACAAGGAACAAGCATTGTTCATGTCTTGGATAATTTTGTTACTTGATTATCTCATCTGGAAGTGGAATAGAATGTCTTGGGAAACCAAAAATTGGAGCTTTTTGGAACTTGACGCAAGTTCACTGGATTTACTAATAGCTAATATATTTTATTCTACAATTCCTCCGCAGAATTCCCTCCCACTTTTGGATAATTAAATCTGAAAATGTTGTATTTGTGTGCCTTTTCAGATTTTTGCATGACCAAAGTCACCCCACTGTGTTTTCTGTCGTGCCCTTGTAAGGCTCAAAGTGTAAACATATCGAGCAGCTCTCACCCACACATTTCCACCAGACCTGTGCACGTGTGTTTTGATGGTGCGTGCACTCATCTGGAGACCGGCTCACGTTACATGTTCCTAACCAATATCAGTCCTCTTTTCTGTGCCAGCCTGAGCAGATGAGAATGGGGTCATTGACAGGGCAGTGCGATCGAGTCCCACTGTCTCAAAGTTACTGTCTTGTACTTCAGCACTCACCTGCTTTTTTTGCCAGCTAGTCACGAGTGGCATCATGTTACTATTGCCCCTATACGCACAGATCTTTTCCAGGATGCCTAACGCCTCATGTTGTCTCTCTGCTGGGCCAGTGGTTGGTAGGCCTACTGTTAGATGGTTCTGTGTGGCCAGTGGAAAGCAACAGGGAAGACTTTGTTTATAGGCACAGGAACTGTTGGTCTTTTAAAAACTCTACATTACAGACTAAACCAAGATGTAGGCTACTGTCTATTCAGATCCAATTATGGGCATGACTGAGGTTGTTGATGGCAGATCACATACCTTATGTAAAAGGTAAAGACATTTTGGTTACTGCAGTGCCCAGTTGGTGCTTCTAAGTATGATAGTTATTTTGCCCATCGGTGCTTATGGTCATCAAGAAACTACATATTTACGGTTATTTTAGTTTTGTCTCTCGAGCAAATTCACATAGTGTAGAACTCTGACTTGTATGGCCCTGGTCTGAGCCTTAACAAGCACAAGACGGCTTCAGCTGTCAAGCCAGTGACAAGCTCCTACTGTGCCACCCACAGTCAATCCGACCATGATTGTGTGATTTATACTCGTTTGTGTGTGTGTGTGTGTGCAGGGGACAGTGGAAAGGTGACGACGGTGGTGGCCACCCCTGGGCAAGGCCCAGACCGCCCTCAGGAAGTGTCTTACACAGACATTAAGGTAATTGGGAATGGCTCCTTCGGAGTGGTGTACCAGGCGCGCCTCGTTGACAGCCAGGAGTTGGTGGCCATCAAAAAGGTGCTGCAGGACAAACGCTTCAAGGCAAGTGTCACACACATACACTATATACCCATCCGCACTCTCTCTCAGACATTAAGATGACCCACACACACACACACACACAAAAATAGGCTGACTCTAATCCTAAAAGTTGAAATTGACTGTCGAAACTGCAGGGTAAGAGTTCTGCAGGTTTTTTTTGTAGCTTCAGGGTGCAATCAGACATAGTGTGTGTGCTCCTGGAGTTTCCTACTCCAGTCAGTCTTCACTATTTTTGCATTATAAACTGTATTGTATTACTCAGTGTTTCTCTGTCTTTACATTTTAAATCAATATAGCTATACTTTTATCGAGAAAATCGTTGCTTGGCAATAACTGGTCTTTCTTTGTGTGTGTGTAGAATCGGGAGCTTCAGATCATGAGGAAGCTGGACCACTGCAACATAGTGAGGCTCCGCTACTTCTTCTACTCCAGTGGGGAGAAGGTCAGTACCTCAATGGTGTATCTCAATTCCAGCACTTCAAGTTGTCTCCTCCTCCTCCATAAAGTGCTGAAGCTGCATCTCTCCCCGGCGAGACGAGACCGCACAGCTGTAGACATGCACTTTCTCAAAGATGGAGAGAAATGACCTCTCCAGATGCAAGTTGGAACAGCTCGGAAATTGATTAGCTTCCAACGGGGGGAGAAGACAGAAGTGAAGGCCCCTTGTAGCTAATGAACTAGCCCGGGGAGAAATCGATTGTAAATCTTGTGGCTTTGGCCGTCGCGCCAGCCTGACTGGAACATGTCATTGTGACAGCGGCTCGTCTCTCTCCCGAGGCATTTAGGCCTGTTCGACATGACACAAACCCAATAAGCATAGTCTCACTCTTGCTTTTTTCCTATGCGTCTGAGCATGTTAATATCTTGGGTATACACAGTTGTTTCTCATTAGAAACAATTTGATAATCGTTATTTGAATAAATTATATAAGAAATGATTGGATGTGTTCCTGCTGCTCAGCTGGTGGAGAGCAGTGCTATCAATGCTAAAGTCTCAGTACATGACTCAATAGAGCATACATATACCTCGCTAGATGAAAATGTATACCTGCACTGTACTGTAAGTCGCTATGGATAAAATTGTCTGCTTAATTCTAAAAGGTAAATGAGGAATGTGTGTATTTGAAAAGTGATTGTTGTGGGTCTTCCACAGAAGGATGAGGTCTATCTGAACCTGGTGCTGGACTTTGTGCCAGAGACGGTGTACAGAGTAGCACGGCACTTCAACAAAGCCAAGACCATCATTCCCATCATCTACGTCAAGGTAAGCTCCACACCAGCTGCTCACGGTCAACACAGCCTGTACCGGCTCCTGGATTTTGAAGAAGACTCAAGGACGATTTATTTCGGGACATGTGAGTGAGCTTTGACTCACTACACTTGTTCTTTTTCACGTCACTCGCTCACTTGTTCTTTTATATGTCCCCTTTTCTTCTCTCTGTGGCCTTCTCTCTCCTTACTGCTCTGAGCTGTCCTTTACTCCACTTTTACATCCCAACTGTTCCTCTGTTTTACTATTTCCAACATTCTCACTCTCTCTCTCTCTCTCTCTCTCTCTCTCTCTCTCTCTCTCTCTCTCTCTCTCTCTCTCTCTCTCTCTCTCTCTCTCCTTGCCCTTTGGCCTTCAGGTGTATATGTATCAGCTGTTCCGCAGTTTGGCGTACATCCATTCCCAGGGCGTGTGTCACAGAGACATCAAGCCCCAGAACCTGCTGGTGGACCCTGAGACGGCTGTCCTCAAACTGTGTGATTTCGGCAGGTACGTTTGGGCTCTTTCACTACACAAGGGAAGCTCAATAGAATACACTTGTGAAGTGAGCGTTGCCAGCGCGGTGCTGTTTTGATTGTACTTGTCTGAAGCTGTGATAGTTGTGGTAGGTGTCCGGAAATGAGTAACACGACAAGGTGTGATAAGCTGTGGGGAATGGTGCGATCCTGTCTGATTTCAGCTTTGAGAATTGAGCAGTCATGCAGTCAAATCGTGACAGGTACAGTTGACACTTCACTTGACAAACACTGAAACACTTTGCAGTTAATCTTGAATACATTGTGATGCTGGTCGCTGTTCTATGTTTACTGTATCCTTGTGTTAATGTCAACCAATGCATTAGGCCTAATGTTCGACTGAAGGTGACAAACATGGCTGTTTATTTTAAGTGCAGAGGTATGGAATGTGAGCATGCATTGTAAAGTGGTGCATGACTCACTGTTCTCAGGTAATAGCAGTTCTGATGACTCGAGCTCTCATCAGGATGTTAAAATCCTGCATCCAGTCAAAGCAGCGAATTCTGTGTTAAGCCTCCCCATAAAGCACAGGGCTATGCTCCCAGTCATGGTTCAATAGACTAAGATGAGATTTTTTGTCTTATTAAGAAATACTTAAAACAAATGACAACCCACATTGTACATCTGCAGTGAGAAGAAAAAAATCTGAAATTAACCAGCTGCACTCGACTACCGTTCGGCTTATTGGGACGTTATTGGGCAGCTAGTTTTGAAGACTTGCATGTGAAATGGGGGCGAGCATTGCTTACCCACGTTTTTCTGTCGTTTCAGTTAGTGAAATTTCCCCCTCATCCTGCAGACTGGAACCCCACACACGAGTCAGGGCTGCATCTGTGAGAAACAGATCAGTGTCACAGTAAAGACCGCAGTAAAGACTACAGATCTCAGTGCAGGGGCCATTCTGCTGTGGTGTGGTGTAGTGTACAGATAGACCCAACTCTATTGTGCGGTAATGATCCTGTGTCCCTGCCTGCTGGTCAGCCAGTGTTTAGTATTGATCCGATGTGGGATGTGGAGCCCACAGTGGTAGCCCTGTGCTGGTGGAAGCCGGCTGGTCACCGGGGCTATCGCTGGGAGAGCTCTGCCTTTCACCATAATAAATAATCAGATTACTGGAGATTGTGTGAGAAGTTCTTGTTCTTTTTTTGGAACTGACCTCACGGGTTGCCTTTGTTCTGTTCATTTATTGTACTGTTTTTTTTTTTGTTTGCTTTAAAAAATATATCAGAGAATTAAAAAAAAATGGTTCTATTGACCTTGTCATGCAGCCTCTGTTTAACATTTTTGAAATATATGAAGTTAGAAATACATTTTGTAGGAACTGTTTTAGTTGACTCTTGCTTTTAATTATCTTTTGATACAGCTCAGTATTTTTTTTATCTTTAAGTTTGTCACATTCTTCACATCACTATATCCTGTATTCCAGTGTTTCCCATACATTGACTTATTTGTGGCGGCCCACCACAATATCAACATTGACCACCACACAATGAGTTTCCAGGTTGTACTAAATTGTGCTTAAATCTGGTTAGCATCATAACCACACTGCGCCAATTTGTTAAAAACTGTTGCATTCAAGTTAATTCTGCAAACCTACCACCACAAATATAATTTCATTCTGTGGGAAACACTGTATTCATTAATACACGATCATGTCGAAGGACAAACATGACTCACTTTTCAGTAGACTTACCTAAATGAAGAGTTTGGTTCCAAAACGCTCCATTTTTTAAAAACATTAAAGAGTCATGTAATTTAATTGTGTATTTCAGGAAATATCAATACAATTGCAATAGACCTCTGAAGTTCGCCTACAAAAAAGCAGCCATCTTTGACATCCGGTATCTGGCGATTTTTCCTATGGGAAAATAACATGGGGATTTTGAATTATTGCATCTTTTAAACTCTCGCGGGGATGAAAAAGTCTGAAATGCAGACGTTTTCCTGAACACACTTTTGTCCTTTGCCTTCGAGTGGATACTGTGATCTCCGGTACGTGAAGGCGGCACACTTAGATTGTTGCTACCACAGAGCTAACTTCCAATGCAACTTGCCATAGGTAGTTAGCTTCAATTAACAACCGGATCTCCTTATATGGGCAAAGATGGCCGTTTTGGTTCTTTTTGGTAGGCGAACTTCAGAGGTCTATTGTGTTTTGATTGAGTAAAAATAAATCAAACAACAATACCCAATTACAATTCTACTGAAATAACTTGGAAAACAAAATGTAAAAAAAATAT
This sequence comes from Alosa pseudoharengus, assembly GCF_046254945.1. Taxonomy (NCBI): domain Eukaryota; kingdom Metazoa; phylum Chordata; class Actinopteri; order Clupeiformes; family Clupeidae; genus Alosa; species Alosa pseudoharengus. The sequence continues at coordinate 20,457,099 of NW_027468685.1, read as the reverse complement.
TTATGAAAATTCATTAAAATGAAGGATATAGCATTTTGGAACCAAACTCTTCAAATGTACTTAAACTATTAGCCCATCCTCCCCTGCGCTGAGTTAACACTGTATCCTAACGGGGGGGGGGGTAACACTGTAAACGTGTTGAGTCTGGACTCTTAGCATTTTCCCCCTCTTTTCCCCACTCAGTGCCAAGCAGCTGATCCGCGGCGAGCCCAACGTCTCGTACATCTGCTCGCGGTACTACCGCGCCCCCGAGCTCATCTTCGGCGCCACCGACTACACGTCCAACATCGACATCTGGTCGGCGGGCTGTGTGCTGGCGGAGCTGCTCCTGGGCCAGCCCATCTTCCCCGGGGACAGCGGCGTGGACCAGCTGGTGGAGATCATCAAGGTGCCACCTCACCCGCAGTCATTTAGATTCATTATGGGCCGATCCCACACACACACACACACACACACACACACACACACACACACACACACACACACACACACACACACACACACACACACACTTACCCTTACCCTGACATGCTCTCACACATATGCCTACACACAGGGAGCTCCTGCAGCAAACCTTATTTAAGATCAGTGTGAGGCTCCTTCCTTCCTAGTAAAAATACATAACATTTAATTAAAAGAACTTTGTTCTAAGTCCTGTAATGGACTTAAAATGTGGACTCAACATTTGCCGTGCTAATAAAAAGGATGCTTTTATTGTGTCTCACTACTTCACTCAGACAGTAATGAGGCCACAAGCCAAAACGCACCTCTGCTGCAGCGCTGGGTAACAATATAACATAATGGCTTTTATGGGCTCTGTCCAGTTCCTCTGTTAGTTATCAGGAGTTTTTGGAATCGGCAGCCTGCGGCTATTCATTGGCACCATCAAGGCAGCGCCACTCATTTGTGGGACTTTTACATTTTTAAATTGTCACAAATTCTTTTAGAAGAACTTTTGCAAGCATCACTGTTTTTGAACTTTGTAGCTCTAGACCGAGAAGTCATGACATTTTGAGGTTATTAGTACAATTTTTGTATGGATCTAAGCCTACCGTGGGGGTTTGAGACCGGGTTGTTCTTGGATATTAAATGTCAGATTGACTTCCTGCCCCTTTGTCTATTGACGAAAAAGTTGACGTTATTAATGAACCTCAGTACCTCATCTCAAATCCTTGTACTTTCAACAGGCACAAGCAGACACAGAGAATATTTGAAAGCACTTCTGTCTTCTTCAAACATTGTGTAACTGTCAGTTAGCCCGAGCCCATAATGCTGGAAACCCAGGTCTGCAAGGCACACTTTTCTGCCACATTTGCTGACTCCCAGAATGCCGCTTTCCCGTCATCATCCTTGAGAATGGAAGGAGCGTGTCTCGCGTCAGGAGAAACTGCCGAGTCAGAGTGTTGGTGTTATTGGCCATCAGTCAAACTAATGAGGTCTAATTGAGTGATTGGAGCGCTGCGGCGGCCACTTCCTTAAACGCGCTTTGGGAAAGAACGAGAAGCGTGCGGCTGACATGTGGAAAGGCACCAGCACCGGTGCCGCCGCCAGTGTCCGAATTCATTTGGCCCCGATCCTCTCACATGTGTAATTGAATTCTGTGTTGGACTTAATGAGCCTGATGGGGGCTGATTGCAGGGGAATTTTGTGTGTGTGTGTGTGTGTGTGTGTGTGTGTGTGCGCCACCATCCGCTGAGCTCCTCATGTCACGACTGGGAGAACTCAATCTGGACATGTTTCAGATCATGCACTTGACCTTGAACCAGCCAGTCATTTTCTGCTGGATTTGAGGGTGTTGCTTTGCTAATCACAGTGTAATTAAAACTGACTCTGCTTGGCTAGGACATCCTTTATGTGATTACATATTAAAATCCTAACGTGACATTAAACAAAGGTTATATACTGACAGGCATTTCAGCCCCAATCAGCAAAGAGACCGTTTCCCCCTTTTGGAGGCCTTATATGTATTTCATGTATATTTTTATTATGTTGAGCAAGGAAAAAAACACATGAATGTGCAACGTCTTCCATTTGTCTGATATTAGTTTGTGCCTGATTTTTGCTCACAGGTGCTTGGGACCCCAACAAGGGAACAGATAAGGGAAATGAACCCCAACTACACAGAGTTCAAATTCCCCCAAATAAAAGCACATCCCTGGACAAAGGTGAGGATCAGAAATGCGCTTTGGTAGTAGCTAAGGTCTCTACATTCAACTGTTTGAGTGAAAAACTAAAGTCAGATGAAGTGATTTTACTTCAGTACTGTTGGTAGATGAGGAGCCACTGCACTAGATGTTAACTCTGAGGTTTATTGTTGTGCAATTTTGGCTGCTCTTATGTAAACGTCTCCTTTCAAAATGTATCTTCTTTCAGGCCATAAATCATTTTTTGACTCTTGGTTTCAACTAAACAAAAATGTCCCCAAGACAAAACCCCAATTGTAATTATCTGTCTGCCCTGGGTGCTAATTTTCTTGGATTTTAGGTCAGCGTCTTCTAGAAGACTAGTGGGTTGTTGTTTTTTTGTCATTTCTTTCTTGCAGTCCGTCTTTCTTTCCTTCCATTTTCCCTTTATTTTTGTTAATAATTTTTGCAGTGTACTCAGAAGTTCTCTTTTGGTTGGTTAAGTTAATAATTGACATTCCCAGCAGTCATCCCAAAAAATGAACATTAGGTCCAGAGGGGAAATGGGCTGTGCCAGAGCTCCAGCCTGGGCTATTAGACCCTAACTAATGATTTCATAATGAACTGCCTCTCTCACTTTACTCTTCCTCTCCTCATCTCCTTCTGTCGTTCATTGTGCACCCCCTCATCCATTTTTCTCCTTCTTCGCCTCTTGTTTAACCATCGCCTCCTTTTTTCCCCATTCGTTTTCTTCCCCCTCTTTTGATTTTTCAACACCCTCCGTTCCTCTTCTCTCTCTTTTTGTAATTTTTATCACTGCCCTCCTCCTGTTCCTCTTTTACTTCTTTCTCCCTCATCGCCCCCCCTTCATCCTCTCTCTCTCTCTTTTTCTCTCTTCTTTCTTATGCTGTCCTTCCCTCCCAATTTCTCTTCCTGACCTCCCTCTCTTTCCCTCTCTCTCTCCCTCTTTACGTGCGTGCCTCAGGTCTTTAAGCCGCGTACCCCACCCGAGGCCATCTCCCTGTGCAGCCGCCTGCTGGAGTACACGCCCATGACGCGCCTCTCGCCGCTGGAGGCCTGTGCCCACGCCTTCTTCGACGAGCTGCGCCAGCCGACCGCGGGGCTGCCCAACGGCCGCGCCCTGCCCCACCTCTTCAACTTCACCACGACTGGTGAGCGAGCCCCCGGGCACTCGCAATGCACACATACCCACATCCGCCTGTCCCCCGTAAATCATGCCCATGCCCCGCTGGGAAACTTAAACTGTTATCACGTATTTAAACACTTTTCTTTGGACTCGTAAGCAAAAGCAGTTAGAAAAAATCCATATAATTTGCCAAGAGCCGGTGGCAAAGGTAACCGCTTTCCTTGGTCCACATACTTGCAATAATACACATAAAAGTGACCACTTAACCCTTGGCAATGTTGGGAAATTAACATTCTAAAGAATATCTGGGTTCATTGAATTCAACATAGAATTTTAGAACCTTCAATTGTTGCGGAACTTAGAATGTTCAAAAATCTACACCTTTAAGGGTTAATCCATATTTTTAGGCCTCCTATGATGAATGAGAAACAAAGCTAAGCTTTGCTAGCCTCTTTACTACACCAACATAGCGACACACCCACACATGCTTGTTTGATGTGCATGTATGCAACCTCAGACTTCCTGAGCTCCCACGTAGCCTGGGACACCTGCGTTCATGCACACACTTCCTGCTGGCATGTGTCTGGCACACATGACCTCACACTTACACCTTCGTGTTCACCTCCTTTACTGTACTTCAGATTGAACGCTGCGCCACATTTCCTGTCGTGCTTGTTCATGCTCTCACTAAACAAACACGTGCTGCTCCTGTGCAGCAGGGCTTCTCAAACTCTTTGGTTCCGAGAACCCCTTTTGGGGGAGAACATATAACGTAGATATGAATTTTTAAAAGGATTTCCAATGAACTCAAACTAGAAATTAAAACAAATTATTTTGTGGATCCCTTGGCAATGGGTAGTGGACCTCACTTTGAGAAGCACAGCTGTTTAGAACAAATATAGCCCTTGGATGTCTGATACCCTTTGCATTTCACCTTCAATGTATGTACCATACATTCAGCCTGGACACTTACTTTATATCTGCTACACTCTGAGGGCATGAGCTTGGGGGCTCATGAACATGCCCACAGAGTGTAGCGCTGTAGCTGCCTGGCTACTCTAGCTGTTGGCTGCAGCAACTCCAGCTAGGTAGAATTGATTGTTTTTGTTTTTGTCGTACCGACAGTACTCAGTGACCTCGAGAAACTGTGTGAAAAAAATTCTCCGGAATTCTCCTTTAATGTTCGCCGGAATTCTCCTTTAATGTTCTCCGGTGCTCTCCCTCTTCTCTCCTTGCAGAGCTGTCCATCCAGCCGCAGCTGAACTCCTCTCTCATTCCGCCTCACGTCCGCGCACAGACCTCGGCCAGCTCACACGGTATTGGGTCCCTACGGCACCTGTTTACTCACATTTGCTAAGAAAGTCTTGTACTGGTCTGGAGGGAGGGAGACTTGTGTTCAGAGTTGTAATGGAGACTCGGTTCTAGCCTCATTCACACACAAAGTGAAACCCAGGTCTGTAGTGGTATTTTAACGAAAGGGTCTGATGTTGGAATGAAGTTGACGTGCTGAAGTTGAATCGGCAAGGCATCTGTTGAATGTTTTCTGTTTGTTTATTCATTTACTCACAATCTACTTTTCTTTCTGTCTCTCCCCCTTCCTCATTTTGTTCCCTTTCTTTCCACCCCTTTCCAATCTCTCTCTCTTTCTCTTTCTCTCTCTCTCTCTCTCGTTCCTTTTCCTCAGATGGCCCTGGATCAGATGGTTCTGCACAGCCCGGTTCAGCTCTCAATAATAGCACCTGAACAATCACTATTGATCACACATGCATACACACACACACACACACACACACACTAACACACGCAGTAGCACGTAAATCAACTCCTCAACATGCGTAACTGACCATAAGCACACACACACGCACCTGAACACACACATACAGTACATGCTAGAATACTCAACCTAAACCATTACCTCAATCTAACAGTTAGAATGAAAAAACACAGCACACACTCAGCCCCCCACCCCAAAACACACAGCACACTCAAACAAACTCACGCCGATAACATGCACACATTTTGTTCCTGATTCTTAATCATTTTCTTTTGTTACAAATAGACACACACACACACACACACACACACACACACACACACACCCTGTAATGTGTTCAGATGTACATAAAGAGTTCCATATTTCAGTCCCACTGCACGGACAGTTCTCTTCCTGAGGTTCAAACCAGTGATAGAGCAAGGGACAAAACCAGAGAGCAGAAACTCACCCAGTCGATGTAAGCTACCTATGAATCTCTCTCTCTCACACATCAACTAACACACACATACACACAAACACACACACACACACACACACACACACACACACACACTGTACACACGCAGGTTTGCAATCCCGACACACATACATTTATCCACACAGCCATCCTTGTCCCTGCACATACACACACACACCCACACCCACACAGCAACCCCCGGTCTCTCTTGTTCCAGACAAACAGTGGTATCAGTCCTGTGAAATGGGTGTTTGTATACGGACCGAGCAGCTCTTTCACTGAAGCATGTGTCCTCTCATTACACCTATATTCACTACTTTTGGGGATTGTTATTGGACCTATGGTCTTGATTTATGGCTTATGGTTGTCAGACCTGTATTCATGTCCATGGGTCGATTAGGTGTGTTAATGTATTCATGTATATAGGTTGGTTATAATAGCTGTACTCATGTCAATGGGAATTTGTACATCACTAGTCATGATTATGGCAATTGTTATAACACCTGTATTCATGTTTATAGACAGCAGAACATGCAGTGGCTGGAGGGGCAGGTCCTCTATTTAAGAGTCTGCTTTTATTGAGATTTTTTTTTCCCTTTTTTATATAAATCTTAATTTATTTGACTGCACAGACAATGATGTAGAAAAATACAAGAGACTTTCTGCCACCAAACACCAGGTCAGATGTTTTAGCTTTGGGTTGAAATGAATGAAAAATAATTTTAGGTGCAGGTCCCTCTGATAAAAGACGAGAAAAAGATGTCAAGTACAGAATGTGGTCACAACAATGAGCTTTTCAGAAACAGGGAAAATGTAGAAGCTATGGTTTTATACTTTTATTGCATTGTATTTTTTATTTTTTCCCCTCCTTTTTTGTTTCTTGTAAATGTATTTATTATTTTAAATCATTTTTGAATGGAAAGGGGGCATAAAGGGTTAAAGTGGGTGGGTTGGGTAAGAGAAGGGTGGTGGGCCCGTGTGATTAGGAGCAGTCGATCATCATCTCCCAAGGGTCAAGTCTTATATTTAAGTCTTAACGTGCATCCCTAGGTGGGATCCCCTTTTAAAAGCCACACCTACCATAGTGTACATACTTAATCCGCAATGAAAAATATAACCGTAACAGGAAATAAAGCAGACGCTGGAATAACTCAGTGGATGTGTCAATAGAGAAACCCGAGAGATTGGAGGATGTGGGAGAAGATTATTGTATGTGTCCACTTAGTTGTATGGGTCTGGGTTTTGTAAAAGATGCACCACAGTCACAAAGCAGTTCTGTTGCTCAATACAATGGACAATTCAAACAGGGATTCAGATATTCAACAGGGTGTCCGTACGAGTTGTAGTGAATGCTAACGAAAAATATTGTATATGATCCGTGGGGCAAGTGTTAGGATTGTGCACTCTTTTTTTTTTTTTTTTTTTAGTTATTGGCAAAGCGATAACTGGTCTGCCGTTCAAGGACATTTCATTTGTCTCTCGGGACATGGAAAGTGAACTGTGGTGTATTCTCTGGTAGAGTCTGGGTATTTATTCCTCTTAATTCCTTTTAGACGATATAAGAGACTGGTCGCTAGTAGAGAGTAGCTGAAGTAGAAAAAGACTTGCGTGGCTGTGGCTGTCTTTTGTGCGTTTTTTTCCCTTCTTTTTTTCTTTCTGTGTTGCATTACGTGCGCAACTCAGAATGTTGCACCTTCCAATGTACTAGATAAGATCATAAACGCATCAGTATTGATCCGTAGCAATCCAGCCGCATCTTCTGAAATGTACAGTGTAACTTCCGCCTTTGCCTCTCCTATAGAACAAAACATCTCTTCTGCTTATTCCCCCCTCCCAATCCTCTGTTCCGTCTCGGTCCCATGTTGCACTTGTCTGCCGTCTGTGAAGATCACCTTTTTATTTACCTTTCCTTGCTTTTTTCAGAATATTTGTTTTCTTTTTTTTTTGTCAGGTGTTCTGTGGAAGTGGTATGGCTCTGTCCATATTCACTCCAGGCACTCGTGTCTGTTTGTAAATATTGTTGTATCTCAAGCCTGTGTTCCCAGATGTAAATACCAAACTGTACCACTTTTCTCTGTTTTTTGATTTAGAATGTATCTCTGTCTTGGGTCATCTCTCTCTCTTCCTCTCGCTCAATTTGTGGTTTTCTGCCTCATATTGGGAAGCTGAAGAACAGCTAATTACTTTTTTTTTTATTTATTGTGGTTTTAGCTGGTGTCTTTTGATGTGAGTCCATAATTGTACTTACCTGTGATTAGTGCGTGCGTGTGCGTCCGAGCGAGTGAGTTTGTCCTTTTAGGCTATGTACTGACTTCTTTGGCACAGTCATCATTTTAAAGTAAGGGATGCTATGCGACAGTGTATGTGTGAGCATATTAAATCAGGTTAAGCCTACTCTTGGTGTTGATGTCTCCCCCCTTTGACAAAGTTCTTCAGATCATCCGGGGTGAACTTACAGCAATTTTAGAAGATTAAAGAAAGAAAAAGTTTCTGTAAACACACTGAAGTTTTGTGACGTCTGGCAGTGGGTCTACTGCTGCTTAACGCGCCCTATTGTGGCTGTAGTTTGTCATTTGATGGGGTGCATGCTGAACTGTAGATCCTTGAGCCACAATGGTGTTGACAAGGAACACCCCTGCAAACACCTAGCAACTGTCAAGTTTTTTTGTTTTGTTTTGTTTTGCTCTCGTGTTGTTTCTAAAGCAGGACTGGCTGGATATTGTCTCAAACGTATTGTTCCCTGTGAGTACCTGATAACTGTAGCTTTTTTATTTTATTTTAATTTTTGATGCAGTGATTGTGTCATGTTTTAAGAACTGATACCAGAGCTTTGGTCCAGTTCTACTGACTGGAAGAGGAAGAGAGAGAGAAGAGGAGAGATAACATGCTTGTCAGTCTGATTTGAACTCATTAAATAAAGAGATGAAACTTCAGCTGGTCTGTATCGCCTGTGTGTGTGTGTGTGTGGTGTGTGTGTGTGTGTGTGTGTGTGTGTAGGCTGTATATATGTGTGTGTGTTTTAAAAGAAGGTATGAGACTGATCAGTAGGAAGACTGAAAGATGCAGGTCCTGAAAGCAAGACACGTGTGGGTTGCAGGATGATGTAAGGCATAGGCTTGAATGTGGGATTAGTCTATCTAGGAAGATCAAGTAGATCGTAATAAAAAAAAAAAAAAAGGAAATGACGACAAAACACACAGATGTGTAGCTTAATGCACATAAACAGTAAGGTAATATACATGAAAGCATTCCAAATGCATAGATGGACAGTAAAAGAAAAATACTCGTCGCTGACATATGACGCCAATTGAATAACTGTGCTTGTTTACTATTGGCTGGCACTCGTAGCACTCCAACCAATCGAGAAGAGGGATGTTGGCAGTTCGCTACTCGTCGCAAGAAAGATTGTGTTAACTGTGGCTACGGAAAAGTAAGTAAAGCTATGAATTACACTGATACAAGTGTATCGTTCGTGGTTTATTCAAAACACGTCCACTGTCGACTGTCGCTGCCAAGTGTGATACTTTTTGCCTTTTCCACCGGACAAGGGACATAGACATTTGGCGTGGCAAGGAGCGGCCATTGTACCATAGAATCCACAATGGCGTTGCAGACTTTGTGGAGACAGCTGGGATAGCAGATCTTAGTTCATCAGAATCGCTTTATTGTTTTCCAGTATTGTTTCTTACTATTTTGGCAAACATTGGGTTGATAATTTGTATTTTAACACATAAACCGCGAGTCCGCCCGATTTTCACAAGATTTTTACAATGTTTTGTTGTAGGACTAGAAAATAATAATAACCGGAAACAAATATCTTTTTTTGCAAGAATTAACGTTTTACGAACTAACCTTATTCTAATTAAACCTAGGCCTATTAGATCCAGAGATTCCTAGAAACTGGTTATTCTAGAACTCCACCAGGGGGAGATGTAACCTCATTTTTGCTCATGGATGTAAAACCCATCATTTTAAGTAGGCCTACCCATATTAATATGCTATGACCATCGACCCTCACACCTTTCTTTTACAGTGAGGGTGATTTCTCATGGTTTGTATTGTTTAGAAAATCAGACTTCATAGGTTTAGAGTTTGACAAGTTGCATGCTGCTGGTGCCCTTAGCCATCCACAAAGATTTTGCTGCTGGAGTATAAAGTGGTGTTGCCTGGAAACAACCTACACATTAACTGCCAACATTTCTCTCCCTAATTTGCTTTAATCAGTAAAGAAAGATCTCCCCTCTAGTGCCTTGTGCCGAGCGCAAGCAGAACTCCGTGCCAACGCTTTTAGAGGATTAAAAAACAAAATGGTTTCATCTCCTTGCAAAATCCTCACTGTATGCACATTATGTGCTGTTAGACCGCCGGGCTTCATCTCCAAAGTCTGTCAGTCTCTCTGCCTCCCAGCTAAACTTGCTGTCATCATGGGTGCCAATGCCTTTCTATCCAGCACCGCACCGTAACCCTTTCACTGCCAGCGTATGAATAGCTCTCTAACCCAGAGCTAAGGGAGTGAGTCATGTGCCCTTTCCCCTTGTGAAACAGAGTCGTGACGAGGAGATGCTTAACTCCACTGTCTTTAGGTGAAAGCTGCTTCAGAAGTGATGCTTGCGAGATGATTAAGGAGTGAGGTTGACCTGCCTGCCATCTGGTTGTAGCCTACTAAAGGCAACCTTGACGTGATTTACCTCAACAGCAAAAGAAGAGAATTAACAGCACAAAGGTCAAGAGTTAATTTGCAAGAGGGCAGGGATGTCATGTTTCCATCATCTCTTTTCTTAAGGCCACACTGGGGAAAAAACAACCAATTTTAGATGTACTCTGTATAGAATTATACCACAACCATAGGCCTATTTAGTGTGTCATTCTTGATTTAACAGAAGAATCTTCTAGAAATGTCACATTACAAACACCTAGACATGAGACCGTGGAGGTGAAGGTGGAGGCAAGCCACGCAGACGTCTGCCCTGTTCCCAGTGTCAATGTGAAGAGACAGAGTGCACAGAGCAGGTGTATCGAACGATCTCTCATATCCCGTCTGAGTCTGTTGCGGGTGAAACGCTCGCGCCGCCAGCAGCGCACACGGCACAGGAAATGACATCCATGCTGCCACTATCTAAATCCTGATTCAATGGGCAGATCACCAGGTGTTCCTCTCATCGAGGGCGCGGTGTCATTGTCATTACGGCGCCTTGATAGACGAGCAAGCCACTGGAGATGGAACAAGAAGATAGCTAGACGTTCAAAACCAGCCACGCAAAACAAACACACACACATACACACACACACACACACACACACAGAGTTGCGTACAAACATACTCAGCTACATGCTGAGGCACTTAAACAGTGGAGTGCAAGCAGTTGAGCATGTGCTCGTGTGATCCGTTCTGCACGGCAGGTCATTGTCTGCTCGTTGCATATGTGCGTGGGGGTGGCGAATGGGTCCTCAGCCAAACTGTTTGTGAATGGCCATCTGTCTGCAGCAGTAGGCTTCTCAGACAAACACACACCGAGAATCCAATAAAGAAGAAAGAGAGACACAGGGACAGAGAGAGAGTGAGGGAGAGAGAGAGAGGGAGAAAGGAAAGAGGGAAATAGGAAAAAACGAGGGACTCATGCCGGCTGTTTCACACCCAAGGGCCCTGGATTGCACAGCTAATGTCATTCCAGTTCCAGCATGTCATTCTGCCTGCTCTCTCTCTCTCTCTCTCTCTCTCTCTCTCTCTCTCTCTCTCTCTCTCTCTCTCTCTCTCTCTCACCACCAACATGTGCTTGGTGAATGATTAGAGGCACTCTGCTTGCCTCTAAGTAGCTGCCTTTTTTGGGTTGATTGCATGTGTGAGAGTGTCCCTCCTAAAGTAGGCTTAATTTGTCTGGAAGTGATCACTGAAGAGGCTGTAGTTGTATACGTACACTTTGCCTGCTGTACTTTGCATTTAAAAGTAAAGTTAGGCTACTATATTTGGGAAAGAAAGTGAAAATAGTTATTTGCTCTGTGTGTTTGACGTCGTCCATATAACTAGTAACTGTGTGTTTTCCAAAGCAGGGGAAATGGATGGAGAGTCCTCCCTCTACATGTGTCCCTGCTACAAACTCTTCCAGTCGCTTGAGGAGGTGCTTGTTCATCAACTCACCTGTCAGACTGCCAACAATGCCATAGCTCCCCCTCCTGCACAGGCTGAGGTACTGCAGCGCTCAGTGGAAATCAGAGTGAAAATCACTGGAGTTCAGGCTCATCTAATTAATCTGTCTTGATACTGATGCTAATGTCACTTTAATTCATGGTTCATGTCTCGCTGGGCAGCCGAAAGCCCCATCTGTTCTTTGTTCATTCATTTAATTCACTTCATTGTTCAGTGTACAACTCTCACGTAAAATCTCCCCTGTTGTCCTCCCCGCTTCGCTTTCTATCTGCTCCAGGCTGCTGAATTGTATGCAAATGCTCCCGCCGGACAGTCCCTGCCCGCTGGCCCGGTCCAGGCTGGTCCTGATCCACATCACCAGGCCCTGGACAGCCTGTCGGCTATTGTTCCAGATCGGGCGCCGGGCCAGCGCCGTCCCCCGGTGCTGCCGCCCGGCTCAGCGGTGGCGGTGGACGCAGCCAAGCTCAACGGCTTGCTGCTGGGCACGCGGCCTCCCCCGAGGAGGGCCCCACCACGGCAGGCCAGTCAGGCCGGCCCGTCCAGCACACCTGCGGCCGCCCCGCTGATTCGCTACCAGTGCGGCGAGTGCGGGCTCCTGTTCGAGTCGCTCCCCCTGTGGCAGCGGCACAACAAGCTGGGCCAGTGCGGCCAGGAGGCTAGGAAAGGGCCACTAACGGAGGGAGAGAGAGAGTGCGAGAAGAAGGAGGTGGAGAAGGAGAAGAGCGAGAGTGTCGACATGGCTGAACCTGAGCCCCCTATGAAGGTCGAAAGGATGGAAGAGGGGGATGGGGAGAAGGTCGAGGTGTCACAGTGCAGTGAGAAATTGGCGACCTTTGACCATTCCTACCAGGGGATAGAGGCGGGGGGAGAAGGGAGCTCCAAGGACGAGGCAATAGCAGAAAAAGAACAACAAACGATAGAGGTTCTGAGTTCCTCTAAACATGGTTCCGAGTCATCCCCCTCGACCTGTGCGGAGGCCCACGTCTCTTCCCCCTCGGAGGAGACGAGTCTGGACCGGACGTTCCTGTGCGTGTGCTGCGGGGCAGCCCTGGGCTCCCTGGAGGCTCTGGCCAGCCACCGCAAGGCCCGCCACGGCCTGGAGGGGGCGCTGCACTGCTGCCAGGTCTGCGGGAAGGAGTTCATGAACACCACACTCTTCCTCTACCACCAGCGGCAGCACCGGCAGCAGGGTCCGGCGCAGTCCACTGAGGCATCCCCAGCACGGGCTGGACTGGTCAGCCAAGAGTCTACCCCCCAAATGAAGTCAGGTGGTTGGATCACGTTTCATAGTATCGTTGTTGACACTTCATTGTATATGTTGATTGTAGTATGGATTTGATATGACATTCATCAGCATTTCTGAGGCAAAGTTAAGCTCTGTAAATAATAACCTTACAGTCTGCCCTGAAAAAGTTTTCTCAGAACTCTTTTAAGTTTTTATGGTTTATAAATACATGTTTACATTGCCAATTTAATGACTAATGTTATTTCAACTCGTTGCATGAAAGTCACAGCCGTTTTGATTCAAATTACTTTTTGGTTGTCTTGGTAACTGTCCATGTCCAAGTCTATATCAAGTCAAGTGAATTGCCTGTAGATCAGAAGCACTTTCAAACTGTACATTTAACAAATGTTATAAATGTTATACTTTATAGAAGCAGTGGGAGAAGGGGCAGTTAGAACCACGGAAACTATGACTGATTCAGCTGTCGTCCATCCCCATCCTATTGGTCCTGTCTTCACGATGTCTGCCAGCGTGGAGCCATGCCCCCACTGCGGCCAGACCTTCAAGCGCCGGTGCCACCTGCGCGCCCACCTGCAGTCCCACTCGGGCCACAAGCCGCACCGCTGCGACCTCTGCCCCAAGGTCTTCGCCTACAAGAGCAATCTGGGCCGCCACCGGCACACGCACAGCGGCACCGCCGACGCCGGCTCCGACGAACGCCCCCACGTGTGCGAGCGCTGCGGCCGTGGTTTCGCGCACGCCGGCTCGCTCAAGCAGCACGCGCTGCTCCACGAGCGGCAGGACGCCCGGCAACAGGCGCAGCCTGGACAGGATGGGGCCCCTCGGTCATACGCCTGCGCTGACTGCCCGGCCAGCTTCCGCACGCAAGCACAACTGCAGGTGCACAGGTGAGCTTTTTAAATGACAGATGTCATTCAAATGATGTTTCAAAGGTTTCAAATAATGCTTATTGAGTTGAAATAAGGTTTAAGGGTCTGGGGTGTGGAGCCTGAAGGTTTTTCGCCTGACCTTTGCCCTGGGGGAACTATGCTTTAAGGGTTCTGTGTTACAGAGAAGTGATTACTATGATGCTAAAGGCTCCTTTGGACAACTCTTCATCAGAGGGCTCTGAATTGGACCTAACTAGCAAGCCACATTCTTTTTCTTTGAGTGTATATATTTTCTGCTTTTGTTTTGGTCTATTTATCCTATCTTGCTAAAGAAATTAATTTTCTCCTTGGTTACACCAGAGTTGTACATCACTGTATGCATATTGAACGGGCCTAATAGGTATGGACAAAGCAAAACAATAGCACCACGAGTAGGCCTACTGCATATTAAGCAATATTGCCTTCTTAGCAAAAATGCAGAAGCGGCAACTGTAGCATGTGGATAACGGCTCAGATGTCACCCTCTCAGGCTCGTCCCATAGCATGTAATGCAGATTGGCATTTGTAGGCCAGTGTTAGCGAATGCTGCTAGCTGCATCCCAGCGTTCACGTTGTCAGGCCAAGTGTTTTACAGCGTGTCCAATGAGATGCTCCATCTCGGACCAGCCAGCAGCGGTGGCTGGCAGTGTCCCTTTGAAACAGGCTCCCAACTTAGGATGCCAGCTCTCCGCTCCTCGGTCCACACAGGGATGCTTGTTACCACACATACCCATCCACCCACCCACACAAACACACACAAACACACACACACACACACACACACACACACACACACACACCACCCTGCCCCATGCCAGGGGCTGGTGTTTGGATTAGACGCTCGAGCGGACGGAACACTCCGGAGCACTCCCGTCATCAGGCCGGGCCGCGTGAGCGGAAGTAATCCCTCAGTGACACATCTCATTAGCTTTCATGGGGGGCCCCTGATTTCCAATCCGATTAAATCCCCCATTAAAAACCAAACCTGTGCCCGCGCGCTGCCCCTCTTCTCCGCCAACGCCACAACAACAACAAAAAACAAAAACGCATCCCCATTCCCCCTCCTGCAGGCCAAGTCATGGGTCCAGCAAGGCAGCACCAGTGGTGTCACACGTCCAACCCCTCCTCAAAGCCCCCCCCCCCCCACAATCTCCAGTATACACACATACACACACACGCACACTTTATGAATTCACAAACATTGTGATGTTTTCGATGCAACACCGTCCTGGCCATCCTCTCCCTCCAGCTCCCTAACTGCACGTCGGCGGCTCTGAAGGAGTCTCCAGGGTGCCCGAGAGGAGCCGTCGCAGCGTGACGCCGTCCCTAAGATGGAGGGGCGAAAGAATGAGAGAGAGAGAGAGAAAGAGAGAGAGAGAGAGAGCGCGGGAAGGGAAACGTCTTCCCGCTCCACGCTCTTTAATGTTATTTTTATAGCGCTATTAATTCCACATTGTCATTTTCACTCGACTTGCCTGACCGCTTAACCCTCTCCCCCTCAGCCTTTCTGAGAGACAATGTGAGCGAGAAAGAGAGAAAGAGAAAGAGAGAGAGAGAAAGAAAGAAAGAAAGAAAGAAAGAAAGAAAGAAAGAGAGAGAAACAGAGCTAGCTCAATAGACCAGAACGAGTGGTAAACTCGATGACGGCCACGTGTGCTATGCCAGCCGCTACGTGTTTAAAATGAACTGGGAAGCACTTAGCCAAGGGGCTTGATTATATGGAAATTTTGATCAGATTCGCGTACAGCATGTAGAGATAATTTGCTGTTGGCTCTCTTAAAATGAATAGTTGAACACAATGAGTTCCGATATACATATACTTTGTGCCACCCTTTCCTGCCCCTCTTTCTCTCTTTCTTTCTCTCATCCTTCCTCTATCTGTCTACCTGTCTGTGTGATGGAAGGAGAGGCTAAGAGTAGTACTCTGTAAGTGCAAACTGCCAACTCTATAATGACCAATGTGTCATGATGCCGGCCTACCTAACTACAGGCAAGATGACAGCAGGAGTCCACCTTTAAGATATGAAAGAAAAAAAAACTGGCCCACTTTCAGGAAATTATACGGGAATGTAGTCATTTCTATGCAGAAGAAAAATGAGTCAATGTGTTATTCATCAAATTATTCACCTTATTTAAAATTTACATGAAAACATGAACCAACATTGTCTTTAATTTCTCTTATATTTTCTCTTAAAATTCTTCTATCAAGAGAACTCCAGATGCCCCAAACATTCTTACCCATCCAAATCTACTCTTACTCTGGTGTGCTGAATGAATCCCACTTGGATCATAAACTAGAAGCGTGTGGCTGATTTGTTAAATTTTAGCATAGGGAACTATGAACTACTTAACATACATAACTTGAATCAGGTACTGTTTTGTCAGCTGTAGGCCTAAATATCCGTATGAAGCATTAGATTTGACAAAGAAGTCTTCCATTACCATATAATGTGACCATTGTTTTTGGCTACCCCCTTTTGTGCCACTGCTATTATTATCACTCGCTTTGGACAAAGGCGTCTGCTAAATCCATAACCATAACCATAACCATATTATTGTCCCACCCATCAAATGTATGGAAGTGAAAGTGCAGTACCGTATCTGAGTAGTTATAATTTGCTACTTCCCACCTCTGCATATAAGGGCAGTGTTGGTGGTGCTGTGTGCAAAGAGTCTGGCATAAAACCAGGAAGAGAGCATCTAAGAGCAGTATGTTAGCCATTCAAGAGCTGTGTTTCTACAGTTCACAAATTCAACAACCTATTCAGTACTCTCAAATAATCTCAAAATGATTAAATAAAACTTGATTATCCATGTGTTATTTTATGTTCCTCAAATTTAAAATGGATGTGTCTTTGCATTGAACCATTTGTGGACTGTAAAAACAAGATTGTTTTTTAATCAAAGTAAGTGTGCTCTTGATCAATTGTAAGATAGTTCTGTTAAGTGAGGAGCAAAAATACGAAAACATTGTTGAATGCCAGAAATCGATGGGCACTAAAAACAAAAACATTCAATTCGAATGTTCATTTGATAAGAAATGAGATGAAATTTGTTGGCCTCTTGCATGAGGGCTATTGTCTTCAATTAAGCAACAATTTCTACAGAAATAGTGTGTTGCAGTGGCATGTGTTTTAGGATTAAGCATTCTACTCAGTCTTAAACTGTGCACACTATCCACCAAGCACAGAACATGCAGGACATTTCTTCTCTCATTAATATTTCAGCGTAAAAGAACTGACCAGGTGTTCGGTGAATGGTCTCTGCTTTGGCAGATCCCATAGCCCAGCGCAAAGACGCAGGGTGATGGTGATGTCTTGTGTTTTGACTGCAAAGATGCAAACGCAGTCCCTTGGGAAAGGCTGAGGTCATGTCCTGAGACACACACACACACACACACAGGTGTATGGGTTGGGTTCAGGGTTCATTCAATGTGTGTGTTCGCTTGTCGTTTCTGTCTGCAGCTACAAGCACACTGGCAACTACCCTTTCTCCTGCTCCGTGTGTGGACAGTCCTTTCTGCGCAAGAAGAGGCTGGAGCTGCATTCCCTCATACACCAAGGTACAATAAAATTCAGAAATGTGTGTGTGTGTGTGTGTGTGTGTGTGTGTGTGTGTGTGTGTGTGTGTGTGTGTGTGTGTGTGTGTGTGTGTGTGTGTGTGTGTGTGTGTGTGTGTGTGTGTGTGTGTGTGTGTGTGTGTGTGTGTGTGTGTGCGTGCCTGTGTGCGTACGTGTGCATGTGCGTGCACTTTGTGTGTGTGTGTGTGTGTGTGTGTGTGTGTGTGTGTGTGTGTGTGTGTGTGTGTGCGTGTGCGTGCCTGTGTGCGTACGTGTGCATGTGCGTGCACTTTGTGTGTGTGTGTGTGTGTGTGTGCGTGCGCTATGTGTGCGCAACGTGTATGTGTATGTGCTATGTGTGTGTGCACTATGTGTGTGTGCGCCAGCTGTGTCTGTGTGTATGAGAAAGGGGAGGGGGGGGTGTGAGTGAGAATGGAGTGGAGTGGAGGGGAGGGGGAGGGGGGGTGAGGGGTAGAGTCTGCCAGCTTCGGTATTACTAAACTACTTCTGACTTGCTGTAGTCAGCTGTTGTTATTCTCGGCCACACGTTGCGTGACTGTCTTTTTCAGACACTTTTGGCATGTTGGATATTTTGGTCTCTGATGATCTGTGTGTGTGTGTGTGTGTGTGTGTGCGTGTGCGTGTGCGTGTGCGTGTGTGCGTGTGTGTGTGTGTGTGCATGTGTGTGTGCAGTGGTGGCGTTAGTGTGTGTGTTTGTGTGCATATGCGTATGTGTGTGTGTGTGTGTGTGTGTGTGTGTGTGTGTGTGTGTGTGTGTGTGTGTGTGTGTGTGTGTGTGTGTGTGCATGTGTGTGTGCAGTGGTGGCGTTAGCGTCTCTATTGTGTGTGTATATCAAGTGCATGTAGAGGTGATTGCAGGGATGTGTGTAGGCATGTTGCAGGGATGTGTGTAGGAATGTGTGTGTGCGTGTGTGTGTGTGTGCGCGTGACTTAAACCAACTTCCTGTTCATGGCTATCTGCTCTGCCTCCCATCTGAAACCCCTCAGGGCGTTGTCCAGTCAAGACACCAAGATGGAGAGAGACAGAGAGAAAGATGTAGAAAATGAGAGCGAAAGAAAGAGAGGGAGAGGCTAGAAAGGAAGAAAGAGCTAGAAAGAGAACAGAGAGAAAATATGAGGCGCTGTCCCAGTGGTTGCTGCCTAATTACTTTAATGAAGTAATTTAAATAAATTATTTAATTACTTTTAATTTAATAACTTTAGTGTAATTGATGCCAACATCTGTAAATGCTAAAGCAATTGCTGTAAGTTTTTTAAAAAATAGCAGAGAAGAGAGCCAACCCCCAACGCCCCATCCACCCCTACCCCCCCAACCTGACGCCACCACAGTGCCATGGCTGGCTAGCCTACACAGCCTATGATGGATCTGTGTGGCCCTTCCCCTTCCCATATTAGGAGCTGCTGATTTATCTTGATCTTTTACGTCTCTGTTAGCGTTATTAAATTACGAGTCATGCGCCCCACACGACCCCCTCAAACCTCCCCTTCCACCCCCATCCACCCGACATACAACCCCCCCACCCCCACCCCCACAACACACCCCGCCGGCAGCAGCCCTGTCAAGGGCAGAGAGGCACTGGGCGAACGTCTCTCCCCAACCCCCCAGCCCCATTGTTCTATTCCCCTCTACCCATGTGAATAGCCACATCTTTTGACTAATGAAGCTGTACTAGATGACCCCCCCCCCCACATACACACACACACACACACACACACACACACACACACACACACACTCCCGTCCACCCCTCCTCCAGCTCATGGGCCGTTTCAGTTGCGTCAGAGGTGCGGGGATAATGAGGGAAATATTACTCTGAAGACAAAAGACTTCCTAACGTGACTCATAAATTTATTTGTCACTTTGACAAATGAAGGCGGCAGTCCTTGTGTGTTTGCTAGTCATATTTTCTCTCTTTCGTTCTCTCTCTCTCTCTCTCCCTCTCCCCCTCTCTCCCACCCACTCTGTGTAATCGTTGTAAGTCATGCAGGCGTGCATTTATAGACTTTGCCGAATGCTTGTGTTCTCTGTTGGCGTCTCTGTTGTGTATTTATCGCTTTACTCAGGGTTGGTGTGTTTGTGTGTGTGTGTCTGTGTGTGTGTGTGTGTGTGTGTGTGTGTGTGTGTGTGTGTGTGTGTGTGTGTGTGTGTGTGTGTGTGTGTGTGTGTGTGTGTGTGTGTGTGTGTGTCTGTGTGTCTGTGTGAGTGTGGGCCTTTTGGGGGAGGCGTGCATTGGTGCGTTGAAGGGTGAGGGATGGGCAGCCTCAGGCAGTGGGTCATTTCACCTTCTCTCCAGAGCTCCACCTGAAGTGTTCCCAGTCACTCATGAAAAAGCTTCTCTCTTTCTCTCTCTCTCTCTCTCTCTCACTCTCTCTCTCTCTCTCTTTCTCACTCCTCACTCTTCTCCCTTGTTTCCAATCTCTCTCTTTTCTCAGGCAAGCAGCCCGTTCCCTGCCCCCGCTGCCCCGAGCTGTTCCTCGGTCAGTCTGAGCTGGACGCCCACCTGCCCATCTGCCCGCGCAAGACGCACCCGGCGGGCACGGCCGGCGCCGAGGAGGACGAAGCGTCAGGGAGGCGCGTGCGTCGCCGCCGCCGGGGCCAGCTGACCTGCGACCTCTGCGGTCACCGCTGCGTCACGCAGCAAGGCCTGGACCTGCACCGGCTGGCGCACGCCGGACTCACGCCGCTGCGTTGCCCGCACCCGCCCTGCCGCCAGCGCTTCGCCACCGAGGCCACGCTCCAGGAGCACCTGCTGGTCCACGACGCCTCGTCCGCCGACGCCGAAGACGAAACGTCCGCCCACAACGCCGGCCCTGCCGTGAAGCCGCGGCCATACCACTGCAAGGACTGCGGCAAGGACTTCACCACGGCCTCCTCGCTCAGCGTGCACCTCCGCATCCACACCGGGGAGCGGCCCTTTCAGGTGAGACGCCGAGCGCAAAGTGGGCAGTGGGCAGTCGCCGCAGTTGTGGAGGAGACTGGGGCAATAATAGCCTTCTAACACAGCCATTTTGGACTCATAAAAGCCATAAACTTGTTTCATAGCTGTTTAGTCATTATCCTCTTAACACAGTGAGTAAACCTGGAGGAGGACCTTTAACACAAGCAAACCAGAAAGAGGAGGAGGAGGAGGAGGAGGAGGAGAGGTGCAAGTGGGGGGAGTGGGCTACAAAAGTAATGAAACCTCAGGGAATAAAGGAAATAAAACACTAAAGCAATTAGGCCATGCGGCATGGGGCTGGCCATAACGCTTAAGGATATAAACTCGCCTCGGCTCAGCTTGGTTGGTTAAGCCACTGGGCGGAACAGTAAAACGTGATGTTTTTTTAGAGGTGGCCTCAGTGCACCAAACTGTGCTAGGGGTATCCGACGCTAAGAGAAACGACAGGCCGTGGATGTTTTTCGGAGAGTATCAATCATACACAAAGTCCTACATAGAAAAGTAAAAAATAAAAGTAAATGAATTGTTTTTGGCCACCTGGAACCCACTGCCCATCCCTCTCTCTTACTCGTTTCCTCTTCACTCTGAACTATCCCATCAGATAACAGCTAAAAGGTACAAAATAATAACTTTCTATATAGTATAAGTATAATGAAAAGTACAAAATTATAATGAAATGAAATAATTCACACCAAGCTATTGAGCAAGTACATACAGTACAATGCAAGTTGAGGTGTACCGAGTATATTATATGCAGTCTCAAATCTTCAGTTATTAAAGTAATTCAGTATGTTATTATGATTGATTCGAAGGACACAATGAATCATCATGGAATATTGACACATAGCTTAGTCCATAGCTCCTGTTACGCCTCTTTCAAGATTTTGATGATGAGTCATTAGTTACATTAGTGCATGGATCACACCGGCTAATAGACTCAATACCCATAAATCATCGAGAATGATGCAGTAATGATTGCCCTCACTGGATTGGACTTTGGTTCGGATGAACCCACTTTCCTACATGCTACTGAAGTACAGCAAACAGATGTCTCCGTCAGGTGGTTAGTTTGTTCACTTCCTTTCTTGGAACTGCCCCTAGAATAAATAGTGTGCCCTCAAACCTCATTGCTGGCCATCTGGAGGGGTATTAGCATATTTCAGAAGAAAAATTAAAGTGTTAGACCATAAATTAACTTCTGTGTTCAGGTAACAAAATGTGACTGGGAAATGAACGGAAACAGGCTTGAAATAGTATTGTAAAATCCTTCAATGAGAATTTCCTGAAAGTGTGGAAACCCTGGTGTAGCAACTGATTTTGTTTCATGAATAATTATGTGTCGTTGGAGTTGTTTATGTTTGTGGTCATCTCTCTCTCTCTCTCTCTCTCTCTCTCTCTCTCTCTCTCTCTCTCTCCCCCTCTCTCTCTCTCCTGATCTACAGTGCCCCCAGTGTGGTAAGCGATTCCGGCAGATTCCACACCTGCGCGACCACGAGCGGCTGCACAGCGACGAGCGTCCGTTCGTGTGCAGCGTGTGCGGGCGCAGCTTCGTGCTGGCGGCACGCCTGGCGGAGCACGCGCGCACCCACAGCGGCGACAAGCCCTACTCGTGCCCGCTGTGCCCGCGCACCTTCCGCTCCCTCTCCAACCTGGGCAAGCACCGCAAGACCCACGCCCGGCCACCACCGCCTGCTGCCGCATCCACCCTCCCCAGCAAACTCGCCCATCGGCTGGGCACGACCAGCGGCGGGGTGGTGGCGGTGCCCCAGGGCGAGACTCAGGCCCTGGTCCTCCCGGCCATGGGCGAGGGCCAGGCGGCGGTGCACACCATCCTGCTGCTCCACACGCAGCCGGGCTCGGCCCCGGCGTTCGCCGCTCTTCCTCTGGGGGAGTCGTCGTCGTCTGGCGCGCCCTCCCCCTCGCCGGCCCTCTCCTCCCCATCGCCCTCGCCCTCCGCTCCGCTGGTGCTCATGCACCCGTCGGTTGCCCTGGGCGACGGGCATCCCGGGCAGCTGGGCCCTGTCGTGTCACATGCCATTGAGGTCATCGTCACAGAGACGGGCCAGTAGAGAGAGAGAGAGAGAGAGAGGTGGAGAGTGAAAGCACAGTTTTGAAAAGACCGAGAGAGAGAGAGACAGAGAGAGAAGAAGAAGAAGAAGAAGAAGAAGAGAGGGAGATAGAAAGAAAGTAGAAGAATGGAGACAGACCGGATGAGCAACAGAGACAGAACATGGTGTCAGAGGAATTGGTGCATGAACTGGGAAGACAGGACCAGATAAATGAAAAGGTGAACGAGAGAGAGCACGAGGGATGAAGGGTAAGAGCTCAATAGACAGATAGATGGAGAATGGGAGCGCATGTTGCTTCAGGGCCTGAGAGAGAGAAAGGTGAACGGAGGAGAGGTTAAAAGGGGGGGAAGGGTGAGTTATGGTGCAGATCGGTGACGGAGGAGAGAAAGGAGAGATTTAAACACGGCTACAGGCAGAGGCAGGTTACTGAAGGTCAAAGGTCACATGGAGGGAGACGAAGGCTGAAAGGTTTTAAAGCTAAAGGTTACAACTCGAAGAGAAATTTCATGAATGTGGGAAAAAATGGACACAGCTGACACTGCAAAGGTGGAACAAACTGAATATAACTGAAGATGTATTTGTAGGCATGAGGCGTAATTGGAATATAATTGAACAGGTGTACAGTCTTAATGTATGAAGTGTCTTGGAATAAAAGAAGAGTTTTTCTTTTGACTTTGTGTCCACCCTTTATGTGGAGGAAAAAAACCTTTGGAGTCATGGTAATTTGTCTCTTCCAACTGATTTAATAGGTTTTATCGGCAAGGTGATAAAAGGCCAGTCAATTGCCAAAGTAGCCTTGTGCGATGTAATGTATTTTTAAATCCATACCGTTTAACTCATGATATTAATAGTCAAACCAGTCCTTCTTTTCCCCGATTAATTGGTGGCTTTTTCAATGCAGATATGCACTTTACCTCATTGATGAGCCCAACAAACTACAGTCCAAATGCTTGTTCTCTTCCTCTCTCTCTCTCTCTCTTTCAGCCTATCTCTCTCTATCTTTGTCCCTGTCTCCTTCTCCCTCTCACTCTTTTTCTCTCTCTCTCCCCGAGACACCTAAAGGGGAGATAAGTCAATAGTGCTGCCATGGCAACAGAGTTCAAATTATGGGATGGCTCGGGTCTAAAAAGAGTCAATTGGCAGCTGCCACCGAGGAGAGTGGAGCCAAACCCTAATGGTGTCAAGGTAGGCTGGATCATGCTGCCCCCAGGCCAATCTGGCCACAAAGAGCTGCAGGATTTCACCTGCTTTTAATCTCATGGTGAGTTGTGTGTGTACGTGTGTGTGTGTGTGTGTGTGTGTGTGTGTATCTGTGTGCGTGTGTGTATGTATGTGGGCATGTGTGTGTGGGCTCGTTGATGAGAAAGAGGTTCTTCCCCCTGCTGCAAAAATGGAAAAACTGCGCTCTCAAACGATGCCTCACAGGGCTCTCTGCGGAGTTTATTACGGAGGTCCTTTAAACGGCCTAGCGCGACCGCGACAAACAAGCCCATAAGACCGTCAGATGGTTATGGAGCATGGAGGACATTTTCCGACGAGCCCCGCATTAGACCTCACCATTTCTCCCCCCGTCGCCTCGGCCGTCCGATAGCTCTCCTCGGGAGCAGATTGCGGGAGATTACCTTTGCTCGTTTATTGCCAATTATGAAAAGGACAGCATTTAAACACGCCCTGTCCCCCAACAACTCCTGCCCCTTCCTGTAATCAGCCGTTTGTTTGTTTGTTTATCTACTTACTTATTTATTTGTTTATTAGTGCTAATATGAGAGAGAGGGGGGGGGGGGGGGTCTGATGCAAAGAATTGTAAGCAAAGACCTGAGAAGATCTTCATGCAGAGAGTGCAGCCACCCCCACTACAGTCCTCATTACCATCATGCATATAATCACTTCCAGGTGCACACACACACACACACACACACAGACATACATACACACAGACATACACACACACACATCCACACATACTTCTTGAATTTCCCCTGGGGATCAATAAAGTATCTATCTATCTATCATACACACTCCCTCTCGACTGTACATGCACTCGCACACTCTCAATTGTATACACACATACACACACTCTCTCGGGTGTATATACACACACAAACGCACACACACTAAAGTCTACACACGTGCGCGCGCAAACACACACACACACACACACACACACACACACTCACACACACACACACACACACACACACACACACACACGTGTAGTGCAGGGCCTGGTTGACGTGATGTGTGTGACAAGAGGAGTGCAGAGGAGTGCAGTGGAAGAGACAGCCGGCTGGACGCAAGAAGGCCCGAGGAGGAGGAGGTGAGACACACCGTTTAACCTGACAGCGGCCGCTAGTCAAGGAGGCCACGCTAACCACCCACACACACACACACACACACACACACATATATATATATATATATATATATATATATACACACACAGAGATACACACTGAAGTGCCTCATGACCTGTGTATGAACACACACACAAGGCACACATGCAGAGGGCACACGCAGACACATGGGTCTCACTCATACATTCTCCACACACACAGATACACACACACAGATACTGGCTTTTGTAGTCAGATGAGTGCTCACACATAGCCATTCATCCATGCAAATGTAGACATGCAAGTTTCACATGTTCGCACGCATAGAGGTTTGCAGGGTTAAATGTGCAATGACACGCAAACGTACAGACACACACACACAGGCACCCACCCACACGTGTGCACGTGTTGCTGCCCACCCTGACCCCACACACACCATTATGTAGGCAAACAGTAACACACATTTTCAAACTTTCACACAGATTGACGCTGGGATGTGCAAAAGGGCACACCGCGGTGCATGGGTGGGCATGCACACATGCTCGACCGCAGACGTCAAGGCCGATGACTCCCTTCTGACAGCAGGCCACTCTTTCCCGTTGACTGACAAGGCCTCTGATTAATGCTGATTTCTTTCAACTTGCATAAAGTTAATGTCATGCATTCTTCCATCGCCCCCATGATCCACTCAAAGACTTCCATTCTCTAAACATGCAGTTTCAGTTTTATGATGTGGCCCCCAGGGGTTAACCTCTTTTTTTCCCCCGGTTCTAAGCGAGTCTTCCTGCTTACCAGGTACTCGCTGTGACAGGGAACATGATGTTAATAGGAGGGGAAAACGGTTCACATTAAGCCGGCCATTTCTCTGTGCGCCAGCTGTCTCCCCGTAGCATGTTTCATACAGTGACTACAAGCCATAATTACTCAGTGGAGTAACCTGTGATTATTTACCAGACGAGTCTACATAAGACTACCAATTCTTTGAACCCTGTCGGGCCATCCTTGAACCCTGTGCTTTTTCTCTCACTTTGACCTTTTAGTTACTCCTGTGAAAAAGGAAGAGGACAACAAGGCGTGAATTACAAGATGAACAGCAGAACGGTTACCGGTTTGCCCTTTTATCCTCGGTATCATCATCATCAATCATCATCATCATTCCCATCGTCATCATCATAGGTTAACCTCATTCAACCTCATTCATAGCATAGATATAAATTTAAGCAATGTCATAATAAAATATTTATAATATATATGTGAATTAGCAAAAACCTCTTGTTCCAAAACAATGCAGTATACTATATGTACAGTGAAATGCTGAAAAGCAGCATAACACATTTTGTTTATATAGGGGTCATTACAGAGCATACACTCTGCAGTTCCCTCTGGAAACACTATCCCTGTTGGGTCTGAGGTACTTTGCTGTGTCATCCCCTATAAATTAACAGCGTCTGTCAGACAAGTCCATAAATGAGAATCGGTCCTGCAAAAAGTACTATAATATTGATAAAATGATATAACATTTAACAAAAATTAAGTAAATGGATTTTTAATAACATTTTCCTCAAAAGCCAGATTCCTAGGTGACAATGTGCATGTGCAAGAACTATCCTCACACAGATGTATAGACCCTTTCAAACCTGTTCCTAGAGGGTTTCCGGTTGAAACGTTAAAAACCAACACATATACTTTGAAATGAAAATGAATCAGACTTCAGCATAATGCTCAACAAAATATCGACATGAAAACTCAATGTTGTTTTCTGTACCACCGGAAACGCCTCAGGAACGCACAAGTTTGTTTATGCAGTTGAAAAGGTCTATAATGAATGTATATACTTATAAGTAATGTATATTGTATAGGTACAATAGCTCTGAGGATGAGCATCAAATGAATATGGGTGCTCAAGCAAAAATAAACAAAAACTAATTTAATAACTTGGCAAAACCAATTTGCTAATTTAATACCATGAGCAATATCCTGAGAGCACACATGGCTGGGTCAAAAAGACATCAAAATCAATGGAATACTGTAAAATGGAAAACCCACGTCATAGTCTCAAAACCCGAGCGAGTCATGTTGCCATGATGGTCTTGGATGGTGGACATGTTTTTCTTGACCTGGGTGATTTGAGACTAATGCAATGTAAATGCAACATTATGCATGCGCACAGACAATATACTGCAATTAAGCAGAAGTAATCCATGTTTTTGTTACGGTTTTAATCAGTAGTTTTAGGCCTTTCCTGTCAATAGATTCTCTCTACAGTATATACATCTCTGACTCTCATCTTATCTCTATTTCACATTGTGTTTCTTGCAGTACACACACACAAACACACACACACACACACAGTACATGCACACACATATAAACAACCCTGTGGTTGGGTCACTGGCCTTGCTGAGGTGGCTGTACCTGTCTTTGACTTTGACAAAGTGCTCTTGTGTGTGTGTGTGTGTGTGTGTGTGTGTGTGTGTGTGTGTGTGTGTGTGTGTGTGTGTGTGTGTGTGTGTGTGTGTGTGTGTGTGTGTGTGTGTGTGTGTGTGTGTGTGTGTGTGTGTGTGTGTGTGTGTGTGTACGTGTACGTGTACGTGCGTGCGTGCGTGTGTGTGTAGGCGTATGGCAACAGCTTATCTCCATGTCAGAAAGCGCGCTGTGCAGGTGTTGGTGTGTGCTTGTCCATCTGTGTGCAAAGTGCACACTGACCTGTACTGTGGGCTGGTGATTCACTGCCTTCTGCACAATGTGAGTATAATTATGCCTGTGCTGTTTGGTGTGTGTATGTGTGTGTGTGTGTGTGTGTGTGTGTGTGAGTGTGAGTGTGAGTGTTGGTCATACAGTTCCCTTCCTACTGCATATGTTCCCTTGTGTGCCTGTGTGTGTGTGCCTGTGTGTGTGTGTGGTGTTTGTGTGTGTGCTTGTGCACATGTGTGTAGATCCATGTGGATCCATACATCTTTATCCGTCACACTCTGTGCTGCATCCCTGCGGCTGCTGTCGCCTCCATGCCATGACATTACCGTCCTTCATCTCTCTCCCTCTCTCTCTCTCCCTCTCTCACTCTCTCTCTCACTCTCTCCCTCTCTCTCTCTTTCTCTCTAATACACACTATCTCTCTCTCCGTTTTCTCTCGCTCACTCACGCCAACTGTCTCTGACTATCTCCCACATACAGTACTCTCTCATGCTCCCTTGTCTCTACCCTTCCTCTTGTTCTCCCTTCATCCACTCCTTATTCACCCTTGTTTTTTTTCACTCAGTGCATCCCTCTCTCTCTCTCTTACTCCCCCTCTCTCTCCCCCTCCCTCTCTCTCTCTCTCTCCCGCTCATTGATAGTAGAGGCTATGTGACTAGAATGCCGAGCACCTAATCATTATTCTTCCAGCAAGGCACAGAGCTGAGGCTGAATGTCAATTTTCTTCCTTTCTCTCTCCCCCTCTCTCTCTCTCCTTCTCTCTCCCCCACTCTCTCTCTTTCTCTGCCCCCTCCCTCTCAGTCTGTTTCTTCTCTCTCCCCTACAAACACTCTATCTCTCCCTATCCCATCATTCTCTCTCTGTCTGTTTCTCTCTGTCTTTCAGACATACACCACCTCACTGTTTCTATTTTTTTTTTGCTTCTCCTTCCTGATCCCTCACATACTCACCATACCTCTACCTCATACTCTGTCCCCCTCTCTTTCCCTCTCTCTCTCTCTCTCTTTTTTTCTCCTTCTCTCCATCTCTCCCTCTCTCTCTCCCCTTCTCCTTCTCTCTCTCTCTGTGCTTTTCCCCTTCACAGCCGTCTCAGTCCCTCATGAACAGAGGGACCACACAGTCAGCCCCTGAAAAGAGAAACAGGAAGAGGGGATGATGCAAACCACACACACACACACACACACACACACACACACACACACACACACACACACACACACACACACACACACACACACACACACACACACACACACAGCACACAGCACACACACACACTTACACACACACACACCACCCACACACACACACACACACACACACACACACACACACACACAGCACACACACACACACACACACACACACACACACTTATACACACACACACACACACACACTTACACACACACACACACACACATCACCCACACACACACACACACACACACACACACACACACACACACACACACACACACACACACACACACACAATTAGGGGACACACACTCTCAGTCATACACGTAAACACAATCATGGGGACACACACACACAAAATTGCGGGGACTCACACTCAGACAGACAGACACACGCACTCAAAAATGGGGACAAATGTGCTCAGACACACACACACACACACACACACACACACACACAAACACATGCTCCAGATGACATAGAATCGTGAGGATGCACATCTGTGGCAGGATTGCCTTTAAATGAGTGAAGGCCTTTAACTGGCAAGGCTTGTCATCAAACGTCTCCTGATGATCACGACACATAAATACATGATTACAGCGCCGGGCTCCCCCTCACTGGAGTGCAGTGAGCCGCTCCGCGCCGTCTGTCTGCCTGTCTGTCTGCCTGTCTGTCTGCCTGCCTGTCTGTCTTCTGTTGTTTGAGCCAATTATTGCCTCTCGGCTCCCCTCTCCTCTTCAGCTGGGGAGCCTCTGGGCCTGACTGAAGTTGAGCCTGTGACTGTCCCCCCACTTACATGCACACACACACACACACACACACACACACACACACACACACACACACACACACACACCACCACCACACAACATTAACACCACTACAACACTAGCACTAACACAAAGACACACACACACACACACACACACACTCATACACACATACAGTACATACCACTTCACAAACACACATCACTAACACAAAGACACACACACTCATATACTGTACACAAACACACATCACTAACACAAAGACACACACACACACATACACACACAAATACACAAACACACGCATACACATCCGCACGCCCCAAAACCCTCCCTTGTTCTGCACGCTCACAACTTACTCCAAGGCCGCTGCCATGGCGATAATGACACAAAGCTTTATGGAAGCACTGCACCAAGGCTAGTGGGGGCGTGGGGTGGTGGGGATAGGGGGTTGTAAACTCATCGCTTACAGGTAATTAACGAATGAATTCTTTGATGGGACTGTTTACATTTACACAGCTCAGACGCCCAGCGCATAGTGAGAAGCTTTGGATTAGATCAGGAATGTTTACATCGGTGCAATCCTCTCTGTTCTCTCTCGACTCATCGTCCACTTCCTGATAGAGGGAGCGAAACATCAAACGAGCGAACAACAAACAAACAAACAAACAAACAAACAAACAAACAAACAAACAAACAAACAAACAAACAAATGAAACGAAACAACCAACTACACACCAACCAAGAATGAGTTTGTGAAGAAATGCAAAAGGAGCCACGCTATGAAACATATGCTGTTTTTTTGTGAAGGGGCCGCAAAGAGCGTTTCACGGCTGAAGCTTAAGCTGACATCAAAGGGCTTCTAGATTTTTCTACTAGCAGATGAGCACATAGGCACTGTGTCATCTGTGTGTTCCAGGCGGAGGCTATCCTCTCTGGCCCTGTTATTTATGATGTCCACCGCTTCCATCGGACTCTGGTAAATAATTTCCCTCCCCCACAAATTTATGTTTGTGTCGGGCAATGTATTATCACTGAGTTGAATAAACATTGTAAATAAGCATTAAACAAATGCCCCCACTATGTGATGCTATATTTATACCTACCGTATATGGTCCATATATTAATATGAGTATTTTGAATACTGCCCTTTTTAACATGATTGGATAGTCATTATCTTTTTCCCTTCATGTGTAAAATATTTTTCTTGATTATAAGCCTGCAGTTCCTCTCTTATGTGTGCGTGTTTTTTTTTTTCTTTTTTTTTTTGCCTTTGAATAATTTCAATTGGAATATATTTTCCCCAACTCTCTCAGTTTTTCCATTATCCTTTGATGTTTTACTATCACAATCCCTATGAACTCATTTCAACTTTGGCTCCGTTCGTCCCAGTCAAGTGTGAGATCGTGGCCACATATCACAGCCCTGTATCCCGTCATCTGCCAACGCTCTGCCGAGGGGGGGGGCAGCCATGTCCAAAAAGAAAATGAACTGATTAGGTCCATGGCAATGGCTTGGGCCAATTCAGATATCAAAGCTGTTATGATGTCCCACACTGCTTGTCCCTTCACTGAGTATGTTTGTATGTACGTGTGTGGCTATGTTTGTGACTGTGTGTATGTGTGTGTTGGTGCTTTGTTGTGTTACACACTGCACTGATTTGATTTAAGCAGTGAGATGTGGAGAACATTGATTTATTGATCCAGATATCAATCTCCTCTAGTTCACCCTCTTCCTTGTCTCTTAATATTCTAATCTCTCTGTCTTTCCCAAACACACACACACACACACACACTGTCTGTGTGTCTGTACTAGTATGTGATGGTGTAATTGGATGTGTGTTGGTGAGTGATTGTGTGTGTGCGAGAGACAGAAGGTGGGGTGGGGCGGAGCGGGGGTGGTCACTGCACAGTATTCCCCACAGGGCAATGGGATGTGTGAGTGAGCATGTGTGTGTGTGTGTGTGAGAGAGCGAGCAGGACCATGGGAAGAGATGTGGGGGTAAGCGTAATTGATTGAGAGAGACAGAGACGGTCCATAAGAGCGTCCCGTGCTGCCGCGGGTGTGCGTCTGAGGGGGCCCCCTGTCTACCTCAGTGATCATATATTCTCCTTAACGCTGCAAATCCACAGGCTGCCTTGACATGCCACACACACGCACACAAACACATACACATACACATATGGCCACACGCATACACACCAAGCACACACACATTCACACTCGCACGCGCGCTTGGCTCACATACATGCCCACCGTCACTGTTTGCCCTGGAAATGACACATCTGCTCACCAACACCATCAATTACTTACCTCCCCGACTGTGTGTGTGTATTTGTGTGTGTTTGTGTGTGTGTGTGTGTGTGTGAGTGTGTGTGTGTGTGTGTGTGTGTGTGTGTGTGTGTGTGTGTGTGTGGGTGTGTGTGTGTGTGTAAGTATGTATGTGTGAATGTGGATGTTTGTGTGTGTGTATGTGTGTGTATACCTCTGTGCATGAGTAAATGGAATGTGCAGTCTTTTCATACTTTCCTGCATATGGAGGACTTATATATGTCCTTATATTCTTCTTTATGTGTGTTTGTGTGATCAGTCTGTTCATGTGGCCTTGCATTTCTACTGAGGACTTGTTGACTGTTTGCTATATTGCTTTTTTCCTGGGTTGGAATCAACCTGTTTTTTCTCTGTTGGTGGATTTTTGAGTAAATTTTACCAAACAATGTCAGTGTGCCTCCATTCTTTGTGGTTGTGTGTCAGTGTGTGTGCGTGTGTGTGTGTGTGTGCGTGTGTGTGTGTAATATTCTCTGTACTTGAGAAATCATCAAGGGCATATGTGTATGAATTTTCGTGCGAGTGTGTGATGGGCATGTGTTGATGTTTATTTTATGATATCTAGCAGATTGACAGAGGGATATGAAACAGGAGCGAGAGCGATATTTGATATTTGCCTTTGAGAGAGCGAGTGAGCAAGGGAGGGAGAGAGAGAGAGAGAGGTGAGGGAGTAGGAGAGGAGGAGGGGAAAACTGCTGATTGGATGGGTTAGAGAGCTGAGGAGGTATGGAGATACAATGAAGAGAGAGAGAGGGAGGCAGAGAGAGCAAGGGAGAGAGAGAGAGAGAGACAGAACGGCAACAGCGGCAGCCTTCAGTACTGCGTGGCTTGGAATTACAGCTAGCTCCGTTCTCTGCAAGCAGCCCAGGAAACAGTGAAACGGCGGATTGGCGTCGGATTGACAGAGCGAGGGAGAGAGAGAGAAAAGCGTGTGAGTAGGAAAAGAAAAGACAATTATACAGCCTTCACTTCTGAAGCCCTGGCCTGAATAGCCGCCGCGAG
Organism: Alosa pseudoharengus; assembly: GCF_046254945.1. NCBI lineage: Eukaryota > Metazoa > Chordata > Actinopteri > Clupeiformes > Clupeidae > Alosa > Alosa pseudoharengus. The sequence goes on along the minus strand of NW_027468685.1, from coordinate 20,424,384 downwards.
GGTAGGGGGGGGGGGGGGGCACAGGGGCTTCTATTCTCCGCGGTACTAACAGCCTGTAGAGTCTCCCTACCCTGCTGTCATTTTAACAGCCGCTTTGCCTCCGGTGTGTGTGAGCTTGTGTGTGTGTGTGTGTGTGTGTGTGTGTGTCTGTGCGTGTATGTGTGATTGTGTGCATGTGTGCAAGTGCATGGCACTGTTGTCTTTTTCCTTTTCCCTCTCGGTCTCTGTCTTTTTTTTTTTAAATCCAATCGGTCTGTGTTTTTTTTTTAAATTTATTTATTTATTTGTTTGTTTATTTGTTTGTGAGGGGGCTGTATTGCAGACCAGGTGTGTTTGGCTAATTAGAGATGCCAGTGCAGAGTCCCTCTGTGGTGCTGCATACCTCCCTCTCTCTCCTTCCCTTCATTCTCCTCATCTTCTCTCTCTCTCTCCATTTTCTCTGCTTTCCTTCCTCCTTTTCTCTCTCCCATTTTTTCCACTTTATCTCCCCCTC
>NW_027468685.1:20408891-20418891 GCF_046254945.1 Alosa pseudoharengus | reverse complement strand
GGAGACAGTAAGCCCCCATTTTCAGACTTCCGTTGACTGGGTTACCTTCATTCTGTAGTATTGTGCTACCACTGAACTAGAAGATAGAGAGAGGTAAAGAAAGAAAGAAAGAAAGAAAAAGAAAGAAAGAAATAGAACACAGAGAGCAGTTTTTAATGATTCAGCTGCCCTGTAGTCAGGGGGACAATTAGGAGTATTTGATTACATGCCTTCATTTCCCAAATCAGGTGGCAAGTGACAGACAAATAGCCTAGCCCACAAGATAGACAGATTTAGAGAGGAAGAGATCAAGAAAGACAGGAGGGAGAGATGTGCCAGTAAGGGGGAAGAGACAGATAGATACAGAGAGAGAGAGAGAGAAAGAGGGCAGGAGAGAATCAGGTACCACATATACACGTTATTATCTCCAACCTTTTTAATTGAGTTGGGGCTTTCTCCTCCCTCCGCCGCCCCACCTCTCTCCTTCTTTCTTTTCACTGGGAAAAGATCGTTTGTTTCGAAGGGCCTTGCTGGACTGCAGGAGGGAGGCCTTCACGTAGTATACCGCAGCGCCAAACTGAAAGGAGGGAAGAGATACTAAGATAGAGATCAAGAAAGGAAAGAGAGGTTTCTTTTATACCCCACCTGCTTTACTTCCTCCCTTCGACCCCAGTTTAAAAACGAAAAAAAAAACGAAATGCGTTCTCCTCTCCGCGACGTTTTATTTTCATAGCTAGCAGTCTATCAGTATTCCCCCCATCCCCCCTCCTCTCTAACTCCCTCTGTATCACACAGTGGAGGACGTGGATTTAGTTATCTCATCACAGTTGGATATTTCTGCTTCTCCGACAGAATTTTCCCTTTTTACCCCAGGGATACATCTTTTTCTCCGTGAGGTCAAAGCCGGGAAATCTGACATTGCTTTCACTGAGGAAAAAAAGGTCTCATCCATCCCTCCACTGCAGTGAGGGAAAATAATATATATATTTTTTAAAGAAAGAGAGCACGAGAGAGAGGAGGGAAAGGAGAGACAGAGAGAAAGGCAGGAATCCTCCCGAGCCTCCACTCTTCTGTTCCCCTCATTCCCTCAACTTCCAGGTCGGATTCAGTGCGCTATTCTCCACCACAACTTGCCTCCCCCTCTCCTCTTCCCCCTCCTCCTCTGTCGGGGTCCGTGGATACTCTCTCTTCCTCTCCCCTCCTCTACTCGCCTCATCTGTGGGATCCGCCAGCATTCCCGCGTGGGGACGACTGAGCCGGCTAGCTTCCACGCCGATCCTTTGATATTATCCGCTGGTGACGTCTGATTCATTCTGTGAGTATATCTGCCTTCCCTGTCTCCCTCTGGCTCGCGCTCTCGTCTGTGCCTTTGGTGTGTGTGTGTGTGTGTGTGTGTGTGTGTGTGTGTGTGTGTGTGTGTGTTCTGCGCGCGCGCGTGTGTGTGTACGTGCTTGTGAGTGCGCGTTTTCGTGGCTGTGTGTGCGTGTGTGTCTACGCAATATAATGACTGTCTCTTCATATGAAATGTTGCCACCTGTGAGGATAGTGTGCAGAGATGTTAGTGCATTTGACTGCTGTGCTGTGTAAGGTTTTCTAAATGCATATGGACATGTGAGTGGGTGTATCAAGGATTGTTTTATGTGTGGCTCAGTTTATGATTATGTGTATAGAATTAAATACCGCGCGCGTGTGTGTGTGTGTGTGTGTGTGTGTAGCTGATGAACATTGCTCTTTGATACACATTATATGGTACCAGATACTTACCCTATTGCACCTATATTTCTGGTGTTGCTTTTGCTAGCTTAATAAGTGTGTTTGTGTGTGTGTGTGTGTGTGTGTGTGTGTGTGTGTGTGTGTGTGTGTGTGTAATAAAATGTCGTCATAAGTGATGGTCCATGAAAAGAGTTCCCATTTAGCCTGTCACCACAAAATAGTTAATGATTTTATAATAGACATAAATTGATCCTGACACCAAAGTTCATGACAAGCGTACACAATAATAAGAACAACAACTAAAATTTGCATCTAAATTTTCCCTGTTAATTGCAGTCTCTCCATGTGTGTGCTTGGCTAAGCATATCATTTCCTTCGTCTCTGAAAGGCCTAACTTAGTTTTTTTTACTGGTGAAAACATCCATTCCTTTCAAAACAAAGAATTGAATGAAGGCAAACAATTAGTATGAGTGGTGTATTAAGTGAATGACTGTAATTGAGAGAAGATTCTTTTTTGTTACAAACCTTCTTCCATTACGAACCCATTGGGTCCCTAAGGAGCTACATGCTGGTCAGAATCCATCTGAGAATTCCTCCATCATTGTCTTGACCATTCAAAATGTTAACTGATAATTGAAAGGCCATTTTGATATCTTGTCCAAATGGGAGATGGTGGGGATAAAGAATTCATCCTCGTAGACAGAAACTGACTCATTCCTGGGAGGCATAATTCAGATCGTTGGTCTATACCCGGAGAGAAGGCGTGTGATTGGAGGGTGTTTAGTGTTCTGTCCATCTGGTGAATGGATATGTTGTGTTGGTCATTAGGTGTTGCATATGACATTTGCGGCAGGCATTTCATATGGATGTTCTGGATGGTTTTGGTTGGTTATAGAGGTTGCTGGTTATGAAAGAGGGGTCGATCAGTATCCTGCTTATGTTAAATGTTCAGGGGGAATGTTTTAAACCACAGAATTTCTGGTTGCAAAAAGTGAATTTCTTTGTGGAGGCAAATTCTTTGTTTGAAGTTGGGAATGTTTACTTCATATTTTCAGACAGTTCTTTATGTGAAGTTGAGGAATGTTGGCTTTTGTTGAGGTAGATCCCACTCTCAAGAGAGACTATCTGTATTCATTATTCTTTTGATCACTCTTACATTTCAGCAATTTATAAATGGCTAATACCTTTGTAATACAAAACATAGGTGCAATTTCATTTTTAAATGCCACGAAACCTACATAGCAGACAATTAGCTGCTAGCAAAAACTGTATTTTTGTAATCCACCCATGCCTACCTGGGCTTCTTGTTTTTGTCTTCTTAATAAAACTCATTAAAATGGTTAGCTAATTTAATGCCAGGGGTTAATTAAAATTATATGCTTTGTAGAAAATAGAATCATACCACAAATAACTGGTGTTAGTGGTTGGCGTTAATCAAGAGAATGCTAATCTTGAATATGTTTCCACAGAGGCTATATTTGCACTTCTGTCAGATAATGAATTTGAACTTTGGGGCTCTCATGAACACAAAGTATCAGTCCCTTTTTGCTTGGTTATCAGACCATTACATTATTACCCCATGCTCTTCTGTATTCAGACACATCTCAACAGTTATGCAAAGACTGCGTCTCCACCGATCCCTTGTTCTCTTTTTTTATCTCTGAAGAATGAGACACATTCTCAACATGCTACTCATACTGGTCATATTTTTCTGACCTCATTATTATTTGCCAATTCTTTTGTGTTCCTCTCTCCCCACATTCACCTTTCTCAGAAACTCATGACACTATTGCACGTCTGTGCGAGGTGAATGCGGAGCTAACCAATGTTATCAAGACGTAATTATGGTCAGTCATTTCCAACCCCTCTGGGCATGTTCATTCAGATAGCCTTGCTAGTGATGTCATCAGTGGGTTATTGAACGCATTGATAGAAAATGCATCGAATCCCCCAGACTCCTCATGAGGTGAGATGAGTAGTTGAAGGTCACGGCCATCCCCCAATCGAAGGTCAAACCATCCCTGGACAAGAATATCAAATCTACCTGATGTTCTGCGTTGTCTATGCCCTGACGTGCTTTTGAATGACATTGGTGGCACAGCTCGCTTCTCGGAGATGGCACGGTGTCAACTATCCCCATGTCGTCCACCCAACCTAATTAAAAGTTAAAGACACCTGTAGATATGTTTAACCTCAGGTATTACTGCAGGGACTTGAATGACTGTTGGACTGACTCCTTGACGAACGTGATCTGAAATAAAATGTTTTTTGGAATGTCTCATAGTGTCAATGATTGTCTTTCTGTCTGTGTTCTCTCTTTTGCAGAGGGATTCCACTAGATTTGCTGATAGAGACATTTGCCAAATGTTTTATCACTTTGTTAGAACAATGAGAAGCACATCATTTGAAATGCTTTGCTAATAACTATCCTGACTTGCAGAGTTTGAAATGGTGGTGTTAGCTCTTATTTTACAGCGGTGTGCTACCTCATTATGTTCCTCAGTGGCCCAGCACTTATGTCGTTTTAAACGGCATTGTGCTTCATAATGTCTTTCATTCTGTACGGGTGAGCTATTGTGGGAACAGCACGGTACATCTGACCATATAGACTCAAATGTGCCCTGTGGCTGTTTCTCATTATTCTCAGCCCAGAGGTGTGTGTGTGTGTGTGTGTGTGTGTGTGTGTGTGTGTGTGTGTGTGTGTGTGTGTGTGTGTGTGTGTGTGTGTGTGTGTGTGTGTGTGTGTGTTTTAATATTGCAGTGTGATACTTTATGAAACGAGGCGGACATCTCGTGAGCGGGGTCGGCTGAGCGAACAGAGGGCTGTGGCCGCGTCTGTGCCCCAGCTTACATGGAGGGCTCGTAGGGCTGGTGTGAGCCGTGAACTTGGGTGGTGGAGAGGGGGGGGGGGTTTAGTGAAGGTGCTGAGGTGAGGTGTTGTGAGGTGGCGGGGGGTGGGGGTGGGGTGGGGGGTGGGGGGTAAGCAGGAGTCGTGCTTAGTCAACAGTGCTCAATGGAGCGAGGCACATTTTTACTGCAACACGTCCACACACATACTCTCCCTCTCCCAGGCTCTCTCTCTCTTTCTCTCTCTCCCTCTCCCTCATTCTCTCTTGCACTCTTTCTCAGTCGCTGTCTCTGTCTTCCCGATTCTTTGCCTCTTTCACTCTTACACCAAGCAACACTCACACACATACCTATGCTCTCTCTCTCTCTCTCTCTCTCTCTCTCTCTCTTTCTCTCTCTTTGTCTCTATGTCTCTCTCTATCTCCTCACTTCTCCACCTGACTTTCTTCCTCTCGACACACACACACAAACACACGCGCACACACACACATACAAATACACACACACACTCCTCTCCACTGCACTATGTGGACCTCTCCCTTTCTCACACAGAGACAGACACACACACACACACACACACACATACATACCTTGTCTTCCTGACACAAACACAAACACACACTCCTGCTGTTTCTCCTGCAGTCTCTTTCCCCCTTTGTTGCACAAACACAGATTCATAGTCATACACACTCATAGCCCCTTCCTCCTTCTCTCTCTGTGTGTATGATAAACATGCAAACAGTCATCCTCCCACCCACGGCCCCCCTCTTGCTCTCCTCACCATCAACACCTCCCCCCCCTTCTTTGACTCAGGAGCACATGGGGTCAGTGCTGTACACTTGACATTTCACCCTGCCATTTCGGCTCAAACATTCCCCCCCGCAGAGCTCCAGTTGCAGTTTTCTCCATGTAGTTCTTTTTTCCCCCCTTTTTCCTCATAACAGTTGACAGCACAGAGTAGCCCCACCGGGTGGCCTAGTCAGACAGGACCGAAGCTCGAGGCCTGACCCGTCATCGGAGGGGGGTTGCCTTGTCCAGTCCAGTCAAAAAGTTGAGCGTCAAAATGCGCGAGCGAGTGAGCATTGCAGACACGCATGTTTCTATTTCGAGATTGTAGAGGTGCCAGTCACTCCGAGCGATGGCCTGTTATTTTCATGTCATCCCAAGACGGATATCCGTAAATGAATATGCGTCATCCCTGACATGTCTTCGGTTCATTCGAGTACAACATATAAGGATCGACAGAGAAGTCCGAGCAGCCATGAAGTGCTTATGTCAACCGAAGGCAGCCCTCAGAGTGAAGCTCTTGCTTGCTGAAACATGAAGTTGGAATCCACTGAATGCGCACAGCTGTTTATGTTGGTTTAATTTACACGTGGAAACAAAGCCATGAATGACTTTCTTACAAATCTGCTGGTTGCCGCAGAGCGAAGTGTTATTTAAGCCAAACAAGTTTAGATACTTGTGTCGAGAGGCTTGAGGAAGCAGTCATTAGTTCTTGCACCATTATTCAGGATAATTTCACCACACTGTGAATATCCAGGAATGTCTAATGTGTGTGTGTGTGTGTGTGTGTGTGTGTGTGTGTGTGTGTGTGTGTGTGTGTGTGTGTGTGTGTGTGTGTGTGTGTGTGTGTGTGTGTGAGAGAGTGAGTGTGAGTGAGTGTGCTTATCGTCTGTTCATGTTTTTTTATTCAATTTGTGGAGGGCCTGTTGGCACATCCTTGTATTTGCGGTTGCGTATGTTTGTATGCAGTTTTTTTTACGGGTTCATGCATTATATCCATTATATGAAGGACGTTTTGGTATGCCTGCATCTGTGAGTGTATGTGTGTGTGTGTGTGTGTGTGTGTGTGTGTGTGTGTGTGTGTGTGTGTGTGTGTGTGTGTGTGTGTGTGTGTGCGTGCGTGCGTGCGTGCGTGCGTGCGTGCGTGCGTGCGTGCGTGCGTGCGTGCGTGCGTGTACGTGTGTGTGCGTGCGTGCATGCGTGTGTACGTGTGTGTGTGTGTGTCTGTGTGTGTGTGTGTGTGTGTGTGCAAATCAAATCAGCAGCCATTGCTGGTGGCTACTTTCAGAGGTGCGGACGTGTAGCACCTGCACCCTCCTCTTGAGTATGACAGTCACACACACAGCAGGTCTGGCTCTGACTGTCTCAGCGAGGAAGCCATTGTGACATTGGTCATGTTCCCACAGTCCCTTGCCTTCATTGCCGGATGTCAGGGGAAGGTGAAACCTTCTTTATTCCAGGGAATGCAGTCATTCCTGGGACCTTTCGTTTGGAAAAATAATGAGAGTCCAGACAGGCATTCATTGGCCTGAAATTATTTGTGCTTTGTGAACCATTGAAACAAATTTCCATTCTGTGTCACATTAGCTGCCGTGCGTTTGTTTATTTGGTAAGGGTGTTGTTGTAGAGACAAGCTCATAAGCAATGTTTGGTGGTGCATATTCACAATATGAAAATATTTTCTTCTTTTTTGCATGGATTCTCTGATTCGATCGGTTTCACTCACTGAATCTCGTAGGTTAAGAATCAGAATCTGAACATGTAAACGCTGAATCAGAATCTGAATATGTAAACGATGAATCAGAATCTGAATAATGTAAACCCAAGTGAAAAACGTGGGCAGGTTTTTTGCACAGAATGTTTTTTACACATTTAACATTTTCCACAGCCATCTGCTGCTGGAAAATAAACCCATCATCTCATGAGGCCATTTAATTTGGGGGTTCAGGTTTTTGATTTTACGTCCCTTGATTGGTGCGGTGTACCAATGGTGTGGTAACCAGAGTGGTAACTGGATGGCGCTTGTAAAACTGGGGACCGCGCTGACCGCTTCCTCTCTCTTGTTAAATGCCCGGGCGAATTGAGGACGGCTTTAATTACTGTAACCCTGGCTCCCAAGGCTAACACAGGCAATCTCCAGGTTTCATCTCCCAACATGGCCGGAAGCGCCATTCATCTGTGTGTGTGCAGGTGGGGGAAGGGTAATCAATAGGCTCTGTCTAATGTATGCATGACTAAAATAGAATCTCTCTCTCTCTCTCTCTCTCTCTCTTTCTTTTCTCTTGTGCCGTCCATCTTCTTCTCGATCTCTAGTCTGTTTGCCACGTTGTTGTTTTTTTTTTTTTTGAAAGCTCAATCTGTGATCGGCGCTGGCGCTGGTGTTTGTGGTGTGTTGTGCATCTCGCCCTCCCATCGCCGGAGGCCGTGAGAGGGGGTCAGGCAGAAGGGAAGGGGATCGGTGGACAGGGAGGCCGCCGAGGCTCTCTTCGTGGCGGCGTCACGTTGTATTCCATCAGGGGGCCGAGAGATCAGCCCCCCCCTCGCGCCCCTCAGCCTCGCCTGCGTGTAATTGGCAGACGCAGTCCAGTGGTCTCCCGGCGGGACTGCCATTCAGACATCTCCGGCGAACCGCGTGGCAGCCGAAGAGCCTGGGAGTTCTCCTGTTGTCGGGTAATCGCAGCGCTGATTCGGCCCATGCACTGAGCATGCTCTGTGGACAGGCTACTGATGAGAGGGAGAGGGTGGGTACGAAGCTGGGAGGGTGGCATTATTACTGGGGTTTTTTTTGGGGGGGGAAACCCACTCACCATGGTTAACATAAAATGTTTTAACAGGGGGATGGCTGGCCTCCTTTCTAGTTTGTATTTTAATGAACTCAAATGAGCTGAGCACATCACTGAGCGCATGGGCGGTGTCATCTACTTTGAATGAGATTCTGATGCGAGGACGTAAAACTAAACCGACGTTAAAATGAAATGATTGCTCCATAAACGAGGTTGCCCCTGCCTGCCGGTAGCAATCACGGCTTGTTTTTGTTGATGCGCATTCTTGGAAGGGACCCACATCTAACAGCAGGCTCTCTGATTCAGTTGTATGAACAGGGGCTTAAAAAAAAATACGGAGACAGGGAATCTGTCTGACAAGGCCAAGATGAGTGCTGCACTGTATTGTGAAAGAGGAGGGGTTATCCCAGGGATGTGTAATGCTGGCGCGCTTCCTCCAGCGCTGAGGCCTGTTTAAGCTGGGCCTTGACAGTGCTGATAGGGTCCAATCAAAATGTATTGATTCGCTGTCAGAATGAGACATGGGTGGGGGTGGGAAGGTGTCCCCCTCCGCCACCCCGGGGGCAGGTTGGGTATCCACTCTGGTGGTGGTTTGGTGATGAAATGTTCTCAGTCTGAACATGGGGGTGAAAGCAGTTTGATTTGAGGTTGTACAATTTCAGGGGTGGTTTTTTTTTACATCTTTTCGTTCTTTTTCCCCTGCAGCGGCACTCAACAGAAAAATCAGAAAATGCCAGCTCCATTGTGCCGGCTGTAAGTGGCCGGCTATTGGTATTGTCACGGGGTACGTTTAACACTATTGATAAAATGGTGTGAATACAGGAAATGTACAGTGAGTCACGGTAAATAAGCGTGGGTCAAAATGCAACACTTTCACAAGAGTGTTATGTGTGCCCATTTCATTACATCCACTATGCTTGTGTGCCACACACTTGCCAAGACTAATGTTACCAAAGTGTGAGTTTAAACAGACAAACACACTTGGAAAACAATCCAAAATGTATTACACTACATTACATCACAATAATACCCCCCCCCCCACAGCAAACATGGATATGTACTCCAACATACCAAAGCTTGTTGGCAGATAGACAAAGAATATGCCTACACATTGCTGTTCTCTAACATACAATTCATTTGATAATGTAAAAATCATTGAAAATGCATTCCATGTCTTGAAAATCTATTCCATGCCATTCTAATGGTCTGCACATTTCAACCCAAGTCTGGTACTTATGTTAATTACTCCCGTCTTAAGTGCTTGACAGTCATCACTTGCATCCTTTGGTGAAGAAATGAAGTGCTTTGTATGACACTGATTGGCTTAATGTTGGCACTCATTAGATAAATGTGCTCAACAGGAAGTGGCAGAGTGTCACAACCCTCAACTTTGTGTACTTTAGGGTGTATGTCTGTAATATACATCAAGCACCATTATGGGGTCTTGTTTGCCATTAATGTTTGCAACGCTTTTACAGAGCTCACATGAAATAAATTACTCAATGTGGTAAATTACTATATGCAGTAAGTTAGGAAATCAATTTAGACTTAGAATTAGACTTAACTAATATCTTCTTTTTTTAATTCTTATAATATTCAATTGATTGATACACAAAGTAATTTGGTACGGATTTCGGTTTGCATGACAATGTTGAAAGATTTTAGCATGTTCAAAAAGTACAATCTAATTACTTTTAGATTATAATTTGACCTTTAATCAAACTACCTTTTATTAGGTTTCATATTCCTCTATATTTTATGATTTTCTAGAGGAGAGAAGCTACTCATCTACCTTACTGTCAACTCCTTTTATTAGTTACATCCAATTTTCATATCAGATCCTTTGCTGATTTTGTGTTTTCATGAAGGTCAGATCATTAATATTTTGTGTA
>NW_027468685.1:20403891-20406391 GCF_046254945.1 Alosa pseudoharengus | reverse complement strand
TCCCATAGATTTCTATTGACGTCTTCCTGTTCTGAATGAGTCAACCCGTACTGTAGTTTTAAATTAGTTGATTTTCAAAATTGAAATGTAACTAAGTTCAGCTTGATAGTGACACTGCAGTATGGAGCTACATGGAAATTTGGTGTAATTTATAGTTCATACCATCAGAGTACACTGACAAAAGAGGTTATTAATGGGTTATTAAAATAGCTTTAACAGTTTAAGAGTCAATACATATGTTAATATTTCACTATATAGGTCTACATGAGCGACTCAATCACCCCATATGACACATCTATCGCAAGGCATGGCATAAAAACCCCTTAAAAGGCACTGCTCTCCGCACTCAGTATTTATATAAAGAGTGCTCTTTCCTTCACTCAACAATATGGACTTGACTGACTTCCTGTATAGGCTACTTCAGTCTGACTCGATTGCTCTTCAGGGTTGATGGACAAGCCTTGGAGAGCCGCCAAAGCACTCTTTCACATGTAACATAAAAACATGGCTTCTGCCAGAGCTGCCATAGAGGTGCTCTTTTGAACAGACCTACCAGCCTATGTGGTAAAGCATAATACTATTGTTTTATCATAATGAAATCATATCACTCAAGGCCTTAAGCTTTCTTCGAGTTCAGAAGTGAAATATAATTTTTGGGATTCTTTGGCTTGGCCTTCTCTTTGTCATAGCAATTCAAATTAATCTTTTTTTTTTGTTTTGTCTAGATTATTGAGCTTTCTCAGATGCCCATGAAGTAGCTTTTCAAGTAGGTAGCGTGGAGAGAAAAAACAACAATAGGTTTAGCATTTCTCCATTCAGTCATGTTACCCCCGGAGACCTCAACGCCACCCCACACTGTCAGGTTCTCCCCAGTCTGTGGGGAGGAGAGGGCCCTCTGACTGCGGATCACCCATCGGTGCCTCAGGGAGGCTGTCCTAGCACCCAGTCTGTGACACGGTGCGCAGTAAACCGGTGCCGACAGGAACGGGGTGTGAGGGTTCGGACGGGAGCTCTGGTGTCGCTGACGGGCGCTGAAGGCTGAACACCGCCCGGCTTATTCTCTTTCAATGCTTGGATGGACAGAGAGAAGACTGGAATAGAGGACTATTTTTTTCTTTCTTTTTTTTTGGTGGGGGAACAAGTTTGTCTTTTCTCACCAAGCACTTGACTCATCTGAAAGGGGGGAGAGGAGGGGGGGAGGGAAGGGGGATCTGGGGGGGGGGTCTTTCCCTCTCCAGTACTTGTCTGTTCTACTGGTCTCTCCTCTCCACGTTTGAGTCCATTAAAACGAGCTCCATCTCTCACTCGCTCTCTCTCTCTCTATCCCTTGCTTTTTCTCTCTCTCTATCTATCCTCACTGCCTCCAACTGCGTCAGTACACTATGTGTCATCATCTTGTGGTGTGTGTGAGGGGGTGTTAATGCGTGCACGCACGTCTTCGTGTATGTGTGCATGCTGTGCTATGTGTGTGTGTGTGCGTGCGTGTGTGTGTGTCGGCGTGTGGGTGTATATGTGTGTGTGAAACGTCTGCCCTTTGATCACCAGTTACCAGAGAGAGTGAGGTACAAGATGAGAATTTTTCGCACACATCAAAGGGCATATTTGAGCAGGAGGCGGAGACGGGGCTCGATCCCTGACCAATGGCGGCCAGCTGCGGCCGTGACTCACGCCGGTGTGCGTGTAGCGGCATGCACTCGGCGGCCGCCAATCGACATGACTGGCACATCAGTGGTGGCTGACATGATGGCATGAATGAACAGCCAGAAATGCTGCTCCCCAAAGCTGTTTGAAGTCACATCTGAAAGCATATGGAGCCTGGCCCTGCATACTTCAGGTGTGTGTGTGTGTGTGTGTGTGTGATAGAGAGAGAGAGAGAGAGAGAGACAGACAGAGAGCAAAAAGGAGAGAGACAGAGTGAAAGTGTGTGAAAGAGAGAGAGGGAGAAGCAAGGAGTGTGTGTGAGAGAGAGAGAGAGAGAGAAAGAGAGAGAGCTAGGCAGAGTGTGTGTGTGTGTGTGAGAGAGAGAGAGAAAGAGAGAGAAAGCTAGGCAGAGTGTGTGTGTGTGTGAGAGAGAGAGAAAGAGAGAAAAAGCTAGGCAGAGTGTGTGTGTGTGTGAGAGAGAGAGAGAGAGAGCTAGGCAGAGTGTGTGTGTGTGTGTCCTGAATGCAAGCCAAATTTCCAGCCGAGATTTGGCATTCAAAACCATGCTCCTGGAACTATATACTGTGAATAACAAAAGTATCAAATCTGCTGTCTTAATTAGAGGAGAGGGAGAACGTGGGAGACGTTGAAGAGCGATGAAAAGCAGAAGAGAAAGAAGAGATGAATTAAAAAAGAACACGCAAATATAATCATTCTCTGTGTGCTCGGGGCACTGTTGATTGAGCGGGCAAAAAAAAAAAAAAAGAGGGATGGAGAGGCTGGGAAGGATGAACGGAGGGAGGGAGGGAGGAAGGGAGGGAGCTAGGGACATGCATCTGAGAAGAATGAGAGAGGCAAA
>NW_027468685.1:20366391-20396391 GCF_046254945.1 Alosa pseudoharengus | reverse complement strand
TAAATGGGGGGTGCCTTAGCGTGCCCTGGCATTCATATTTTAAATAGCCACTGAGGCTGTTCCTTACATGCTTGCTCTAAGCGCGGCGTGGATAAGCAGGCTGTCGGAGGGGTTTACCTATCCAAGGAGGATTACTGTGGATATGAGCTGTTTTATCCCCGAGGGAACACCCCCTTTCTGTAAACAGCCGAAGCCTTTTAGGAAATACCCCCCCCCCCCCCCCTTCCATTTCAGAACCCCGCCGTCTGCTTGCCCCCAACCGCCATGTTTGAGGGCAGCTCATTCAGCTGAGTTCATGAAGGTGGAGACAGGTATAAACTCCAACCCCCCCTCAAAAAACTGACTTGTGGTTTCCTAGAAAAGTCAACCTTCTGACTGCAAAGGGTTTTTTTCCCCACTGGACGGAAATTTACAGCAAAAATGAACAACCAGACATTTATCAAAAGGGCTCTGGCTCAACACTCTTTTACCAAAGAGTGCTGGCCAAACAGAACCCTTAAGATGTAGAGCGTTTCAGTGAAAATACAATTACATGTACCCCCCCCCCCCCCTTTTCCCCATACTGTAGTCCCAGAAACTCTGTCCTGATCTTCCTCGGTGACCATGTCACATCAGGCCTTGTCCCATCACCTCACATCACGTCACGGCAGGTCATGTTGCGTCGCGTCACAGAGCGATTTTGGAGGATAAACAGCACGGCTGGATTGATGGGGTGGCCGTGGTTTGGTGGGGCTGATTGGTTCTCCCTGCAGCGAGAGAGAGAGAGAGAGAGAGAGAGAGAGAGAGAGAGAGAGAGATCCTGTGCTTGGAGCATGCCTTCTCCTACCTTGGTGCCGGAGTGTCCTTGAGCAAGACAAAAATGGTATTGTGACCGTGCCCTATTGGATTTAGCTGCAGGAGTATTTTCTAGTACAACCAATGCGCAAAAGAAGTATATGCTTGCTCTCGCTCTCTCTCGCTCACTCACACACTCACACACCTGCACACACACACACACAGAAACACACATATACAGAAACATATACACAGACACCACAGTAAATGTTCACACACTCAGACTCACATGTGTAAATGCACACAAAACACATACACGCTCATTTCTTGTACGTTTGATCTTTTTTGTACAAATGTATTATTGCATAGAGGGTTCAAGGGAGGTCTTTATAGCTGTAATGACAGTGAACCTAGATAATAGTGGTAGGTCATCTTAGATGTGTGACTGTGTGCTGTGTACGCATCACGGCTTTGTCTGACAACTCTTTTCTCCTGGTTTTCTCCTGCTGTGTGTGTGTGTGTGTGGTTGTGTGTGTGTGTGTGTGTGTGTGTGTGTGTGTGTGTGTGTGTGTGTGTGTGGCTGTGTGTGTGTGTGGCTGTGTGTGTGTGTGTGGCTATGTGTGTGTGTGTGTGTGTGTGGGTGTGTGTGTGGGTGTGTGTGTGTGTGGCTGTCAGTGCAGCCAGGATTCTCTCTAGCCCTCCGACTGTGTCCACATGATGAGCCGTTTATGACATCAAATAGGCGGCACGTTCAGAACATGTCAGAAAGCGAGTCCCCACGACGCTCCAATGCACCGCCACTTTCATGCCGCCGGCAGACCCCCTGCTCTTCACTGAAGAGCCAGTGCTTTCACCTCTCGCGCGGTGAAAGAATAGAAGATTTCATCCCTCCATCCATGCGTCCCCTCCCTTCACCGGGCACTCTGGGCTACCTATGTCCTCGAGAAACTCAGGGGCCACTGATAGCGACGCTGAATACTCAAGACGTCGCTCGCGGTGCCACTGAACGAGGAACACGTTGTAGTTGTACTGAGCTGCGGTCTCCGCACTCGTGTGTACTGCGGTGCATTTTCTTTTTTTTTTGCTTTTCTCGCGGTGAATATTGAGTAATGCTGTATGATGTAACTGCTGTGTTCTGAATGCCCTGTGTGTGAGAGGCATCGCTGCTCATAAATCATGCTCTCTATGAGGGAGCTTTTTCCTGCTCCCCACTCTCGTGTTGTCAGCTGATACTGTACGTTAAGGGAGCGCAACGCATTGCAAGGCAGTATGAATATTTCGTTGGTCTTGCTCTATTTATGAGGCAGCTCTCATTCACTGGGGGCATTGATTGGGAGATTCTTTTTATTTTGTAATGCATGAGGTAGAAAAAAAAAGAGGAGAAACAAAGACAGACAATGCCCAACAACAACAACAAAAAATGGCGCGTATTTGTGAAATGGCACGCATTTGTTCTCGGAAACTCTCGAGGTCGAGGACTCGTAAGGTTTTGAAAAAAACTGGAGTGGTGCGGGCCTATCAGTGATGCTGAAAGTTCACCTCAGGACTCAGAAATGATTTACAAGTATTGACTGGAGTGGTTTCTTCAGTGCTTTGAGCTGCTGCTTTTTCTTCGTTTGTTCTTGTGTGAAGGAGAACAGACTATTGAAGCTTCAGAGCGGCACGGCGTGTCTGTCCAGCAGACTGAGTAATGCCAAAGGTAAACAGCCGCCGTCTTGTCTCTTGCTGCACCTGGAAATGATAGGAGATGTTTGTGCACTTTGCTCTTTGTTTCTAGTGGTGAGGCTGCTGGGTTGTTAGCAGCCGGGATTGTGGATGTGTTATCTGCCATCAGGCCTACCTGTAACCAAGCCTCATTTTCAGTTTGGGTTTGTTCTGTTCTTGTAGTAGGCCTTTGCTTTTATGCTGTTCATTTAAAGTACGATCAAGCAAGGTGGATAGCCCTGATACACACAGAGAGTTTTTTTAAAAAAGAAATCTACCAGAAAGACTCAGGATAGATGAATAAGATTAGGTAAGGGCCCTCCGTCCTCAGTGAAGGATAAGTTGTGTAGTCACCCTCACAGATCCTGTCTGTGATGAAAGGGCCTAACCCAAGACTGCAGGGCAGAGAGCAAACGGGCAGGAAGGTGGAAACCGGATGGTGGTCCGAAAATAAAATAAAGGTTTGTCATTACTTAAGTCCTTAAGAACTAATGGTCAGTATTGATGGATGGATGAATGAATGAGTGACACAACATTAAAGTCTTCCTTGTAGGAAAGTTTCATTTTACACTAATGACACACACAAAATCATTTGTACTGATTTAAGTTTTAAATTGACTACAATAGGAGGCCATTCTGGCTTTCCATCATGAGACATGATTGTCAGTCAGTCTCTGACTATGTTAGAGACCAGCTATAATGCAGATTGCATATGGAACATTCTCTTCAAGTATAGCTGATAGGCGATCTGGCCATAGTGGATGATGGCTTTACATTTTTCATGATTTCATATGAGTTTGGCTGAAGGTCCTCATGAAATGTCCTTTACATTGTATATTAAAGGGATTCTGAAGGACAGTGGAAAAGTATTAGCATATTAATGTAGCTAACCTGCAGAAATGAACATTAACAGCGGTTATAAAAGTTTATTCTGAGGATACTGATTATTCATTATTGATCAACGCCAGTAATCATTTCAATTATGCAAGATATTTAGCTCAGTCTGTTAGTTAACAAACAAATGATGGGAAGCTTAAAACATTGGAGCAATGGAACCATTCAACTGCAGTTATGGTTTAGTAATAATATACAGTAGATCTTCGTTTATGCATTATACTTTATTAATATATTAAATAAGGGCATCTTAATCTGACACAAGACTGGATAAAATCACCTGCACAATACATTGGGGGAATGTGCACAAATGGCAGGGGCACTCCTGAGTATTCAATTAACCAAAGTAAATGGATTCTTGAGTTATACATTCCACTTAAATGGGTTTGAATTGCCCTTTATTTCCAGTTAAAAAATGTTATGCTCTTAATGATGACTATGGGAAGTATTTATGCAATGAATACCCTGTGATTATGTTTAAAATATCCCCATTTCACTCTTGTTAGATCTACTTGAGCAACACAATGAGCTGAAAATTCTTTCAGGAAAGGTTATTTAAAAATGATCACCATGTCAAATCACTTCTGTCTTCCAGGATGTGACATCGTAAACTTTGGTTAAATGAACCCTGATTAATCTGGCTTTAGCGGACCCTGTAGTGGGTATGCTGTGTGTATGGATTACTGTGATATGATGAAGCCATGATCCGTTTTGCCCTTTTAGTCCCTGTGGTCCTGTTTAGCTTATGGTGGCGGGCATACACACACACACACACACGGTCACATTGACTGGGTGTGTGTGTGTGTGTATGCATGTGTGCGTGCGTGAGAGTATAAGTGCATCATAAATGACATCACCCTTGCAAGTCTGATACATCTCATGCCTTCCACAAGGCTACCCGACTGATCCTGTGTGTGGCCCTGCAGGCCTGTCTGCATCATTTGCATCTGAGTGCAAATTCTGTGTCTGGTGTGCCAGTGTGTATTTGTGTATGTGCATGTTTTGTTTGTGTATAGACTGTGTGTGTGTGTGTGTGTGTGTGTGTGTGTGTGTGTGTGTGTGTGTGTGTGTGAGTGTGTGTGTGAGATGTGTCTACATGTGTGTGTCATGTGTCTATGTTTGTGTGTTAGTGTGTGTACTGTATGTGTGTTTGTGTTTGTTCATTTGTTTGTTTGTTTGTGTGTGTGTGTGTGTTGTCAGTCAGCGTGTGAGTGTCTGGCTGTATGTGGCGTCTGCTGGTCCTCTCCCCGGGCTCCCTGCGTGGCGCTGGCGTCGGTGGCAGCGGGGTGAAGACGGAGCTGCCCTGATGCCGGCCAGAGCCTTGTCCCCTGTCCCCTCGTCCCTGTCCTCTGTCCTCGGCCACACAGCGCTCGCTGCTCAGGCTGTCACGGCCGGCCCCCGACATTCCTTTCACACCTTGTCATCTCCTCTGTCACTGAGAAGATGACTGAGAGAGGGAGAGAGGGAAAGAGACAGAGAGGTTTGGGGTGGGGTGGGGTGGGGGCAAGGGAGAAACAGAGAGATAGAGTGGGGGAGGAAAAATAAAGAGAGAAAGAGAAAGGAAAGAGAAATGGGAGAGGATAGATACAAAGATGGAGAGAGAGGTAGAGACAGAGAGAGAGAGAGAGAGAGAGAGAGAGAGAGAGAGAGAGAGAGATAGACAGGATGAAGGACTTTGAGGGAATGGCAAAGAGTTAGCCACACATAAAAACAGAGCATGACAAGTGAATTGAAGGCGATAGAAGGACACAAGGAGAGGAGAGGAAGATGGCATGAATAGAGGAGGGTAGGCACCGAATGACAGACGGCCCAGCAGCTCGCTGCCTGTCACCCTGGCGACGTCGCCTCTCACCCCAATACTGAGCAAAACCCGCTCGAGCGCCAGAATTATCTCTGAGCGAACCGAGTTGCCCTCCCGACATAGCAACTGTTTGCTATTTCACCTCCGACTCCTCCACCTTCAGTCACTATGCAATTTGAAGCGCCCGACACGCTCGGTTCCTGCACACACAATGTGCCTCAAGGATGACTTGAAGACATGACACTTGTAATGCCTGATTTGCCATGTCTTACTTTTGTGCTCGACAGCGAAGATCGAGCAAAGAAAAAATATAAATTGAAAAGACTGCTGGACCTCATTTTCCATTCTTAATCTGAATTGTAGAGCAGAGAATGGTGACTAGATTTTGATTCTTAAAAATCTCTCTTTTCTGAGGAGATGGGTGGGGGTTGTTGGATGGGTGCATGGGGGTTCATGTTTCCTTGGTAACCCCCGATTGCATCACACTGTATGCTGTAGTGGAGCGTGGTCTGTTTTCTTTATTTGGTGGAGTGTTTAAACAGGGAGGCATATTTGAGCGTGAATGTGGGGCGACCCTTTGGGCTTGCATATGCTCCGAGTCTTGCATCCCTAAAGAGAGGAAGTTGGTTCGGTGCCTCGCCTCGGAAAACAGTGATGTTTACATGTTTTGGCTAAAAGCAGAGCTTTTCGCTCGGGCGCTGTGCCAAGTCCACTCCCGCTGGACCACATAAAAGAGCTGGGAAAAAAGAGGAGGTTGGACAAGAAAGAAAGTAACAATAGGAATTTTATTAAGAGAGACAAAGGGGGTGTGGGGAGGGGGGAGGGGTAGGCAGGAGGCTTCAGCAAACAGCCGTGCAATCCACGCGATCTGGAGATAGGCTGAGATTCATGCGTACCACAGCGTGACGCCAATAGTCCCTACTACGTTTTTTTATTCCTTGTCCCTTTTTTTCTTTCATTGTGTTTTTTTCAGCTCCCTCTCTCCCTCGCTTCACCACCTCTCTCTCACTCACTCACCACCATTTAGAACGTGGGCCCGTAATCCGTCTGGCACCAGGGCCGACTCCAGTCCCCCACCTGGAGCTGGCCTTGTACACACCTGTAATCTGCCGTTTTATGCCAGTCGCCATTCACCCTTCGTCTGCTCTTGTAATCTCCGCTTTTGGTGGCTAATCTGAGTCTCTGGGGACATTCCAGCACGCGTACGTGTCTGTTTGTTAGCGTCGCTCCACAATAGGGATCTCACTTTTAAAGATTTTTTCTTTGTTCGTTGTACAGTATATATAACCTGACCCTAGCCAGATGAATTTCGCTCCGCCTAGCTCCACTCATCCATCTGGAACCGATCCATTGAAGTGTTGCTTCAGAAGGCTGGGCCTAATAAAAAAATGCTTGCATATGATTGAATAAGCCACTTGTCCGTCATCTATTGACGTGCTACTTCAACCACTCACATCGAAGCCAACCCGTGACGCTAATAACAGTCTTACCTAGAGTTCATGAGCTTCGGAAAAACCTTTCTCCGAGTGAAAACATCATCATTCCGCGTCATTCACGTCACTTAACCCTTAGAACCCTAAGCTGTTTTTAGGGCATTTTCACTACCTTTATTCATAAGGATTTATTCTGGTCATTGTAAGTGCCACACACATATATTATATATTGTTTTTTTCAGGAGAGTTTAGGCTATTCAGATCTGCCATCATTTCATGTATTAATACTAGCATTGATTTTATTTTGATTTTTAAAGAATTAAAATATAAAAAGTGTATTATAAAAATTCTTATATTTCGACATGTATCTCACCACTGCAAGCTCACAGCTCTACATGCATTTCATGTGTGTGTAGGGCAGACTGTCCTGAATCGGCAATATAATTGCCATGTTGGAGGGATACTCTGGGGCTGAGCAATTTACAGAAATATTTGCTGTGTGATTTACGGAAATAAATGCCATTTTTTATTTAGTGATGAAAAATGACCTTTCTGCGCTCCATATCTGTGACACGAACTGATCTGACCTGACTTGACCCGAGGTTGCGTGTTAGCCTGCGTGCCTGTGTGTATGCAGTCATAATAATTCTCAACTCTTTACTCCAACTCTCACATGCATTGCCATGAACAAAGTAAAGGCAAAAAAGGTGTTTATTTGTTGAACAAATTGGGATGCAATGTGAGCCTTGAATTGGATGCCATGCAGGAATTTGCTAGGATCTCAAAACCGGAATATGAACATGCTTTGCCATAGAGAAACACATGATAGCATTGGATTATAAACATGCTTTGCCACAAGAACAGACACAAACGTGGGGTAAGTCCAGCTATATGAAGTTATTATTTTGCTGTCACTATTTTGCTGTCTGTTTTATAACCCAGAAGGATGTACTTGGTATCAAATGATAGCTCTGAGTCTCCTCTTTCATCTGATATGCTTGCCATATCGATGCGATCACGGGTTCGCGAGTAATTCAAACTAGAGTAATGTGTGTGCAGGTGAACGCAGAGAAGTATAGACTGTAAATATGATGCAATTTGATTTAATTTCATGATTTTTTTTAATTTTCATACTTGATCGTACAGACAAGTGTGTAGTCTCGTTGGAAAGCCCCACTTCTGCTCTGTCGTGCAATAAAGGTTTCATCTCGCTGCGATGAACCGTTCCGGAGCAATGTAACAGAGAAGAAAGGGTGTGTTTTTTGACGCACTTTGCGTCAATCGGGTTCTAAGGGTTAACGTGTGAGTCAGAGGTCGGAAACTGGGGCTAGATTTTGCTAACAGAGTTGCCCAGTTAGGGGCTCGTCATCACTTTTGTCGTCACGTTGTAGTTCGTTTGTAGTCCATGTGGCCTTGCATGTCCAACAGTTTGAATGTGAACTTGGGAATTTGCCCTTTTTATCACTTGAAAAGCTGCATATCTTTCTTTCACGAGCATCTTACACTATATTTTAAGCAAATACAGTTGTTTGTTTAGGATTAGTGAGTGTATGTTTTAACCGTTGTTGTGGCATCCGTGTTTGTCACACATTCGATGGCAAAGCACTTGAACACTTGCTGTCGGAAAAACAAAGTAGCCATGGGGGCGGTCCTTGTCATTCCGAGGTGCTCTGAATGCACCCTTACCTAGCGTCCATGGGCTTCGTAAAAACCTTTCTCCGAGTAAAAAAACATCATCATTCCGCGTCATTCACGTCACGTAATGTGTGAGTCAGAGGTCGGAAACTGGGGCTAGATTTTGCTAACAGAGTTGCCCAGTTAGGGGCTCGTCATCACTTTTGTCGTCACGTTGTAGTTCGTTTGTAGGAATTTGCCCTTTTTATCACTTGAAAAGCTGCATATCTTTCTTTCACGAGCATCTTACACTATATTTTAAGCAAATACAGTTGTTTGTTTAGGATTAGTGAGTGTATGTTTTAACCTTTGTTGTGGCATCCGTGTTTGTCACACATTCGATGGCAAAGCACTTGAACACTTGCTGTCGGAAAAACAAAGTAGCCATGGGGGCGGTCCTTGTCATTCCGAGGTGCTCTTGGTGCATTCAGAGCACCTCGGAATGACATGATGAACATCGGAATGATGTTTTCACTCGGAGAAAGGTTTTTACGAAGCCCATGAACGCTAGGTCTGAATGCACCATCACAGTCGCTTCTACGCTATGTCACATCTATGAAACTCCCGCCCTGCGTCCTGATTGGCTGTACCATAAAATCGGTTGCAGAAATCACTCTCAATAGAAGAGGTCCCAGATGGATGTGAGTGAAGCTAGGCGGAGCTAAGCGGAACAAAATTCATCTGGCTAGGGTCAGGTTACAGTATATGTGCGTGTTTTTATGTTTTTTGTTGGCGGTTTGTTTTCTGTTATTTTTGGGACCTGGGGAGAGAGAGAGAGAGAGAGAGATACTCTAGTGGAAGTGGTGGAGGCCTCTGGCTGAGAACAGTGTGTACTCTTCTCTACTCTCCCTGGCGGAGTCTCACACTGCTATCTGCGTCCACTGAGCTAACCAACAGCAGCGGCAGCAGCCGCAACGGCAGTAGCAGAGAGTGTTACCCCTCCACACCTGCAATGAATCTTTTTCACCCACCCCACCTCCCCCTCATCCTCCTCCGCCTCTCACCCTCCCTCTCTTCTTCCTTCCTTCCCCGGGTCATTTCTCATTCGGTCCCTGGCGGAGTCGCGACGTCGCTGCCGCCCCTGCCACTGCCGCCTCCATCTCTGCTGTGAAAAATTTCGCTCTTTCGCTGTGGCCCCCTTGCCGCACCTTGCCCCACTTTGCCGCCGCCGCCGCCACCACCGCCACTGTCACCGCGGCAGCAAGCAGCTAGCAGCAGCAGCGATTCGTCATTACTTAAGAAGACCCTGATCTATGTGTTACACCCTCCACTGTAAACATGAAATATTGATATCGGAGCTTATCAAGCAGATTGCCATCCCTAATAGGCCGTTTCGAGATAACCGGAGCACTGATGGTGGAGGTGTGTACGAGAGGGGAGGAAGAGGGGGAGGGAGATAGAGACAGTGAGAGAGAGAGAGAGGAATGGTTTGGGGTGCCTTCCTTTATGCATCAATATCTAATGTGTGTCGTTGTTGTTCATCTCTCAACTCTCGTTGCCCTCATGACTTTGAAATGGGCGTGTGTGTGTGTGTGTGTGTGTGTGTGTATGTGTGTGTATGTGTAAACATGTAGGTGGCAGGTGTCTTTACTGAGGAGGATTGGGGTTAGGGGTGGGGTGGGGGGGGGGGGGGGGGTTGGTATGGGGGGTTGATAAATGTGCGTAGTGCCATTTAGTGATGACGTCTGCCCATTGCGGTAAATTGAATTGTGACAGAAAGTAAAAGAGAAAAAAGCAGGATATTACTCCAGTCGAATGGCTTGTGTGCATGCCATTTCATTATTTCTTAGCTCTTATACTTTTATATCCCCCTCCAGACTGCTCTCTCTCTCTCTATCTCCTCTCTTTCTTTCTCTCATTTCTCCCCCTCCCTGTTTCATTTTCTCTCTCCATTACGATGAGGCGGGACGTTTTTGAGCACATGGGCCAAGTTGATGATAAGATCCTAATTCCATGAGGGGGAGGGGGAGAATGTGAGTGGAGATGTGAGGGGGAGATTTTTGTGGAGGGTTTGCTCTGCTCGATGTAGTGTTTCTCATTTGATGTATGCTTTGGCTCACAGCTCTGATCAGCGCAATTAACTCGATGGCTTAGATATATTTAATTTTTTTATATTTCAGAAAAAAAAAGAAAATGTTTCCCTTTATTTGCCAATATTTGCTTTGGGTTTTTACCGGATCTAATCATATCAGATCATCTAATCGGAAACGCGTCTCCCTTAAGTTACCGTAAATGTGATAATATGCCAAAGAAGGTGTGAAAAAAACAGACAAAAAAGCGTTCCCCTCTGTCTGCCTGAAGTCATAGGATATGACATCACACTATACTGAAGAGAGTGGGACATGGCTTGTTGATATAACCCTGTTCTGTGTATGAATGAGCTGTGTGTGTGTACAGTATTTGTCTGTGCGCTTGTGTGTCTGTGTGCGTGTGCGTGTGCGTGTGCGTGTGTGTGTGTGTGTGTGTGCGTGTGTGCATTGCATGTTTGGAGGTGTCTTTCCCATCATTTCTTAGATGGTTCTAATTATAAAATGTAGACTGTGCCACTCCTTGTAGTGCTAATTACTGGTAAATGTAAATATTTAATGTCGAACAGCTTTGCTAAAACAGCAGCGAGAGCAACAATGAGGAGCGTTTCGGTGCCTGTGGGGTGCCCCCACCCCCCCATAAACATCCGCTCAGGTCCCATCATTGCTGGGTATCATCAATGCCCTCTTTCTTTCTTTTTTGCTTAACTTTCTGTTTTTCTTTCCTTATGGATTGGCTGCTCAGCTATTGTTGGGGGTCTCAGAGAGAGAGAGAGACTCATTTGTTGTCAGGTGGCAAGTGTTTTGGCCTTGGCGCTTATATGCCTTTGTTTGGCCCTGCGTACGCTCTTTCAGACTTTAAATAGCTTCCTTCAAAGCTTCTTTTGAATTTCTTGTTTTGAAGTGTGGCTTGATTTTCTTCGTAATCATTTTTTTTTTCCATGCAGACAAGAGGTGCACGAAGGAAAAAGTTGTTTTTTTTTTATACAGGGACAAAAGGGAGAGCGCGAGAGACCAAAAAAGAACATAGACGGAAATAATAGGAGCAATAGATCTCAACAAAAGAAATGGCTGGCATATCTTTTTGCTCGTGCTGCGTCTTGGAAAACCATCAAGGAAACAAAGGTCTTCTTGCCATAGGGCTTTTATGTGTAATTTTTACTGCCGCTCACATGAACTCTGTTGCACCTAGCCTCTGGATGCGTCTTTTCAAAGGAAGCGGAGATAGTGTCACTGGCCCAGGGCACATGAACCGATGTGTCTCTGGCGTTCACTTCCAACTGACAGTGAGCAACTGGCAGAGAGTTCCGGAATCAGTTGGGAGGGTGTGTGTGTTTGTGTGTGTGTGTGTGTGGGGGGGGGGTGGTAGTAAGAGAGGGGGAGAGAGCGTGGTTGTGCAAGAGGAGAGAGAGTAGATTAGAGAGAGATGGAGTGAGAGAGAGAGAGAGTGTGTGAGAAGGAGAGTAGAGGAGAGAGAGGGGGAAGGGAGAGGGAAAGAGAGAGTGAGTAAATAGAGTATAAAGTGAGAGGGAGGGTGAGGGAAAGAGAGAGAGGAGTGTTAGGGAGAAGGAGAGAGAGAGTGCTCTTGCTGCTGCAGCCATT
Organism: Alosa pseudoharengus; assembly: GCF_046254945.1. Taxonomy (NCBI): domain Eukaryota; kingdom Metazoa; phylum Chordata; class Actinopteri; order Clupeiformes; family Clupeidae; genus Alosa; species Alosa pseudoharengus. The sequence continues at coordinate 20,384,482 of NW_027468685.1, read as the reverse complement.
TCTCTGCAGCAGTGTTAAATGATGGCTCCCCTTTTGTGGCAATGTGTTGTTTATGAGGACCTTATCTGCAGCTGCACTGCTTTATGCTCACATGGCCTACAGGCTAAACATGCGCCTCTTTCTAGCCATGATTGAGCTAGAGACATTAATGACTTGAATTAGTCAATGAGCCCACCGGTCGATCAGCTTGTTTTACACACATACAAACATGTGTGTGTGTGTGTGTGTGTGTGTGTGAGTGTGTGTGTGTGTGTCTTCTGGCATCTGGCCTTTCTTTTTATTATTTTTCTTCTCTGTTTGCCTTTTTGTCTCTTACTTAAAGGAGACTTCCGGTGTGATATTGACCTAAAGTGTGTTGAAACATGATACCGAGTGTGAATGTATGTCTCATAGCTCACCTCGGCTTGTCCCCTGCACTCAGAAATCTGGCGCTAGTTAGCCAATGCTACCAACACAGTGTTTCGTTGTGGTACCTCGGGCATCAGCCTAGCAATGCAAATAAATCACTGTTTTACACCATTTACGAGGCTCAAAATAGCTCCATACTTCATTGGTAGACTTCCAAGGGCCTTGACATTTAAAACAAGACATGGAGAACTTTGAAAAAGCACTGGTAGTTTATTTACAAGACGATTTATACAGACAGTACCTTAAGGAATTTTACCGTTAGACGCCATCTTGAATTCACGATAAGTCGAGCGACGAGTACGAACGAACAGGTATGATAAGGGATCAGATTCCAAAAATAATTCCGTGAAAATGCATGGATTCCAGTTAGCAACTGAATCCATGCATTTCCACAGAATTATTTTTGGATTTCTGAGTGCAGGGGACAAGATTTCTGAGTGCAGGGGACAAGCCGAGATGAGCTATGAGACATACATTCACACTCGGTATCATGTTTCAACACACTTTAGGTCAAAATCACACCGGAACTATCCTTTAATTGTTTTACTAGCACACTATGTCCATCACTCTCTTTATAGCTCCCTCTCTCTCTCTCTCTGTGTCTGTGTGTGTGTGTGTGTGTGTGTGTCTCTCTCTGTCTCATGTGTTTTCTCTCTCTCTTTCCTCTCTTTCTCCCCCACTCTCTCTCCCGCGCTCTCGGTGTCTTTGCTGACACCGTGCTCTTGTTCGTCACTGGTAGCTCTGCAGTCGGGTCAGGCGGGTCAGCGCTCACCTTCACGATCCGCTGGCATGGCCCCAGTGCCCAGCACCACAGGCCCCTGAGCGCCGCTCTGGCCTCGGCGGATCCTCGCTGGAGCCTGCTGTTTCCAGTCAATTAAAACAACCTGGATCTGCCCTGCTCTGTCAGACAGCATTAGCGGTTATATAATAAGCTCTAGTGTTTACTACTTATTTATTTCCTCAAATTGCTGGCTTTTTTTTACCCTGTTTTGTTTGTTTGGATTGCTGGCTGATGTATTGAAAGCCTCTTGAAGTATTAATGCACTCGCGCATTAAGAGAGAGGTTGTAAAGAGTGTGAATTTGGAGAGATACACGTTACACATGCCAATCATTTACATAACACACATAATTGTCTTCGAACGCTGTTAATCAATCCTGGTTATAAACATCTGAAGCTGCATACGACTGCTGTTTTTTTGTGCAGTGTGTTGTGTTGCGGTTTACCTAAAGTGACGTGTGGAGGGAGCAGCTAATGAAAACCCCCCGCTGAGAGCATAAGGTGGAACAGTGTGTCTCAGTGAGAGGAAGGCATCTGAGACTACATGAGCCCAGGTGGAGTTATAGAACCCTCGCCGAATGGAGCTGTCGAAAACAAAGTCGCTAATTGTATTCAGTTTGAACCGACTGTAATATGGGATAGGAAAACAAAGTGACTTGATTTGACAGTGCTCATATTAATATGTTTGGCGTGCTATTTACACAGCTCAGTTCAAATGAGGAACCTTGTAAGGGAGATGGATTGGCTCAGGCATAAGATCGGTAGCAAAAACGCCTGTGTATATTAACTGTAATACTCAGTGGAATGTGACACATTAATGTTAAATCCTTCATAATTCCATTTTGGCATGCGCTTAACATGGCTGAGCAATATCAGCTACAAAATTCATAGCGGTAAATAAAGAAATGATGATGATAACAGTAATGATGAAAAAAGAAATGTACCATTAGTTCTAATGACACACACGCACTTGAATGTCATCCTGCCCTGATACGCTGTCTATTAATACTCTCCGCAATGTACATACATCGCCCCCCTACACACACACTCTCCACTCTCAACACAAACAGTAGGCTATTTCAAGTACTCTCTTCCTCTTGCTTGCATAATGCGTTCTCCTTTAAAGAGCCATCGCAGTGGAGAGAAGAGAGGAGAGGGGGTGACTGAGGCCCTGTCTCTCGCTGGGAGGACAACGGCCATCACCGGCGACTTACCGTTCCATTACCTCAAATCCCCGCGTTTTGTTTGTCTCATTTAGAAGGGCTTTACATTTGATACAGACTCCACACGTAAGGCGCGGTACGTGCACTGTATTAAATTTGGCACCCTTGAGCAACCTATCAGTGGTGTAGATGGGTTATTGGTAAAAGCTAGATCTCTTAAAGTTCTTTAGCTTATCTCCATCGCAGAGCTTCCTCTCATAGCCCTCATTGTGCCAAAATGTCTGCTCTCCCTTTGAAGGTTCTGCATAAAGACAGCTTTTCAGATGTGACATGTTTGAAATAGGTTTGGCGAAAAAGAATTTAGAGGTTAGGTTCTTTGTAGAGGTTTTTATATCGAATTTTGAAGACCGCAAGACCAGAGGAGGGGCTGATGGGTACGGCTCGGAGGTGGGGACGACGGGAGACAACGGAGGTGGAGGTCGGGGGTGGAGAAATATGCGTCCCGTCCGCCGTTAAATGAGCCTGATTATCCGGTCATTACTGCGACTGAGTCAGCAGGGCTGTACGACAGCGGGGGGTTGGGTCGGCCCAGGAAGTCGCAAATGCTGATAACCTCCCAAATCCCCCATCCCCCACCCCCCACCCCCACAACCCTGCTCGGCTGGAAGCCACACTAATGTCCCCGGCTCAATGCGTAGCTGACGTTCCTTCCCCCAAGCCGCGCCTCCCAGCCAGCCTGCAATCCGCCCTGACCGATGATCTGGCAGCGTCCGTGGGCAGGCACTTTAAGATGATCATGCTGGATAGGGGGCAGTGGGGGGAACGGCAAGATGGGTCATGGCTACGGTCCCGCTCGCTTGACAAATGACCAAATGGATCATAAAGATTATTCCCCCGTCTCAAGATGGATGTAGGCTGTTCACTGCAACATCCAATGGCCTGTTGCGTCGTGTAGTAGTTAATCCAGTCTTTATGGGTTACAATTGAAACATCAGTGATGTTATTCTTAGTACAGACCGCCTTATGTGTATCAACCACAAAAGGTTCCAACCTTGATCACCATTTTGTTTATAAAGTGCTTATTACAGTGTTATTAAATTGTACCTAACTGTTAGACATAATGAGAGTCCCCAACGTGCCACACATACCACCTAATCTTCTAAAGTGTGCTTTTATAGTTTGACATAATATTTGCATTTGGATTTCAAATGTTCCCCCCTGCTGTTTCTTCGTCTAATGTTGATCAGCTGTCTACATGAAGAAGGTTTAATATTAAATGCTGTAAGCATAGCCAGGTTGGAAGCGAAAATACAAAAAAGGCAGGTATGCCTATCACAGACAGAAGCACATTCAACCCAGCTTTTACTGCATTTATTTCTCTTTATGCAATTCTCCCTTTTATCTATTAGGACTCATCAGTTAATGTCCTCTTTCTCTCTGACGCTCCCTCTCTCAATGTTTTTTTCTCCTTTTTCTCCCTTTCCCTCTCACTTTCTCTTTGTCTGCCACAGCCGCTCAACTCTCTTAATTTAAATTCGATTTGGAATTCAATTTAAATTCGTTCAGAAAGCTTTATTGGCAGAGCAGATAAGCATTTATATTGCTGAGGCATTGATACCGGAAACAAATTGAACAGTTGACAAACTAACACCAGCGTCCCAAGAACAGAGGGTGCTCTGTAGTGTTATTGAACTTTAGATTGGGTTTCTGTCTTGGCGAGGAACTGTGTCATTCACACCCCACCCCACACACACACATACACACACACACGCACACACACATACACACACACACGCACATACGCACGCACACACGCACACACACACACACAGACACACACACACACACACACACACACACACACACACACACACACACACAGGCCCTTTTCTACCATGCCTCTCCTCGCCACTCTCACCGGCATCTCCTGCGTGCTGCAATCTACTCTGAAGTCTGCGAGTCACTTTGTCATGTCTTCCCTGGTCTCTTGCTGTTTCCCTATTACATCTCAATTCCATTTCTCTGAGACTCTCTCTCTCTCTCTCTCTTTCTGTCTCTCTCTCCTCCATCTCTCACTCTCTGTCTCCATCTCTCTCACACTCACATTTTTTTCCCCCTGGCTCGTCTGGTTTTTTTTGCCGGCTGCCCCTTCTCCTGAGCTGCTGTTCCCTCTCTAGGTTTCCATTTCATTTCTCACTTGTGCATACTGTCTCTGTCACACCTCCTATCCCTTAGTGTGTGTGTGTGTCCGTGTGTGTGTGTGTGTGTGTGTGTCAGTGTGTGTGTGTGTGTGTGCGTGTGTGTGTGTGTGTGTGTGTGTGCGCGTGAGTGCGTGCGTGCGTGCGTGCGTGTGCGTGCGTGCGTGCGTGCGTGTGCGTGCGTGCGTGTGCGTGTGTCCCCCTGTGTGTGAGTGTGTGCTGCTGTCAAAACAATTCAATTTATAATATTTTGTCGACATCACTGCTAAATTATGTCTCTGTAGACGAGAGGAGAAACACATAAAACAGAGCGAGTCATTCTAGGACCGGCGTGCGGCTGCCTGTGGGTTTGTTTATGAGGATGGCTTTATGTGTCTGCACCTCTGTGTGTGTGTGTGAGTGTGTTTGTGTGTGTGTGTGTGTGTGTGTGTGTGTGTGTGTGTTTTTCTCCTCAGCTCCTTCACACAAAGACCCACTGAATTTGTCCCCGACCGCTCAGCCGCTGTGTCTCGGATAGGAGAAGGGGGGGGGGGGATGTGGAGGAGAAAAAAAAAGTCCATTTCTCTTGAAACTGCTCAGCCTTTCTGGGCTCATCTCCTATTCCTTCTCTCTCCCCCGGCCGACATGAAAATGATTCAATCAGGCTGCAGTCAAAGTGATTCCAAGCCCACCGAGCCTTGCGCGCTTGTGACTGATGAGCTCGTCTCAATGGCCAATAATGCGGCCCCATCAGAAACACGCACTCTCACCACCGCCATTCCCTATGAGTAATGGTGAAGTATATGGGGTGTTATAAGCAGGAGATGAGTCCGGATTTAGCCGACCCCCAAAGCTCTGCCAGGTTGTAATGAGTCCTCCTATCCAGTAGGTGGTGGGCCTAACGGCCATAATGCATTGCTGTCAGAAATGAGCCACTGCCATTTTGCAAGAGTAATGGTGAAGTGTATGGGGTGTTACAAGCAGGAGATGAGTAGGATAAAGCTGGCCCTCTCTGCTCTGCTAGTTTGTAATAAGTCCTCCTCTCCAGCAGGTGGTGAACCTAGCTGGTGTGAACTCCACTATCTGGGATAAGCTCTTCATCATTGCCATTTTGGAAGAGTGATGACGAAGCGTATGACGTTTTATAAATAGATAAGTTGGGATAGAGTATGCTTCTCTACTGCATTGTAATAAGTCATCCACTCCAGCAGGTGGTGAACCTAGCTGTCATGAACTCCCCTGTCTGAGATCTGAGCTCTTTTATTCTGTTTTGGGAGAGAAATGGTGAAGTGTATGATGCTTTATAAGTAGAAGAGTAGTACTCGCGTTGTTGTTGTGTTGTAATGAGTCCTCCCATCCAGCAGGTGGTGGACCAGGCAGCCAGAAGACCATTCTCCATGAGGAGCAGTGGAAGATGCCGGCTCTGCCAGCGCTGCTGCTGTCGATTCACTTCCTCTTCCTACTGCTGACCATGGCCCCGCACTCTTTTAGCCAGGCCCCTGCCATGTCTGCTGTCAAAATGGGTGAGTCTGCCGTTGGGTTGTGCTTTCTTTATTTTCTTTTTTCCTCTTATTCTCTCTTTCTTTTCTTTCTGTCTTTCTACTCGTATGTCTTACACACTCTCTCTTTCCATCTCTTCTTTCCTTGTCTAGTCTTTCTTAGTCTTTATCTCTAAGGTTAATTCTCTCTGTGCTACACAATGAATGTATTTCTTAAACTCCCTGACATGCAGATACTCTTTCAGTATCTGTCTTTTGCTCTCTTTCTACTGTCTATCTACTTGCCATCATTCTCTCTTTGTGTCTGTCTTCCTGTCCATCTAGTCCTCTTATGTTCTCTTGCTATCCTTGGACCAGGATATATCTTTCATACGAAAAGAAAATATTTGGCTTTTCAGCTTCCGTTGTTGGGCAATTCCACGGAAAATAGACTTTTTATCACATCCATAACGCCAGTGAAATGCCTTGGCATTTGTATGATGTGAATGATAACATTCATTTTTTCTCATGTACATTCTTCAGCCAAAAATAGCAAATGCTCAAATTTCATGTAATCATTCACATCATACCATACCATCACATTTTATTGGCGTTATGGATGTTACAAAAAACATAATTTTCCATGGAATTGCCCTGTTTCATCTCCAGGTTTCATCTAGGTTCCATCTTATATAGGCCAACATGTTTTTTTTACAGGAATCCCTGGTATTTTGTAGAGAACATTGTAGTAGTTCAGCTGACAGCAGACAGCAAGTGTAGATATTATAAACGACAACGCGCTTTGACCCTGGGACCCTGTTTGTTTTCCCCGAGCTAAGCAAGGAGTAATAAAACTTGCACTGTGCCAGCCATAAAGTCTTACTGCTCAGAGGGTCACCGGCGAGAACATTTGTTGTGCCTGAGGTGATTCAAGGCAATGGACATGCAGGAGTGCCTCGGAAAACAGCCACAATAGCATCAACAACAATCAAGTCTCGCCAAGCCAAGTTTTGTTTGAGTGCTCAAAGCTTAAATGCTTTACGTTAGACAGCTCAACATTTCCACTTGCGATTTGTAATTGATATAGACTATCTCTAGATATAGACACGAAATACCTGTTTTTTTTTTTTCTAAATGTATTCATCCACAGGCCTACTGTAACTATTCTGGTTCCTAATAGAATGGTAACAGTCATGAAATGCAATTATAACTCGACACATATTCCATCAAAAAGAGCCCTTGTACAGTCACTGGCCAGAATGGCATGTTTTCATTTTGTAATGTGCCACCTTTGTTCTTTTCTGTTGAAGAAGATATCAATTTCAAAAATATTGTAATAATATATATTCAGCGTTACATTGTGATATGTCAACATAATATAATCCTTAAACACCTTTGCCAAGGGTTCAGTTTCCTTTGGTTCATAGCCTACCTTGTAAGGAATTCTTCACTGCACCACAACAGGTTAATTTTTACTGGTGGCTGTTTTTCAGTGACGTTTGTTTGTGGCTGCAGATAGAGAGAGAGAGAGAGAGAGAGAGAGAGAGGTAGGAGAGTGAGGGGGAAAAGTCACTGTGCTTGGTTGCCATCTCCATGGATACCCCCCTCATCATCTCCACGGTTACCTATTGTGGGTTTCCATGGATATGACTCCATCTGCATAAGCCCACAATGCGCCTGTCACAGGCGGCGGCGTGATTGACGGACTGACTGACGGACGGCCATGCTTAGCTGAAGGCCTAATTGAGGCTGATGAGGGAGATGGGCGGCTAAGCAGTGTGGCACTCCTCTGCCACCGCAGAGCCTGTGTGTGTGTGTGTGTGTGTGTGTGTGTGTGTGTGTGTGTCTGTGTGTGTGTGTGTTGGCGGTAGACTCTTTTAATTGCTCTTGGGGAGGCCAGGTGAGACAGCGCGGCTCAAACTTTGATCAAGCCCAGATGGCGAGCTGAATGTAAGTGGTGTATGGAGGACGAGACGTGCGTGTGAATTAACCGCTGGGTGCTCCCCTGCACCGGAGGTTTTTCCATGGCCCCACTATTAATTTGACAGTATCGGGCACGCCGTTAGCTTATCGCGTGGCCCCAGTGAAGATAAACACACAGAAACACATTGCATTTGTGCACAGTTCAAATGTACACATGAATGCACACACTCAAATACTCAGTGTACATGTGTATTCTGAAACGCATACAGTACACACACAGACATACAGTACACACAAAAACAAACACAAATACAGACACACACACCCACACATACACACACACACACACACACACAAACTCACAAGTCCATATTTACACAGTGTACAATTGTGCACTGTTATACATAGTGCCATAATAGTTGACTTAAGATATTTGAGTTTTAGCCCTCTTTTTTTCGAAACTTCATTCCCTACAGACTACGTTAATACTGAATCTCATTTCATTATCAGAGACATTTTGTCCTTCTTTTACAGCCCTGTCTTTTATATGGGGCCAAAATAACCTCTGTGCAGTCCTTATACTGTGTACTGCTGAGCTGACTTTTCATGTGCAGCATTCTGAAGAGAAACTGTTGATGTGCCCCCCCCCCCACCCCATTTTTTGCAGCGGCCATTTTAGATGACCAGTCGGTGTGTGGGCGCGGGGAGCGGCTGGCCCTGGCGCTGGCCCGAGAGAACATCAACAGCATGATGGAGGGGCCGTCTCGTGCGCGCGTGGAGGTGGACATCTTCGAGCTGCAGAGCGATTCGCAGTACGAGACCACGGATACCAGTGAGTGATGCTCTCAAACTCTCTCCCTCTCTCTCTCTGACTCTCTCTATCTATATCTCTCTTTCTACCTCTCTCTCTCTCTCCCTCTCTATATCTTTCTCTCTCACACAGGAGCAAGCCAATAGAGGAGTCCTCACAGGCACATGCCCAGCTTTGAGCTGCAGAGGGACATGAATTTATTGATTACACCTACCGGTGAAAAATACAAAAAAATCTCTCTCTCTCTCTCTCTCTCTCTCTTCCCTCCCTCTCTCTCTCACTCACTCTCTCACTCACACACACACACACACACACACACACACACACACACACACACACACACACACAATATGTAAATGTATACGCCAGAAAAATACCGAATCTAAATATGTTATTTGGGTAAGCACAAATAATGTGTTGGGAAGAGATATTTATTTCTGCCCCGAAGTTGCTCATTATACATCATTATACAGAAAAAAAGGCCATATTCCATGATTGACATGTCAGAAAAAAAGGTCATATTGTATGATTGTCATGTCTGCCTCAGCCATTATATGTCTTCAATGTTGATAGATGGCCACAAGGTAAACAATCTCATTGTTTTTTTCAACAGGGGACTTTGATTTCACTAACTGGTTGTCTATATAGTCTATACATACCTACACATACATCAAAATGAAGCTTTGGACCTGTTGTTTTTTTGATTTATGTTTTAATTCGCTCCTTTAAAAACAATCAAAATAAAATGTAATGTTGTAATTTTGTTGTAATCTAAATTACAATTGATATTCATAAGATGTAACATACTTAGTCACCCAGTTTCATTTGTCCTCTAATGCCCTACCAAATATTTCATAGTATTAAAAGACAGCAACAAGTCCAGCTGACAGCAACAAGTGATTTGTGATGCTAGCAATGGACTCTACAGCACCCCCTGCATAAAAGGCAGTATTTCATAATTAATCATATGCCAATATTAAATCAATTTGTCGCTTTGAAGGCACAACAATTGCGTTGCCAATGAATATTAGGTTAGAAAATACATTTGCCTGATTTAATGTGTCTTCTTGTTAGACACATTAAATTTAATTAAACACACATATTTCCACATACATATCCATTTCGGTGACTGTAGCGATACAGGTATACAGTAGATGGTTAAAGTTTAATGATGTCTGTACACCTAATATAGCTTACATGTGTGGGGCAGCCGTGGCCTACTGGTTAGCACTTCAGACCTGTAACCGGAGGGTTGCCGGTTTGAACCCCGACCAGTAGGCACGGCTGAAGTGACCTTGAGCAAGGCACCTAACCCCTCACTGCTCCCCGAGCGCCGCTGTTGATGCAGGCAGCTCACTGCGCCGGGATTAGTGTGCTTCACCTCACTGTGTGTACACTGTGTGCTGTGTGTGTGTGTGTTTCACTAATTCACGGATTGGGATAAATGCAGAGACCAAATTTCCCTCACGGGATCAAAAGAGTATATATACTATACTTATACTTATGTAACATTTATTTGAGCTGCTACACAAGCGTGCACACACACACACACACACACACACACACACACACACACACACAGACACAGACACAGACAGAGCATACATAGTGTGATAGTAGTCATTGTGCTTGCTGTTTGTGATACCACTTTTTTTCGCTAACAAGCATTTACCTCGGCCTATTCCTGAAATACTGTTTGTCTAAAGTCTAAAGAAAGCAACACACCTACATCCCACAATTAGGCAAAGAGTTAGTTTTCTTTTGAAAAGCATGAAATTTGTTCATGAAATACTAAGTCTACGTATATTTCAAAATGCAAAAAAAAAACCTTCTCTATAGACACTAGCTTTACTGAAACACAGCAAACTTGGCTCAAAATCAGTTCATTCAGTCAAAATGCTAACACACTTTATGTTTATGTTCATGTTTATGTTTAAAGTGTTTATAGTGTTTAGCATTTTGTCCAAAGCGATTTACATGAAAATGTAGTCAATCATAGCACACCAATTTTTAACCACTCCAGCAACAAACCGTTAATTCCTCCTGCCTTGGTGAATAACACATTTCTCTGTGCTGTCAGAGCCACAGAGACCACTCTGCCTGCTGTTACTTCCTAACAGATCATCCTGCAAAGTATGGAAGAAAACAATATTGTAGGGAATGAGGTGTATGACTTGAGATATGAGATAATAGATATATGACATAATTACAATGATTACATTTGACTCATAGTAGAAAATGAATGCTAAACCACTAATAATGATTCTTGTAGCACAATTTCAAAACTATTACTGTAACACCAATCCATTTACCAAGTTCGCCAAACAGATAGTACATTCAATGCTTCACAGTCACTTTGTAATTCCGTTTGCAATTCTTTTAACACAACCCACTACACAGCTCACGTTTTGCAAAACTCACTGCTTTACACCCAGTTTGTAATTTAATAGCACACTTCTAGCAAAACAATTAGACATGTGCAATGTTGTGCTGGTTGTGTTCCCACTTTGACACATGTTAAAATGTTTTTAGATAATCAGAACCTGAGCACTATATAAAAACCACAGGTAGCCTACACATTTAGCCTGCGTTACAAAGTGTGTGTGTGTGTGTAGCAATATTGGACGTAAGAGGGATGAGAGTTAGAGTGGAGCAGGACGGGAAAGTGACCAGAAAAGAGAAGAAGACAGACAAGGACGAGGAGATGAATACTGTAGGAGGAGGAGAAGGAGAAGGTTCCAGAAGGAGATTCCATGGTGCCTATAGTATAAGACAACATTGCATGTGATGTGGATGAAGTCCTCTGTCCAGACCTTAAAAGATAGCGAGATAGTGTATTTGTGCCTGTTTTCTTTCTAGGTAAAAATATTTTTTTCTTCTACTGTGCTTTTGTTGTTGGAACCCACACTATTTGTATTGAAATAAGCAACCATACAGACGGGTTTGCAAAAATGGTGTGCTCTTAGACATGTATAATGATTTGCTGGTTTGGTGTAAGGTCTGCACAGTGATTAAGCCTTAGCCGTTGCTTTTCTCTAAAACAGGCAAACCTGAGCAATCTAACAAACACCTTTGACACCTCCATTGGATGTATTTGTATTTGAAGTACTCTTAAGCTGGCGACTAAAGATATCAGGAGGCCATTTAATGTTTTCTTGGCCATATTGTTTGTTTACTGATTGTAAACAATTGTAAACAATTTAAAGTGATTTAGCTCACCGTGAAACATGTTCTTAATTATGGCAGATATTTATGGTAAGATGATTCATGTTGGCTTGGCAACACTAGAATATAGCTAAGCTGAGGTTTAGGTTAGTAATGCGCAAAATACATAATGCATCTGTGGTTAGAATCAAACAGTAAGTATTGGTAATGGCATCTCAGACAGTATTAAAGACATGATGTTGACCAGTGACTGAAACACCAAATGTGGTTTGGAGAAAGAAACGCCGTCTGACATATTGTAATCACAGTATTTTGCTACTCTATGGAGTGTAGTTGTAGAAAATCATACATTTTAGGTTACTTTGTTATGATTATGATTATATCCCACATGCCATATTGAAGTTATTTATTTTCCACTACTACTAGTAAAACACTAAGGGGCTTGTTTTAATTATGCAAAGCAGCACAGCACTCAAGCTGAAATCACAAAGGCACAACTGACAAAAGCCATATGGAGCAAAACAGTCCTCCAGTAATATGTGTAAGGATCAAGATCATTTTCATAAACATATGAAAATGAAATGAAATGTTTTTAATATAATCCCAGTCTACAATACATATTTAAAAAAAGTTAAATATCATCAACAATTTCTACAGGTGGGCTATCACAGGCATGGAAGATTCAGAGAGAAGATGTTGTTTGTGGAGGTTTATGTGCCTCAGAAATCTCACTTTATTAGGTGCTGTGTATTAGATGGAGAAAAATCAATAAAGTAAGGTACTCTGTTAGCAGGGCAGGAGGTCACTGCATGTTTTACTGAGGTCCCAGTGGACTGGGATATCCTAGTGGGAGAGCCAGGGGAGTGTTGGGAAAACCCAGTAGTGAATGAAACTGTTTTCATATGGATAACAAACAAGAGTGCCATATGGGATGACCGGTGTGTTTTACTCAGTCTCCTCAAAATTATGCACTCCATGACCTGTTAAGCTACAGTGAAAACAGTCTGGACACCCCCCATAATGTAATGGTGAAAACATTGTAGAATAGGTATATTTATCTTATGTTCTGCATAATACTGCATATTAATATGACATTTATTATTATTATTATTATTATTATTATTATTATTATTATTATTATTATCGTGTCTCTTAAGCGAAGTACAAAAAAAATGTATAGTATTATGTTTACTCATTGGACATATAATGGTGTGGGTTTAGCTGCAGTGCTGGGGATGGAGGTAATTTAGGGTCTTTTAGAGCAACTCCTCATTTTTCACCAAACACCTAGCTTCCTCTGCCACCGTGACCTCATTAAAATGAAACTGTGATTTTGTTGCAACAGGAACCGTACACTTTGTGCTAAGATTATTTCCCTCATCTAGCTGCAGAGTGCACTCGCTCAAACTCCCTTGAAAATTGCAGTGTATTCAGCAAAACTGTAATAACTGCACTGGGAGTAGTTTGTAGTACTATGCCTGAGTTGTGCATTGTCTTGTAAAGATTTTTTTTTAATGTGCAAGATGTTTTCACTTTCACAAAATTGCAAGGTCTCTACTCTACTCACCTCATACATGCATCCAAAAGACACACTTACACACAAATAAGCACTTACAGCACAGTATCTTACAGTGGAGCCAGATAATTCTTTTGCAAGTGGCTACATTTTTTTTCTCAGGCCAGCAATTAAGTTCGTCCCAGACTCATTTAGTGGTACACAGTATCGTGTCCTTATATCACACAGACACACGCACGCACACACACACACATACACACACATACACACACACACACACACACACACACACATTGCAAACCACAGGCCAGTGCATTCTGGGAGTCTTTTTTTCCTCCTTCGCAGATGAATGTGAACAGCAATCTCCAGTAAGCAGAGCATAAATTCACATTGTGGTTATTGATGTAATTAATCAAAGGAGCCTTGCATTGACTCATAATTTGATATATCATCAAGGAGCAGGACTCAGACAGAACTGGACCAGCTCCAAGGAGCCGGCCCTGGCTGGACTTCTCTCTCTCTCTCTCTCTCTCTCTTTCTCTCTCTCTCCTCTGTCTCTCTTTCTATCTCTCTCTGTCTCCCACTTTGACTTTTTTATCTACCTGTTTCTCTGTCTCTCTTTCCTTTACAGCACACACTCCCTTTCTCTCTCTCTGTTTCTCTTTGTCTCTCTCTCTCTCTGTCTCTCTCTTTCTCTCTCTGTCTCCCACCCGTTGAGCCTTATATTTATGTCCATTCCTTGATGCCCTCTTTTTATCTCTCCCCTCTCTCTCTCAGTGTGCCAGATTCTGCCAAAGGGAGTGGTGTCTGTCATTGGCCCTGCCTCCAGCCCTGCCTCGGGATCCACTGTCAGTCACATATGTGGGGAGAAGGAGGTAGGAGGACTGTGTGTGTGTGTGTGTGTGTGTGTGTGTGTATGTGTGTGTCTGCGTGTCTCTGTGTCTGTCTGTGTGTGTGTGTGTGTGTGTGTGTGTGTGTGTGTGTGTGTGTGTGTGTATGTGTGTGTCTGCGTGTCTCTGTGTCTGTGTCTGTGTGTGTGTGTGTGTGTGTGTGTGTGTGTGTATGTGTGTGTCTGCGTGTCTCTGTGTCTGTGTGTGTGTGTGTGTGTGTGTGTGTGTGTGTGTGTGTGTGTGTGTGTGTGTGTGTGTGTGTGTGTGTGCAAGGAGGTCTCTCTCTGTGTGTCAAGAGGTCTCTGTGTTGGTGATTGTGGATGTGTGTCCCTTTACACTGGCACGGGCTTTAATTGAGAGTTGCTGTGTTGTAATTATGCATGTGTGACTATACAATAGGTGTGTGGGTGGACACGCATTCCTTATGATTACCTGTAGGTGTTCCATTCATACATTCACGTGTCTAGTTCTATGCGTGGCCACTTTTATCCTCCTAAGACCCATTCATTCATTTTCGTCCTCTGTGGGGGACAAGAGTCTAAGGCCTATAATTCAAGTACTATTTATGCCATCTATTTGAGTCCTACTACACTCTCAAGACAACATCCTGGGCTTTCTGGTGATGTCACAATTATTTGTGTGTGATTAACAGATCGCCCAAACTTTCTTTACAAAATGGCGGACATAGCATATTTCTCATTTTATAGCAACAAAAGAGGAAATTTATTTTGTTTTGCAAATATTATGTTTCTATTGCTAATAATCAAATTGTTTCCTATATATATATATATTTGTGTAGGCGGCGTGTGTTTGTGTCTGTCTTCTGTACATAGGTACATGTTTGCCTTTTGCAGACACGTGTCTATATCCACGTGATTCAGTAATCAAGGTTTCATATATCTGAAGTTTACTGTGGCCTGAACATTTTAAGTGGACATTTCCAAAAATAAATACTTTGTAAGTTTTAAAATTCTGCACCACTCTCAGTAGCCTTTCTGCACCGTTGCGCCCGATACGTGACTCATGTCTTTAAGCATGTCTGTCCTCAATTCATCCATTCTTGTCGCATCCCGTCCTTGTTTCCTTCATGGTTTTTTTTTTGGTCAAAGGGAGGGGCAAGGACCTAACTAAAAGGAAGGAAGGTAAAAATGTTGTGTACAAGACATTTTTGTTATGCTCCATCATCTGTTGAGGGTTCATTGGAGCGAGAGATGACATTCATATCATTTTCATTACAGTATATCATTCTAATTGTTTTATGCATAGCTCAAATTTCCCAGGCACTGTGCCTGAATTGTATAATGGCTTCAAAAGTTTCTAATATCTTCAGGCACATACATTGTCCTTGCTTTAAGCCTTGTTTATGTCATTACTAGTTGTTGTTGATGTGTTATTGTGTGTAATTTATAAAGTACTGTAAACTTTACAAAAGTTATGCACATGTATATGGTGTTATGTATGGCTGCTATCCATGGGTTTGGCTATCTGTGGTTAGAATCTATGGAATGTACTTGATAGGGGGATACTACTGAACACTATACATTACAGTAAAATGATGTGTGTGTGTGTGTGTGTGTGTGTGTGTGTGTGTGTATGTGTGTGTGTGTGTGTGTGTGTGTGTGTGTGTGTGTTGTGTATGTGTGCATGCGTGTGCACGCGTGTGCATGCCTGCATGTGTCTGTGTTTGTATCTGTCTGTGTGTGTGTGTGTGTGTGTGTGTGTGTGTGTGTGTGTGTGTGTGTGTGTGTGTGTGTGTAACCATGCGCGTGTCTATCTGTGTGTGTGTGTGTGTGTGTGTGTGTCTGAGTCTATGTCTGTGCATGTGCTTGTCTATATGCTATGTGAGTGTACTGGTGAGAAGACAGAGGTGAATGGCACTCAAGTGTACATTCCTCCTTTATTAAATTCTCATTCCCTCTCTCCCTCTCTCTCTCCCTCTCCCCCTGCTCCCTCTCTGCGCTGTTCATCTTTGTCCTCCCTCTCCGCCGCTCTCCCTCCTTCTCTCCCTCCTTCCCTCCCTCCTTCTCTCCCTCCTTCCCTATACTTCATATTGTGTATGTCATGCCTGTCCTTCTCAATTGCTCTTTGTTCTCCATAATTTCTCCTTTGCTGTCTCCTCCTTCTGCCTCATGTCCAATCTTTCTCTGTCCATCTCTCTTCCTGTTTCCCTTCTTTCTCTTCTTTCGGCCTAACAACGATATCCGTTTTCCCCCCTTTCCTTTGTTTCATACGCACATTGTCATTTGTTTTCCACCCTTTCCCATTCTTCTCTTAATCCTCTCTATCTTTCTCTGTCCCTCCATCTTTTTCTTCCTTTATCATTCTCTTACTCCCCGCCCCCTTTCTCTCTCTCTCTCTCTCTCTCTCTCTCTCTCTCTCTCTCTCTCTCTCTCTCTCTGTCCTCCTCTCCAGATCCCTCATGTGAAGATCGGTCCCGAGGAGACGCCGCGGCTGCCCTATCTGCGCTTCGCCTCCGTCAGCTTGTACCCCAGCAACGAGGACCTGAGCCTGGCCATCGGCTCCATCCTGCGCTCCTTCAGCTACCCCACGGCCAGCCTCATCTGCGCCAAGGCCGAGTGTGAGTGCCCACACGTGCCACAGGGGTGCCCGTCTGGCCAACACAGCCTGCCTAAACACACGCACACACACACACACACACACACACACACACACACACACACACACAAACAAACACACACACAAACACACAAACACACACACATACACACACACATACACACACACACACACACACACACACACACACACTTAGACTCCTTTTGTTGGAGCTAATTGAAGGGGCCAGGCTTCTAGCTCCCACAGGGATCTCATTCAGCTGCGATGATGTAATGAGAGTGCTAGCGTTAGCCACCGCGGCTAGACAGGGGCCTGTGAGACAGACTGACTGCCAGACAGGGCCACAGGGTGCTTGTAGTCGGGCCAATCTCTGACACGGCCAGGTGCCTTTCATTCAGCCCCTACATGGAGGGAGATTTAAAAAGAACTAATTGACCCTTTGGCAATATCCACCCCATATTTTTTCGGAGTATAATCAGGGCTGGTTTGCAGGAACGGCTCTGTGAGCGTGATTGTCATGTGGTGCGATAGCGATTGCCCCTGCCTGATGGGCTCCCTTACTCCATTAGTTGGAGGTTTTGTGGAACTAATTGTTTGGGCTATGGCATGACCCTGCGCAGAGGGATCTCTTTAATAGCACTCAAATGGGGGAGAACTTATTAGCACTATCTGTTTAGGTGGAGTGATGGTGGTGGTGGTGGTGGTGGTGGGTGGATAGCCATGGAGCAATGGAGATGGCAGAGCAGGACAACGCCAAGTGGCAGTGATTATCCACTAGACTGGACGTCAAGAAAGTAATTGGAACGCTGCGGCATGACCCTCTTTGGAGGACTTTTGACCTCGTTTAAACTGTGGTGTAATTTACAGCTAATCAGGATCCTTCTCTGGGTCTCTCTGGGTGACTTGTCTAGTGAAAGTGAGGGACTTTGACTGGACTGTGTTAACAAGGCTTGTTACTCACCAAATGGCTTGCAGAGAGCAAAGAGCAAGACAGGCATATTTTGTTTATGCAGAAAATGTAATTAGACAACAAATGGATCACAAAGCCTGATACTGAGTTTTTCGCTTAGAATTTGGATTTAGATGATAGAATTGAGCCTGCTTCTACCCTGCTACCCTAAAAGTAGGTGATAAATAAACATAAGTGGATGCATGCACACACACACAAACTCACAGATACACACACACACACAGACACACAGAT
>NW_027468685.1:20353891-20356391 GCF_046254945.1 Alosa pseudoharengus | reverse complement strand
CACACACACACACACACACACACACACACACACACACACACACACACGCACACACACATGCGCACACATCCACACCCACTTTTAGCACTTGTATACCCACATTTATGTCTGTGTATTTGTTCTGCACACAATGATGGCAACATAAACACCTGAATTTATTTAGTGTGATAATGTAATATGACTTTTTTCTATACATTTTATTTTTAGTCTTTGGAGTGTATTTGTGTGTGTGTGTGTGTGTGTGTGTGTGTGTGTGTGTGTGTGTGTGTGTGTGTGTGTGTGTGTGTATGCACAGGCATGTGTGTGTGTGTGTGTGTGTGCACAGGCATGTGTGTGTGCACCTTCCCCTCTGATCCACTGCTGCTTGCCATAGGTGAGGGGGATCTCACAGACCATGCCTGGCACTCTCAGAACACACAAACACACATACACACACACACACACACACACATACACACACACACACACACACACACACACATACACACTGCACGAATCGCCCATATGCGTGGGAAGCGATTTTGGATGCTCGATATACAACTCCTGAGATCTAGCATCCGGCTGGATTACTCCAGACTCCAGTCCAACTCCCGAGCTCCATATTCTACACAATCCCGGCTTTGCATGTCTGAGTCTGTCTCTGGCATGGCAGGGGACCGCGATTGGCCGGCTGCCCGTGCATGATGGGACGCAATTGGTCGGTTTCCCGAGCACAATGGGCACGGCCTGGGAAGGATGGGCAGCCGGTGAGGCGTCCCTGTGAAGTCGCGGAGGATGGAACTCTGGGAGGGTGCTTGCTGGCCTCCCCCCAGGACTGGCGCTCCCATGGGGATGGCATGATAATTAACAGCTAATAAACAGCTAAAATCACTTCTATGTGTTTGGAGGATGAACACATGGTGGTGGGGGGGGGGGGGGGTGATGCTCTTTACTCGCCTTGAGCTACACTGCATAACAGGCAGACAAACACACTAGGTGTGTGGGTAGACTTGCTCTCATATGTTTGGCTCCCTTTCCCCCAAGACTGTTGTTTTCTGGCATATTGGTGTTTACCAGACATGTGGACTCGAGTCACATGACTTGGACTCGAGTCAGACTCGAGTCATGATTTTAATGACTTCAGACTTGACTTGATAAAATTCGCCATGACTTGCCACTCGACTTGGACTTGAATACTATTCACTTGAGACTTGACTCGGACTTTGCCTCTTTGACTTGTGATGACTTGACATGTCTCGAATCAAAAACTACATTTCCTGATCGTGGACCAGTCACCCCACAGACGCTTTCCCGCGACTAAAAATAAATAAATAGCGGAGACAAGCGGCCAGAGCACAGTACAGTACTGCCACTACCCCCACACGCGTTACGCACTGTTTGTAGGGGACCAAGAGACAGAGGAAGGACCAACATTTAGCCAATCACTAGTAGCTTTACTGCAAACTGATTTGCACTCTTGTTAGAGAACGTTTAATGTCAAAAAGCACCAACAGCATGTTACATAAAGTTGATACTTTTCGAGTCCTCTCCATTAAGATCCAATTTGAACTTATGCTAGCCTATACTGCATTTAATTGAGAACGCATCTAAGCACGCACGAGAGGGAGAGAAAATGAGTAGGTTCCAGCTGGCTTGTCATTGTTGATGATGATTGATGTCTTCTTTTAAATATAAGAAACATATAAAAGGAAATCGTGAAGGCAACAAATACGAGATTAGAGGAGATTGTTAATTTATCCGGTTCTCCCTAGCCTACTGTACTGTTATAAACTATGAGATCCAGGCCACTATGACATAGCTGCACTCACTGTGATTTGGAAAGTGGACAAGAATATTATGAAGAGTTGTCTTTGCCTTGTGTAATGGAACTGGTGAGTCTTGAAGTATTCAATAATTTATTTACATGAAGCACATGATATGCCGATTGAAACGCATTTCACTCAGCTACTGTAGCTAGGTGGCTACTGGCTACCGCGCTCATAATTCACTTTTAATTGCAAACAGAAAATGTCAAGCAAGCATCATGTCATACATGCTTCTCTTTCCAAGGGAATGAAAGCTGTTTGTGCCAACTTAATATCATGCTTATCATTGTTATTATTGTGCTATACATGTGGCACAAACAATGTTTGAGTTTGTGGACTAGCCATAGGCTATATTTGAACGGAGCTGGTAAAAAAAAGATCATTATGAGAACGTGTGGACAGTGGCACACAATGACACAATGGGCTTAAAGTGACAGTGCACCATTTACAAATGAGATAAACAGCATCAAATGTGTAGTAGAAATGAATACTTTAAAACAAAATTACTGTCATTATTATATTTTAAATAATATAAAAGTGTTGACCTTGGCTTCCCTTATGAGTCGCCACTGCCAGACAGCCTAATAAATTGTTTGCAGGCAAATCTGTGGCCTAGCGCAGTGAACTGCCGTCAGTCAAATTATTACTCATCCTTACAGTGGGCTCCGCAATTTGGAAAAACAATATATATATTT
>NW_027468685.1:20343891-20348891 GCF_046254945.1 Alosa pseudoharengus | reverse complement strand
CTCTCCCTCTCTCTATTTTTCTCTCACACGAACAGAAAGCAGACCTGGCAGTGGCGGGTTTCACCATCACCTCTGAGAGAGAGAAGGTCATCGATTTCTCCAAGCCTTTCATGTCTCTGGGCATCAGCATCCTCTACCGCGTTCACATTGTAAGAAAAACCACATCTGAGTATTTGCCTCCTTTTCTCTTCTCTCTCTCTCTCTCTCTCTCTCTCTCTCTCTCTCTCTCTCTCCTCTCCTCCTCTTCTGCAGTCAGAGGTGCTAACCCAAAAACGAGCACTTTTGACCAAGGGCAGGAACTCCGAAAGAAATCTCAGTCAAAGCAGAAACACCAGCAGCGAAGCAACACTAGCTTCAGTAGACCTTAAAGCCCTGCTAGGAAAAAGACCTCGTTTTTTTAACTCACCGAGCTTAACTCTGCCTTGACAAAGAGAATGAACAATGGCAGGGCTTTTGGCTGAAGCTGGAGAAGAATCCTTTCAAGAGTACAAAATGGAACCTTTAAGAGGTCCGATTAGAACCTTTTCATTATTAGAAATGTTTGGTTTGGTTCTCTTGTGAGAAGGAACTGTCCTTTGAGCTCCTGTTTTCCCTCATGGCGTCTAAATCCAACCCCAGGTTTTCTGCAGCAAACTCTCTAACCCACCGCAAGACAAACAACCTCGAAACACCTTTGCAGAGCCCCCGAGGGCATAAACCACCAGGAATAAAGCAAGGAGGTGCTAAATAATTGCTCAGGATGAGTCATTTCACTATGAGCAAAGAGCATGACTTAGCTTGCATCATCTATGAATGAACTCATAGGTGGAAAGCCTTTCATCTCCCACCTGTTGGTGCCCTGTGGGATGGCTGATGCTGATGGATTGGAATGGTCAGATGATGAGTGAGTTGTTTGTTGATGTGTTTTTGCAGGGGCGTAAGCCGGGCTACTTCTCGTTCCTGGACCCCTTCTCGCCGGCCGTGTGGCTCTTCATGCTCCTGGCATACCTGGCCGTCAGCTGCGTGCTCTTCCTGGCTGCCAGGTACGACTGCGCCCCCTGCTGGGGGCACCCACTGGCACACACACACACACACACACACACACACACACGCACGCACCGCTGCATATCTTACATCAATTTACTCACGAGGCCAGTTTCCAACATATAAATACTGTGGGCTAGTACTGTTTAACTTACTGTTTGACTAAGTAATGCTATTAATATCACATGCTTTTGCGTGGATGTAGCACTCTGAAATAAGGTAGAAAGATAATCACACATTAATTCTTCATTCATCATCAACACTTAATTCTTCATTCATCATCAACACTTACTCCATGCAGATATGAGGTTCGACTTTTAGACTAAAAGATTATTGAATATTTTATGTATGTATATACAGTATATTTACTCAAATATGAGTGTAGATGCTTTTTTATCAGTTAAAAACCTGTGCCAGGGGCTGGTCTCGGTATTCACACTGTGTTCTCTCTCTTTCTCTTTCCCTCTTCCTCTCACTCCCTCTCTCTTACTCTCTCTCTCTCTCTCTCTCTCCCCCTCTCTCTGTCAGACTAAGTCCGTATGAGTGGTACAACCCGCACCCGTGCGTGCGGGATCGCAGGGACCTCCTGGAGAACCAGTACACCCTGGGCAACAGCCTGTGGTTCCCTGTGGGCGGCTTCATGCAGCAGGGCTCAGAGATCATGCCCCGAGCCCTCTCCACGCGCTGTGTCAGCGGGGTCTGGTGAGTCTCTTGTGTGTGTGTCTGTGTGTGTGTGTGTGTGTGTGTGTGTGTGTGTATGTGTATTTGTTTTTGTGTGTTCATGTTTTGCAGATGGGGTTTGGTTTGTGTCTATGTTTATACATATGCATGCTTGTTTGTTAGAGTTCATGCCTCAAGCCCCTGGTACAGCAGGGTCGGTGTTTGTGTGTGTGTGTGTGTGTGTGTGTGTGTGTGTGTGTGTGTGTGTGTGTGTGTGTGTGTGTGTGTGTGTGTGTGTGTGTGTGTGTGTTTGTCAATTTATGTATGTGTGCTTGTTTTTCAGAGATCATGCCTCAAGCCCCCGTACAGCGGGGTCTTGTGCATGCCCTGCATGTGTATGTTGGTGTATGTGAATTAGGGTTTTGGCTGGTTGGTTATATATGGCTGTGTTTTATATATGTTGGTTATATATTTATATATGACTGCTTGTTTCTGAGAAATCATGCCACTAGCCATTGCACCAGAATCTGGTGTATGTGTGTGTATGTCTGTCTGTTTGTGTGTGTGTGTGTGTGTGTGTGTGTGTGTGTGTGTGTGTGTGTGTGTGTGTGTGTGTGTGTCTGGTTGTTTTTTAGAGATCATGCCTCAAGCCCCCGTACAACGGGGTTTGTGCACGCCCCACGTGTGTGTGTGTGTGTGTGTGTGTATGTGTGTGTGTATGTCAGTTTTTCTGTGTGTGTGTGTGTGTGTGGGTGTGTGTATTTGAGTGTACTGTAGTATGAGCACACACACATCACTGTGTGAGCTTGAGTGTTCACCATCTTGTCCTCAGGCTGATTTGCACTCTGCATTATCACAATGTATCTGCTCTCCTCCATCTGTGCTGTGTTCGTTGCACACTGAGCGAGGTCCAAGCTATGTGCCATAAGTGGAGTTTAATACAAGTGTTTTTGCACAGGCTGTGGATAGTCATCTGGTAATCTCCCTGTGTTGCTGCCTCTTATGGCTACATTATCTAACCCCAAAAGCTTTCCACTGTGAGTCATCTAGTGATGTTAAGTGTATAATGGGTTTGTATGCTGTACTGCATGTGTTAAGTGTGATGACGGGATATTAGTGTTAAGTGTATTGTGGGTATATTTGCATAGCACCTAGAATGTTCAGTGCAAGCTGTTTGTGGTTGTATGTTAAACAGAAAGGGTTTTTGTAGCTACAGACGACATATTAAGTGCAGGATAATGTTTGTTCTCTCTCTCTCCATCTGTTTCTCTCTCTCGCTCACTCTTTCTCTCTCTCACCCTCACCCTCATTTTCACTGTGTGTGTGTGTGTGTGTGTGTGTGTGTGTGTGTGTGTGTGTGTGGTGGTCACAGGTGGGCGTTCACGCTCATCATCATCTCCTCGTACACGGCCAACCTTGCAGCGTTTCTGACGGTCCAGAGGATGGAGGTGCCCATCGAGTCTGCTGATGACCTGGCTGACCAGACCAACATCCAGTACGGCACCATCCAGGGCGGGAGCACCATGACTTTCTTTATGGTACGAGCAATCTGAATATATGTAGACTGTGTGTGTGTGTGTGTGTGTGTGTGTGTGTGTGTGTGTGTGTGTGTGTGTGTGTGTGTGTGTGTGTGTGTGTGTGTGTGTGTGTGTGTGTGTGTGTGTGTGTGTGTGTGTGTGTGTGTGGGTGGGTGTGTGGGTGGGTGTGTGGGTGGGTGTGTGGGTGGGAGGGTGTGTGTGTGTGTGGGTGGGGGGGAGGGTGTGTGAAAGAGAGATAGAGACAGTGTGTGTTTTATGGCTCACAGGCCTGTCGAAAAGAAAATCAAAACAGCTGGCAAATTGTTTCCCTCTATCAGTTCTTAAAGGCAGCCTTGCTGTTGCGCAGGCTATGTTTGCTGTACTCATGAGTATCAAAACTAAAATCCACCTCAGGAATCCCTTTTGTGAGAAATGCATTTGGTGGGTTCAAATAAAGAATTCAAATGAGTGTGTGTGTGTGTGTGTGTGTGTGAGTGTGTGAGTGTGTGTGTGTGTGTGTGTGCGTGCGTGCGTGTGTGTGTGTGTGCATATTTCTATAGGTCTGTGTGTTTGTATGCCCAACCGGTGTCTGTGTGAGAGAGAACCACTTGTTGTTTTATGAATTGAATTATGAATAGATGATGAATATTTATGTAAATGTGTGTATGTAGGTGTTAGAGGAAGATCGGCAGAGAGGGAGAGAGGAAGGCAGAGAAAGAGAGAGAGAAAGTCAGAGAGACTCTTTTTTGTATTGACCTTATCTGTTATTTCTGTAGATTTTAATACTTACATTCTTAGAAAGCCCGAGTATGATTTTGTAGTTATCTCGATCCATTTTTATTTAGTTCATCTCATATTCATTTTATGTTCATATAGCCTATAGAAAATGTATAAAAATAATTAAATGAATTATTATCGCTAGATGTGTCACACTAGGAAGATGTGTCTTTGTATGACTGTTTCTTCTGATCATTTGCATAGTGTGTGTATGTGTGTGTATGTGAGTGCATAATGAATGTCTGTGCATGTGTGTGTGTGTGTGTGTGTGTGTATTGCGCAGCTGTCCTCCTTGATGAGAGTCTGACGACGGGCACTCGTTAATGCATCAGTCCTCTCTGCCCACACCCCCTGTTCTATTTTGAGCGGCTGAGTTGACTTAGCCTCCCACTTGAATGGTGTTCCAGCTGATTAAGGGGGCTTTTTTCGTAAGACCAGAGGAGGCTCTTCGGAGCCAGCTGAGTCATTCTCTGTGTTTCATTCATTTAATTTAATCTCTTTTTCTCTCTCTCCCCCCTTTCTTTTTGCCCTTATTCTACCCCTCTCTCTCCTCCTAATATCATGTTGGCACACTCCCTTTCTCTGTCTGTGGCATACATTCAAATAATACACACTATTTTACTCACACACACACACACACACACACACAACCTCTCTCTCTCTCTCTTTCTCTCTCTCTCTCTCTCTCTCTCTCTCTTACACACACACACACACACAAATACACACTTGGTTGAATATATTCCCTCGTCGACACTTTTCCCATTCTCTCACTATCCCTTCACCTCTCTCTCTTTCTCTCCCTCCCTTTATCTCTCTCTCTTTCTCTCTCTCTCTCTCCCTCTCTCTCACAAACACATGCAGAACTCGCGCTACCAGACGTACCAGCGCATGTGGAACTACATGCACTCCAAGCAGCCTAGCGTGTTTGTGAAGAGCACGGAGGAGGGCATCGCCCGCGTGGTCAACTCCAAGTACGCCTTCCTGCTGGAGAGCACCATGAACGAGTACCACCGCCGCCTCAAC
>NW_027468685.1:20336391-20338891 GCF_046254945.1 Alosa pseudoharengus | reverse complement strand
TTCTGCAAGTCTGTGTGTGTGTGTGTGTGAGTATACGTGTGTGTATGTCTTTGTGTGTGATGTGTTTACGCTGTCACTGCTGTTTACCCTCAAGGGCAGATGATTTTTAACACATTCTATTTGCCTGGAACAGGAAGGACATTCTGACCCTCTGCTTTTGACACTTTTGTGGCTGTTGTTTATCATATTCATATCCTCGCCCTCGCCATTCTGCTGCTGCTGATAACCGCATACAGGGTTATTATACCTCTTAGCCCCCCCCCCCCTCTCCTTAATACTATTAAGGGAATCATGCACCTAATCTGTTTTTATGCATTAAGGGCCAGTGCATTATTCACAGTAGCAGTGTACAGGTGAATGAATCAGAGCGGTAGGGGGGTGGAGGCTGGGGGGGAGACCACTGTGGACAGATGCATGTGTGGGCTGAGGGTTCACCGAGTTTAGATGATGGAGGAAAGAAAGCAGCAGGGTTGTGCAGGCGCTTTTTTATGGGGCCGTGCTGTTGCTCTGCAGCTGAAAGCAGATCTTTGGAATTTGTGAATTTGTTTGTGTGCATTTGTTGTGGTTGTTATTGTTGTGTGTTTGTGTGTGTGTGTGTGTGTGTGTGTGTGTGTGTGTGTGTGTGTGTGTGTGTGTGTGTGTGTGTGTGTATGTGTGTGTGTGTGTGTGTGTGTGTGTGTGTGTACGTGTATGTGTGTGTATGTGTGTATGTAACTATGTGAAATAATCTCTTCTTTGTACATGTGTGTGTGTGTGTGTGTGTGTGTTTGTGTGTGTGTGTGTGTGTGTGTGTATGTGTGTGTATGTGTGTATGTAACTATGTGAAATAATCTCTTCTTTGTACATGTGTGTGTGTGTGTGTGTGTGTGTGTGTGTGTGTGTATGTAACTATGTGAAATAATCTCTTCTTTGTACATGTGTGTGTGTGTGTGTGCGTGCAGGCCTGGGCATGGAGAACATCGGTGGGATCTTCGTGGTGCTGATCTGCGGCCTCATCATCGCTGTGTTCGTGGCCATCATGGAGTTTGTGTGGTCCACGCGCCGCTCTGCCGAGACTGATGAGGTACGCCCTCACCCCTGCCACGGCCGACATCACAGACACCCCCCAGTAGGTCACCGCGACAACCCGCCACCCCTCTGTATGTGTGTGTAAGTGTGTGTGTCTGTCTGTGTGTGTGTGTGTGTGAGTGTGTGTGTGTGTTTCTGTGTGTCTGTGTGAGTGTATGCACCACGTGTTGTTGCTTCGCCCTTTCCTCAGTCAGTTATACATGTAAGCATCTGACCAACAGACTGCTCTGCACACCATCTCAGACAGGCCAGTGCATCTATTACTACTACAATATATACACACTGATCTGTATAGTGGAGGTTGGTGCATTCCCAGCTGTTCTAATTAGCTGTTGTGGAGACTTAACCGTGTTGTACTGCGGTCAGTTCATTGGAGAGGGCCCTTGCAACAGTTTGTAATCCCCTCTACTTCTCATTGATTAAAAGCATTGATTGATGAAGTGGCAGAGTGAATCAAACCAGGATAAAAACAATGGTGCTTACTCCCTCCTTCTCTCTCTCTCTCACTCTCTCCCTCTCCTTTTCTTTTTGCCCCTCTCTTTCTGTCTCTCTCCTACACTGCCTATCTTTCTCCTTTTCATCTTACTCTCTTATCCTCTCCCTCTTTCTCTCTATCTGTCCCTCTCTCTTCCTCTCTCTCTATCAGGTGTCTGTGTGTCAGGAAATGATGTCAGAGTTCCGGAATGCCATCTCCTGCAAAAAGAGCTCCCGTTCCCGCCGGCGACGACCCCTGTCCAGCTCGGCCGTGCTCAGGCACCCTGCCCGCCTGACGCTGGGCGGCCCGCGGCCACTGCGGCTGGTGCGCGAGATGCGTCTGAGCAACGGCAAGCTGTACAGCGGCATGGGCCCACTGACGGGCGGAGGCCCCCCCCTCGGTGCCGGGGGAGGAGCAGCAGGCAGCACCCTGGGGCCCCCGGGCCCTGCGGACATGGGCCCGGGGCCACAGCGCCTCCTGGAGGACCCGCTGGGCGCCGGCATGTCCAGCACGCCCCCGCCACCTCTGGCCCAGGCCCAGGCCCCGCCGCCGGGCGCAGTGGGTGCCCCGATGGTGGTGGCGCCGCCGTCGTCGGTGGCGCGCGGCTGCACCCACGTGCGCATCTGCCAGGAGTGCCGGCGCATCCAGAGCCTGCGCTCGGCCTCCTCGTCCTGCTCCCGGATCCCGCCGCTGCCCTCGGCCACCAGCTCCCTGCCGCGCCTGCCGGCGCCGCCGCCGCCCTCCTCCTCCAACACGGACAGCGAGGGGGGCGGCTCGGCCAGCCCACGCCGCCACAAGTCCAAGCCCG
Source organism: Alosa pseudoharengus (assembly GCF_046254945.1). Taxonomy (NCBI): domain Eukaryota; kingdom Metazoa; phylum Chordata; class Actinopteri; order Clupeiformes; family Clupeidae; genus Alosa; species Alosa pseudoharengus. The sequence goes on along the minus strand of NW_027468685.1, from coordinate 20,336,540 downwards.
CCCCTCCGCCCCGCCCCCTGCCTCCGTGCAAATCCCCCTCCACAGACTTACTGAGCAAGCAGGACTGAGAAGAGAATGTACGGGCGGGGAGGAAAGGTGGGGGCATTCACCCAGAGAGAGACTCGTTGAAACTCCTGCCACCCCACCCC
>NW_027468685.1:20241391-20333891 GCF_046254945.1 Alosa pseudoharengus | reverse complement strand
GGTCTGATGACGTTACTATTGTTCTAAAAGTGAAACGTATGCCTACGCTTAGAACAACAGTGTATATGAGTGGAAATCGTGTTTTTTTTTTCAGAGACCATTCTTTCAAGCCTCACCAAAAAAGCGAACCCCGTTTCCCCATAAGACCGAGGACATGTCGAGGACATAGTTGCCCGTCTTCGATTAAAGCTTAGGGAGCACACGGTCCTGTTCTCTCTGTGAGGAAACCTAATTGTATCTGAGACGGGGCACCCCGTGGGGCCGAATGGAAGAAATAAAGGCCAGTGTAATTTCACAGATATTATCCTCTCCTGATGAAAAGATCAACTAATCGAGAAGCAAGAGCGAGCGGAGACCGCGCGATGGCTTGCGCGTCGATGAAAAGAAATTTCAGCAGCCGCTTTCTAGACCCTTCTGATGTTGGCATGAAAAGGGGGGGGTGAAATTAAAGCAACAAAAGACTGAGGATAACTCCGGGCACGACGACACGCACAAGCAATGCAGGGAGAGTGCGGAGAGGAGAAAGATACCAAATGCCCTGAGATTGAAGAGTCATTTAAAGATGCAGTCGGGTCAGGTGGCTATGTGTGTTTTTGGCACGCGCACCCTCAAACATGAACAAGTAGGCCTACGCAGGCGTCACTTTGCAAGGCCAGTCATGAGGATGGATGTCAACAGAGAAATGTTGACCACAGTGTGAAAGAGTCAGAAAACCCTAGAATCCCCAATAGAATCTTCCCCTTTCTGACTTGCATGAGCTCAGGTCAGTGAGGCCTGCAGGCCTTAAATAGCAAATGGAAGTACAAAACTATTTATATGCAGTAGAATACAAGTTGATACAAAGGTCTATCACAACATTAGATGATAATATGTGTGTTAATATGGATTTATAACAAGCTATAATCCAGCGGTCATTTTTGACCGGGAACACAAAACTAGTAAACATAAAACGAACACAACAGAAGGGTTAATATTTCCATATACAGAAAGGCATTCCTTACGGTTATTAAGCAAATACGCACTCATATAAGATACGCATGTTTGTATGCGTTGTTCATAAAATAGCAGACACACAGAATAATTGAAAGAGATCTCAACAATATGGTCACAAACTGCGAAGTTGTCTCATAATGGTTTTATTGATTACGCACCAAAACACACGACCGTCATCACACAGGCAACACAAGGGACGTCAATTAAACAAGCACGATACACAAACAGGGTAGTCACATACAATACACGGGGTAAACACATGAGGTACAACATAAAGAAAGACTATACCAGCTAACACATACATGACAAGGTAAACGCAATTACTCATACTAAAACCAACATCAACATTACACACACACACATACACTGCACAGCATTATGGGAGTTCAGTCATGAACCAGCTAGGCTCAGTTCACTACAATATTGTCCGTGCTAAGGTTGGCGATGCAATATGGTATGTATCAAAATAGGGTAGCTCTGTTTAATATGTGGCCTATATAATAATGCTGTGTAATTAAGCAAACAGGACTAAGTTTTAGATCAGTCGGAAGAGCACCAGACTTTTTTTTCATTTCAGATCTTTGGCCAAGGCTGGATGTTTACTGAAAGCTTGCTACAGACAGTGTTGGGAGGGTTACTTTCAAAACGTATTCCGTTACAGAATACATGCCCAAAAATGTAATTTGTAATGTATACTGTTACGTTACTCAATCTGAGTAACGTATTCTGAATACTATTACTTCCGCATTGAATTGCATTTATAAGTGTAGGAATGTGGCCATCAAATCCTGCTTAGGCCTACTAAACAGGCCTATTCTGGTGTGTTCTTCTGTTCCAAATGGCTGAAGTGTTAGGCCCACATAGGAGAATGTAAAGTCAACTAAGCTACCTGATACAACTTTAAAATAGCAAGGTGACCACTAAACCTAAAGCAGGCAACTAGGCTAATTAAAACAAACAAAATAAATAGGCTACTTTCAGTGTTGTAATGTAACGGAGTACAAATACTTCGTTACTGTACTTAAGTAGAAATTTCACGTATCTGTACTTTACTTCGCTATTTAAATTTATGTCAACTTTCACTTTTACTTCACTACATTTCCTAGATAAAATGTATACTTTTACTCCGTTATATTTCCACTAAGCATCTTCGTTACTCGTTACTAAAAGATAGAATTAGAAGATGTGTGCGACTGCAATAAGGGAGGTTTGGCGAATCACTGCTCCTAGATTGCATTACGCACGCTGCGCGCTCTATTTCAGCGCTTGTTTGTTGCTAAAGGAAGAGGACACACAACTGAAACTGCCATGGAAGCACGAGCACCTACTGCAGGACCTCCCATTATCATAGACAACCACCCCGATGATAGTGGTGAACTCGGTGAACAGGGTAGTGGTGAAGAGAACGTCATACACCCGTGGCCGTATTTGCAAGAAATGTTTCTGTACATTGGCAGCTTTCTGTAAGCTGAAAACACACTGGGTAATCAGGAGAATCGGGTGGGCCGCTTCACTTTTGGGCCGGTCGAGGGAAAAAAATTGTCACGTTAGTCTATCTTTTCTTAAAGTAGGACACGTTCCGCATTATGTGCATGACACCAATGCAATGCCTCTGCATGGGTTGTAGCCTACGTGAGGGACTTCTCCCCTCTCAAAAAGATTTGGTTGGGTCCATGTAGCCCGTCTTTTCCAAAAAGTTTTCTCAGATACTGATAGCCGAGCCGGCCCTACAGTAGACAAGCGTCAGGAAGGATGGAGGGTAGAAAGAGGCCAGGAGAGACTGAGCAGCAGATCAACCAGTCGACCACAGGGACAAGTAGAGAGGATAAATTAAAGTTATTTAATGTAAGAAAGAGCAATTACCATACATGATAAACCGCCTTGTTTGCTCAGAAGAGGGTGTAGTAGCCTAAAGGAGTAGGCTAAATCACCAAACAACAATATAACCATGCAAAAAACATAGCCTAAACATTAGTTCAATATGCCTCTTTGTGGAAGTGTGGGATAGGCTACATTTCAAAGGCTTTCTTTCTTTCTTTCTGTTTTTGTTAACTTGTGGAATAGTGGGATATTTTTTGTTAACTTCTCAGTTGAAGTGAATTATTATATAACCTTTACACATTTGTTGAACCATGGTACTAATCAAAACTACAGGAAAGTAAGAGCTGAAATGTTGCTTAATTTATCCAATTTCCACTATATGGAGAACGTGGGCCGGTCTTGGGCCTGAAACTCCCGGGCACTAGCCTAGAAATCTAGACGCACCCTAGCGGCAGCAAATTACATTTTAATGTGGGTCTGGCTCGTCAGGCTACCCGGGCACTGAATTCTGGCAACTTTGAAAACCAGCTTCTTTTGAAGATGAACAGACACATTTTCAGTTTCAACGAATGACTGGCATATTAGTAGCTGCTGGACATAGGTGGCCTGTGTGTGTGTGTGTGTGTGTGTGTGTGTGAGAGAGTGAGATGGTGACCTGGGGAGTAAGCCCTAGAAATGCTCATACCACATGACCAAAATGTTCTCCCTACCAGCAGGTCATTTTTTTGAAAGAAATAAGTTATTTACTTTTCATTTTTACCTGAAGTTCATGCAAAAGTGACATTTCTGTTTCTGTTTTTTTCTTTGAAATAAGATATGGGAACCCTGAATATGCTTTATGCTTTACTATAAGAAAGTTCACAATAACAATTAAAAATAAAACCGCTTGCTTTTTACTTTTACTTCAAATACTTAAGTACATTAAATATCAGAAAATTACTTTTGATACTTAAGTACAGTATACATCAGATACTTTAAGACTTTTACTTAAGTACTATTCTAAAAGGTAACTTTTACTTCTACCAAAGTCTTTTTCTAGTACGATACTTGTATTTTCACTCAAGTATTGCTTTTTAGTACTTTATACAACACTGGCTACTTTAAGGGCGTAGCCAGAAATTATAATTAAGGTGTGCCTGTGAGATTTTTCGGTGGCATCAACCCAGCACAAGTGAGGGGCGCATATGACAGGTGGAACGCAAATGACCTGTAAATGTAAACACTATAGGCTACTGTATATCAGTGCCCTCAAAATGAACGTGATCGCGTAATGACAATCAAAAACCGCACGTTAAAATATGCTACTCGCAATAATAATTCTTCAGAGGCTGCACCATATAAATCATTTTAAAACGTAAATGTAGATCTAATTAGAAAAAAAATAATCCATAAAGCTATTTTAACCCTCATAGGGTGTTCGTTTTTTTGTTACACAGGAGGTGCTGCCGGGTCTAGTGGACCCATTGCATTTTAGGCCTTTTAATTCAACATAATCAAAAAATTTTTTTTTAAATACTCACTAGATGGTTACTTCATCCCAATTGCAAGTAATATAAACAACACATATGTTAAATGTGTTGCCTTTACCTTTGTTAAATCACAATTATGAATAGAAGTGCCACTCGTTTTTGTTTATTTTTGTATTAAAATATAACAAAATAAGGAAATGCATCATAAAACAGGCATAACTGGAAAAGAATCAACAATTATACAAATGAAGCAAGTTTTATTTATTTGAATTTCATTAGAAATAGAACATACTCAATAACATCTGTCTGAACAACACATTGATGTAAGGCCTGACTCGCTGCGGCATTCGGGACAGCAACAGACACGCCCACTCCAGTCTTGCACGGCCTCCCCAGAGTTTTGACACCTGTGACTGATATCCAATTAGTAGACTTGCTCTATAAAAGGACTTTGTATCTGTTGCCTCGATGTGAGGTATTGTTTGTATGAACTCTACTAAGCCGTGTTTGTAGTTATTCATTGAGAGTTACCTGTTAGCCTTTTCCAGTTTAGACCTTGCCTGTCTGTTTTGACCACGCCTTTTGGATTACGTTTTGGATTGTTTCGCCTGTCTTTGGATTTCCCTGTGTACTGACCTTGGCTTGCTGTCGGCTACTCTTTGGATTGTGGACTTGTACCTTCGCTAAGTAAACAGAACCAAACTGCACTTGAGTCTGAGACTTTGTTTATCATCACAATTGAAGCCATTGAACATGGCAATTTTATACCAGACTATACCACACATGAGGGGCAGAGTCTCACTGTGTGTGTATTGCATATGTATTTTTTGATAGGGGATGGCATGAAAAGGTAAAAAGAAGAATTGATGTCTTGTGCATGAGTGACTGCCAAGCATGTAGGTCCTGGTAGCATCCGAATCACATTGGCAGCCATGCAAGGGGGTTCATTTATTGACCAGGAAGACCATTCAATTCTACCATTTTTTGACATCCATATGTTGTCATTTGCAAGCTGCTGACAGTCTAGTCCAATGTCCAGCTGCTCAATGGCTGGTTCTATGGCTGGCTGCTCAACGGCTGGTCCTGCCGCTTGCTGCTCATTGGCTGGTCCTGGGGCTGGCTGCTGGTGGGCTGGTCCTGAGGTTCGCTTGTGTTTCGGAGCTGGCTGACAGGCTGGTCCTAGTCTGGTCCAGAGGCCTGTTTGCATTTTGAAGCTGACTGACGAGCTGGTCCTGTGGCTTGCTGCTTATTGGCCGGTCCTGGGGCTGGCTGCTGGTGGGCTGGTCCTGAGGTTCACTTGCGTTTCGAAGTAGGCTGACGGGCTAGTTCTAAGGCTAGCTGCTCATGGGTTGGTCCTGGGGCTGGCTGCTTGCGGACTGGTCCTGGCTGCTCACGGAATGGTTCTGGGGCTGGCTGCTCACGGAATGGTTCTGGGGCTGGCTGCTCACAGGATGGTCCTGGGGCTGGCTGCTTGCGTGCTGGTCCTGGGGCTGGCTGCTTGCGGGCTGGTCCCGGCTGCTCACAGGCTGGTCCTGGCTACTTGGGGGCTGGTCCTGGGGCTGGCTGCTTTGGGCTGGTCCCGGCTGCTCACAGGCTGGTCCTGGCTACTTGCGGGCTGGTCCTGGGGCTGGCTGCTTTGGGCTGGTCCTGGCTGCTCACAGGCTGGTCCTGGCTACTTGTGGGCTGGTCCTGCCTGCTCACGGGATGGTCCTGGGCTCTTTTACGTTTCGGAGCTGGCTGATGCTTATCCTCCTCTTCAAACTCAGTGTCGGACTCTAATTTTTCAGAAATGTTATCCTCACTTTCCTGAAACTATTTGCTCTGCATCACCATCAAAACCCTCTGACACACTGACACACACACACATACACAGGACCTATGATTTCCACACTTTAACTAGTTCCGGGTCCAGTGGACCCGAACATCCTGTGTGTAATATAAATGTGAAGGGGGGGTATGCAGGGGGGGTTCATTGAAAATGTTTTCTGATTTATGTTCCTCACAGAAAATGAGCCAAGGCCAATGACTCTTAGTTTAAAAAAATAATTATTTGTATCATTTGTATTAAGCTAAAAACTGAAAACGGGTCCCACAGACCCGAACACCTTATAAGGGTTAAGTTAGGGACCGTTCGTTATTTATAAACGGGGTCACCGGAGGAAAATAGGGGAGGGTCATGTCTTTTTATTCTTTGTTGAGGGGAGGGTCACCTAACTTTTTTTGTCTAGGAGGGGGGGGTCACCCATATTTTGTATTAATGAAAACAGCAAAAAATCAAAGTGGCTTGTTTGATTGTTGATTTCTGTCGCCATATAACGTTCTCTTTCGTTCCATAGCTCTGTCAATATTGAACAATGAAAATAAGGGAGATTTCTCACGCAAAATACGGAAAATGTCAACATCCGTCCCCATTAACGTTGGAAGGGTTGGAGCAACAAAGTAGCCTACTTTATTCACGCCTAACAGCCTATATCCATTTGGTCAACTTTATCCAGCCCTAAAAAAGCTAACTTTGGTTTACTTGTAGTTTACCGTGTATCCTAGCCGAACTTTAAACAGTGTGCATGCTTATAAAGCATACTTGTCTCACCTACCGTATCATCAACCCCTTGGACTGTGATGAGCAACAGCAGGTGGTGCATTATGACAGATTGAGGCTTTATACACTGCCAGTTCACCTGCCTACACAGCCGCGAAAGTCCAGTCCTCCTTTGCCCCCGGTCCCTTGTTCTTCTGGGATTGTGTTTTCGGGCCCGGATCACGATGGACTGTCTGATGCAGCTGAGGGGCCGTGTTCAGCAGAGCACACTGCACCGCCGGGCCCTACCAGGAGTCGGCAAGGGAGAGCACTAAAGGCCCCTGGACATTTCAGTGATTTTGTTATCTACTGAGTGTGTGTGAATTGCAGTTCTGGTTGACGGTGTTTTACTTTCCGTTGAGATTGTTAAAAAAAAAAAAAAAAAAAAAGAGAAAAAAAACATGGGGACATATCTTGTTGTTTTGGTTAAGTGTGTGTGGAATACAATACCATGTCTGGATGCATACTGTACCTACTGCATATCTGACCTATATGTTGATTAGTATGCTGTTTACATTTTCAGAGATTACCTGGGATATTTTCTGCATGGGTGTTTTCTTTGTGGAGTTGCTTTATACCTACACTGTTAGTGGTTGTTCTTTTGTAAACGAGGACGTTTACTCTTGGAGGGGGGGACGTATGTAACAGACTGGTATCATAATGAATGTATTTTATCCCCTCGGGGCTTTCCGTAGTGAAATGATATATTCCTGCTCTCTCGGTAGAGAGCGCTATTCTGGATACTGTGTTACAGATGATGACTACGTGCAGTAAACTGTTCTCAACAACTTCTGACTGACGAATTATTATAATATAGTAATAAGTGCTAAAGCTCGGTTACATTGGTGACAGCGGTTTTACGTTTGTGATGTTCGAGTTTTGTTTACTGTAGTCGTTTTCTTTTGTTAGTGTGTAGTGAATGTCTTGTTAACGTTAGGCTAGCTAGTTTGGCCATTGTTGCCTAGCTTCATCGGTTCCTAGGCTAATAGAATACGAAGGCAAGGAGAGAAACTTTTTCAACATGTGGTGCAAAGAGGAGGAAGATTCGTTCCTGTTTAACACTCGGCGGGACAAAGATTATCAGGCCGCCAGGGTGAAGATTGACCTGCCACCTGCGTTTTCTGGGGAGGATGACAAACAAAGTTTTCTCTGCTGGGCACGTCAATTTGAAGTGGCAGTCCGCGCTCTCGTGGAGGGGGACGAGGGAAGAGAGTATCATTATGAACTGGTGAGAATTCTACCAACTCGTTTGAGCAAAGCAGCATTCCTGTTGTGGGATAGCCTTCCTGCTACAGTCCAGGCTGATTATAAGACTGTTAAAGAGAGACTTAAAGAAGCCTTTGGTCGCAAACAGTTTTTGGACCGTTTCAAAGCAAACCTCTCTACCCGCCCTCGCGCTCCACATGAGAGCCTTGTTGTCTATGCTGCTGATATCAACAGACTTGTGCTAGAGGCATTCCCTGACTATGGGAAAAATGCTACGAAAGAGGAGAAGTTTCGCCGCTTCCTTGCTGGTCTGGATCCTGAGCTGAGAGTAAAGTGTCACGAACAAGGGGCAACAGACATGGAGGAGGCATTGGTGATCGCTGAGAGGTGTGAAAATGCTAGAGAGGCTGTTAAATTGGACTATGCGAGTACTAGTGGCACGGCTGGCTTTACCGCCGCTGTTGGGGGTCCTGTAGCCTCTGTTCACTCACTGACTGATTATGGGAGTTTACACAAAACAGTACATAGCCTTGCCGAGGAGTTGAGGAATATGCGAGTAGAGATGAAAATGATGGCCGAGGAAAATCTTCGACTGCGGACGAGTGCAGGTGGATGGCGCAGCTCTCCTCCATCAGGGAGGAGCCCATGCTATTGCACCTGTGGAGGTTCTGGATGCCAGTCGCGGACCTCCCGTGAGCCACAGCGAGGCCGTTCACCGGATAGGAGATTCCCGTCACCTGGGGGAGACCGGAGGCCGTTCATGGCGTCCCGCAGCCACGGGAGTCCTGGTCCTGCCTGGTCACCGGGGAGGCGCAGCCCCAGCCCAGGCCATCGTACCCACTATGAGGAGGAGACACCCAGGAGACGGGGAGTGCGCTTTTTCTCGCCTCACAACGAGCGCCAGCTCAGCCGACAGGGAAACGGGATGTAGCTGATGTTGCGGCCCAAACGCCAGCTGCTCTCTCTTTGGGCCCACAGACTGACACAGGTGACAATGACTCAGTTATGAATGTGTCTGGGAACAACACTGAAAGCGAGATGCCTGTTTCTAATGTCAAAGGTGTGATTGAGGGCACAGTGGTTCCTGTGCTACTAGATTCAGGATCAAGCGTATCTCTTATTAGTGCTGAGTTCCGCATGTCTGTCCCTGCACTCCGTATCCGCCCCTTAAAGAAAAACTATGTAACTGCCCGTGCAGTGAATGGACAAATGTTAGACACGTTGGGCACAATTTCTGTTGTTTTATGTCTAGGCACAGACTCATGGCAACACACTTTCCATGTGTTGAGGGAAACTACGCAAGCAGTGTTATTGGGCTGGGACTTTTTGCTGAAGAACCATGCCCTTTTGGACGTTGCCCATGCCAGATTACAACTATGGGACACTACCATCCCTCTACTCAGGGGAAGAGACCTAACCCCTGTGTGCTGTAATGTGTCTATTGCCAACACCATGGCCTTCCCCCCTCTCAGTGAGATCATTGTACCTGTTAATGTCCATCCACCTACCTTATCTGGTGCCTATTCATGTGACTTTGTTGGCTATCTAGAGCCTAATATCCCTGACACTTCGAATCTAGTAGTGGCTCACACAGTCACCTCAGTGAAGAATGGACTGACATGTGCTCGGGTTCTAAACCCTACTAAAAATGATGTTGTTTTACGGCAGGGCACTCATTTAGGGGAATTCTACTCTGTGAGTGAGGCTGACTTGAATTCATTGCCACACAAGGTGGCTGCAGTAACGGCTGATACACCCCCTCTGTCTTCCTGTGTTTTGTCATCTGTGTCATTGGACGAGTCCCCCATCTCAGAAGCACAGAAGGCAGCACTCTCAGAGTTGCTGCAGCAGCACAAGGACGTTTTCAGCACCACAAATAGGAACACTGGTAAATGCACACAGGTGAAACACCGCATTCACACAGGAAACCATCCTCCACTCAAGCAACGTGCATACCGAACATCCCCTGAAAAAAGAGCTGAGATTGAGAAACAGGTGGGAGAGCTGCTCGCAGATGGTGTCATTGAAGAGAGCTGCAGCCCCTGGGCCTCTCCAGTTGTTTTAGTAAAGAAAAAGAATGGTCAATGGAGATTTTGCGTTGACTACAGGCGCCTCAACAGTGTGACCGTGAAAGACTGTCATCCTCTGCCACGGGTATATGACACACTGGATGCACTGGCAGGTGCTGTGTGGTTCAGCACATTAGACTTTTCGAATGGATTTTGGCAAATTGAAGTTGCGGAAGAGGATCGAGAAAAAACTGCGTTTAACACCGGGCGAGGCCTCTATCAGTGGCGATCTATGCCCATGGGTCTTTCAAACTCGCCCGCAACATTTCAAAGAATGATGGAGCTTGTCCTCAGGGGTCTGCCTTGGAACATCTGTATGGTGTACCTGGACGATGTCCTTCTTTACAGTGCCACTTTTGAGGAACATCTTTCCAGCCTCAGCGAGGTATTTTCAAGAATTAAGACCGCCGGATTAAAATTAAACCCCTCAAAGTGTCACCTTGCCCGGAATCATGTGCTGTTTTTGGGACACACAATTTCTCAACATGGTCTACAGCCTGATCCAAAGAACACTGATAAAGTCAGAAAATGGCCAACTCCTCAGTCTCCATTTGAAATCAGAGCCTTTGTGGGCTTATGCTCATACTACAGGCGCTTTGTACACAATTTTGCCAAACATGCCGCCCCTCTGAATCGTCTGATGGGTAAGAATGTACCTTTTGAGTGGACTGTGGACTGTGAAACATCATTTAACTATCTGAAAAGTGTGCTGTCCTCTGCTCCCATTGTGGCCCTACCGGACTTCAATGTGCCCTTTAAAGTGTTCACAGACGCCTCAAAGGAGGCTGTTGGTGCCGTTTTAGCCCAAGTTAAAGAAGGGGTGGAGCATGTGGTGGCGTACGCTAGCCAAACATTAAATCAGACACAGCGTCGCTGGTCCACATTTGACCGTGAACTGTGGGCAGTTGTGTGGGCTGTGCGTGAGTTCAGGCATTACATTGGCCTTACGTCCTTTACCATTGTCACAGACCACCGCCCTCTGTTGGGGCTCCGACGCATGGCTCTCGATAATGACCCAACAGGCAGGCGAGGTAGATGGATTTTGGAGCTGGACCCACTCAATTGGGACATTGTGTACAAAGACGGTCAACGTCATATGAATGCAGACGCTCTCTCCCGGCGGCCGGAAAGGGACAGCCTGGCTGACAGCATAGCAAGCCACTCAGACAACATGGTGGAAGTAAACGCTATACACCCAATGCCTCCAGACCCAACTAATCTGCAACCTGACACAGGGGTCTGCCTGTCATCACAGGCACTCACAGCGGATGCGTCAAGGGCGGTAGGAACAGGCATCCTACCATCGCTGTCCACCCTGGGACATGATGTGGCAGACATTAAAGTGCAACAGGAGGCAGATGTGGTCATTGGAGTTGTTCTCGGCTGGATGGAGATATCCCGGAGGCCGTCTCGAGCACGACTGAGGGGCGCCTCTTACAGTTTGAGGAAGCTGTGGACAGAATTTGATCGACTAATTATGCAAGATGGACTATTATGTCGGTCTGTTGTCTCGTCCCTCACTGGTGACAGACTAAATCAAATTGTGGTCCCCTCTGCTCTCATACCTGATATCCTGCAGCAACTACATGGTGGCCCGGCCTCTGCCCATTTCTCAGCTGAGCGTGTGTGGGAGCATGCACGCCAGATCTGTTTCTGGCCCTCCATGTTCAAAGACATCAAGAACTGGTGTGAACAGTGCAAAGCGTGTCAGACACGCCGGTCCCCAGTGCCACCACATCGTGCACCAATGGGGGGCTCTTGTGCAACTCGTCCATTTGAGAGAGTGGCGGCTGACATTGTTGAGTTGCCATTGACAACCAAAGGGAACCGGTACGTGCTGGTAGTTGAAGATTATTTCACAAAATTTGTTAATTTATATCCTCTACAAAACCAGACAGCACAAACAGTAGCGCGATGCCTCTTTGAGGATTATGTGTTAGTGCACGGTGTACCGGAGCGCTTGCACAGTGATCAGGGGCGTCAGTTTGAAGCAGAGGTGATACAGAGCCTCTGTCAGCTGCTGGGAATCACAAAAACACGCACCACTCCCTACAATCCAAAATCAGATGGAATGGTTGAGCGTTTTAACAGGACCTTAATTGACCAGCTGGCTAAAACTTTACTGGAGTGTGGGGGTGAATGGGATGAATATGTGAAGCAAGTGTCCTTCGCTTACAATACCTCAGTGCATGCCAGCACACGTTTCACTCCCTACTTCCTTGCCCACGGACGTGAGGCGAGGGTTCCGGTTGACATTCTGATACCTACTCGTGCCTTGGCGTCGCTGGCACCTGGATCTCACAGTGAGTTTGTCTCCTCATTGCGAGACAAACTGGAGTCTGCCTTCAGCAGAGCCAGAATGAGTAGTGAGGATGCTCATGAGCGGCAGAAGCTTTACCATGACGAGAGAGCCCGACACAAACCTTACAAGGTGGGTGCAATGGTGTGGCTTAACAACCCAGTTGAAAGCCGCATGAAATTAGCCCCACACTGGAAAGGGCCCTATCAGGTCTTGCAGGTATTGGACTCAGGCGATGTACCGGGCCTCACCTACCGTATCATCAACCCCTTGGACTGTGATGAGCGACAGCAGGTGGTGCATTATGACAGATTGAGGCTTTATACACTGCCAGTTCACCTGCCTACACAGCCGCGAAAGTCCAGTCCTCCTTTGCCCCCGGTCCCTTGTTCTTCTGGGATTGTGTTTTCGGGCCCGGATCACGATGGACTGTCTGATGCAGCTGAGGGGCCGTGTTCAGCAGAGCACACTGCACCGCCGGGCCCTACCAGGAGTCGGCAAGGGAGAGCACTAAAGGCCCCTGGACATTTCAGTGATTTTGTTATCTACTGAGTGTGTGTGAATTGCAGTTCTGGTTGACGGTGTTTTACTTTCCGTTGAGATTGTTAAAAAAAAAAAAAAAAGAGAAAAAAAACATGGGGACATATCTTGTTGTTTTGGTTAAGTGTGTGTGGAATACAATACCATGTCTGGATGCATACTGTACCTACTGCATATCTGACCTATATGTTGATTAGTATGCTGTTTACATTTTCAGAGATTACCTGGGATATTTTCTGCATGGGTGTTTTCTATGTGGAGTTGCTTTATACCTACACTGTTAGTGGTTGTTCTTTTGTAAACGAGGACGTTTACTCTTGGAGGGGGGGACGTATGTAACAGACTGGTATCATAATGAATGTATTTTATCCCCTCGGGGCTTTCCGTAGTGAAATGATATATTCCTGCTCTCTCGGTAGAGAGCGCTATTCTGGATACTGTGTTACAGATGATGACTACGTGCAGTAAACTGTTCTCAACAACTTCTGACTGACGAATTATTATAATATAGTAATAAGTGCTAAAGCTCGGTTACAGTAAGTTATGGTAGGCCAACTTGGAGTGAATATACAGGGGGATTTCTTTGGCTCTTAGCCTGGCAGGTGCGCACGTAGACATAGCCTACGGCCGAACACTGCAAGCGCCAATGAATCGTGCTCTCACAACAACCACGTCGTTAACTTAAATAGGCCTACTGTAGGTTAACATCACTCTGAGTTCGCATTCAAGCAAGCAAAACGATGATTTGAATACATCTGTTTCTCTGGAAGGGCAAGGGGTAACAACAGGACAACACAGAGACAGGCCAGAATGCAGGACTAATGTTATGAGAGTATTACAGTAATATGGGATATTCTACGGGAAAATATTAAAACGGCAAGACAGCGGGGAAAAGTTAAAATGATAGGCATAAACCCGGAAAAAGTTGGCATGTTAGGTATTTTTCGGTCCCTGTGATTATTTGTGAAATTGTGCAAACGGTCTTTTGAAGTCATTTGAGAATGAAGGAGTGTAGCAAGCTCCCAAATTGACGCTCGTCTGAGAAATTGAGTTTTGGATAATGTTCAGCTTGGGCAACTTTACAATGACTGAGGAATAGTGGGGTACGAATTGTATTTCCGTAGGATTTTTTTGCTAAAATAGATTTTTTTGTTTTATTTGCTTTATTTGGGGTCCTACTGTTGAAAAATGACGGGGTGCAAATTTTCTGACCCCGTTTTGCCCCCCCCCCCCCCCGGGGAGCGCTTTCTCACCTTGGCCAGGATACTGACCACACACGACATCTACTAATAATGATCACATTTTCACAATCTTGGTGTCAATTTAGGGGTTATTGAGGATGCTGAGTTTATTTATTTATGACAGTTTCATTGTGATCAGAAGTTCTTATGACTCATTTTTTGCAGTAATAAAGGCAAATCCAATGGGGCAAAGTCGCCAAACAGTAAGTGAGCTCATATCTTGGGAACACTTTGATGTATGTTAACGAAACTTGGTCACATGACAACTGACCCCCTTCCAAGGGTACACAACAAATTTGGTGTAATTCGGCCACTGGGGGCACTATAATAAGCGAACCTGCGTTTAGGGGTTACAGTATATCATGATGACGTAGGGTTAGCAAAAAAATTCCAATGGCTAGTCATACTCTTCATACTCATATTAATGATCATTGCAAATTTTCCCCACTCATTATAAACAATTGGCCATTTTGGATTTTCCTTAAAGAGAAACTAAATCATCAACAGTCAGAACTTTATTTGGCCCCCTCATTGCTGCTTGCCAATTTTTGTCAAAGATAACTATTTCAACACAAGATATATGGGTTTAATTCTGTCTAATGACACAAAGCTGAGAATCACATTGCTAAGATACAGACAAAATTATCAAATGATGCCATTTGTAATGGATGCCAGCTAAAAATCGGTATATAAAAATCGATGAAAATCAATATCGGATGAAATGAGAAAATATGATCTTTTTTTGTAAACAACTTAAGTGTGACAAGCAGTATGACACTAACCTGACTCCGCCAGATGGATTTGCTCCGCATATCCATCTGGGAACTTTTCATTGAAGAACTTTTGGGAAGGGGCGGAAATACTGGATAGCTGATTGGATAAACCATCTGTCTATCACCACCTTTGTTGGTTATCGACGGGCCAAATCAACCAATTAGATGAACAAAGTGTTCTTCTAATGCCTTCGTTTAACATACAATTAAGTTAGGGAACGTGACTAACGTTAAGATGTTTTAACTTACCATTTGTATGTGACATGAACCTAATCAACAACAATTCCCATCAAGTTTTCACGGTAGGCCCTACACTTCTGAAGAAAGTATATTCCTCCATTATGAACTGGAATCAGCAGTGGAGGATGTCTGTGTCGTTCATTCCTCCCAGCTGCATGGCTGAGACTCATAGCTTCACAGCTTACCCAGGAATACTTTCTAATTTGAATAAAACTTGCGCGATAGCTATGCTCATCTCTGTGGATGCCGTCATGTTGTTCGTTGCGTCACACCTCAACCCGCCTCAAAGCCAACGCTGATTGGACGTTCGTTTGGTGAACTGCTCCAAATTCTCTTTAACGGAAAGTATCCAGACTGATCTGCGAGTGAAACCCTGAAGCTCGCGAGATCAGGATGGTCTCACGAGGCTAGTATGACACATAAGTACCCCAGAAATGTTTTGTGGGCGTCAGCAAAAAGACCTGGGTTGATGCCTACATGAAACTTGATGACGATGATCCTGTCATCAGTTGCTTTAAAAAGCTTGGTGAAGGTCCATTGCCATCTAATCTCATCAATGGTGAACTTCCCCAACAAGTCAGAGGTCTAGAGCAGTTTGTCTGCAGTGTCTATAGGTCAACTGGTCACACAACTCTACAAAAACTGAGGTGGGAGCTATTTCGGACCAGGAACTTGGAGGGAGAAATGTTACCTCCGTCACGAGCTGCCTTGTTGCCTCATATCCTTCGTGCCAATTACATTGCCATGCGTGATAAATCCTACATTTCAAACTGTCCAGTTCTTCCTCAGATTGAAGAAAATGGTTGGACTTTCCAAGAGGGAGTTTATGTTCCTGTGACATGTCTTATACTCCCTGCTGTGATAGAGTTGACAAAATGTGTGTGCAAAATCAGGTGCACTTGTCACAGACATGGAATTCTCTGTACTCTTCTTTGCAAATGCTTTGCTGGTGACTGTGAAAATGCGACCAAGCATACTACAAATGAGTATGATACTGATGAATGATCGATTTATGTAGAAGTGTATTTCTAAAGTGTTTTATTTCCTGTTCATGTTTATGCAACTTTACATTAATAATTAGTTAATTTATTAATTAGTTCATCAATTAGTTCAGTACTTAGTTAATGTACACTGCCATTGCAGTAGAGCTACAGTACATTTTGTATTAGTGTTATTTCAAAGATGTTAAATGATTGATTGCTTTATTAGCTATTGTAAAGGAAAATATCAGATTGTTCACCAGATTGTTAAAAAACACACACAAAAAAAAAGTATCTAAACACATATCTGCTCACTGAGGCCTTTAGTCTCTGGGCTGTATTTTCGGTCACCAGCGCATGGCGTAAAGTTCGTTATTCACCGGCGCGAAGTTGAATTCGTTATTTTGCACCTTTATTTTTTAAGCATTGCGCCCAGGGGTGTGGCAATTAACAACCTAGGGAGGGACCTGGCGCATTGTCTAAAAATCGCTATCATACACCACCTAAACCTGGTCAGAAGTCAATGGCGAGTTGTTCATATGCTATTTTAAGAGCGCATGTCAACAGTCATATTGGCAGGTGCACGCACCATCCTTCTATCATTCATGAACGCACGTCCATGCAAAGCATTACAAATTGCACGATTACAATGGTAAAAATAATTAGAATAAAGATATTACGAAATACTGTACATCTCATGATGAGTAGTTATTCACCATCATTTGCAAATTGGTAATGACGGTTAAAAGTGATTAGGGGAGAGGCGAGAGACAAGTATGGAGCACAGCTGAAGACGCACTGTCACGAGATATAAGCAACTCCTCTGCAGGATAAATGTTGTTTTATTTAGTCATTTGAGCAACATTAGGGTAAGTGTTGCTTTTTCCAGCCTATGTTTTCTATGGTAACCCATTGTCAGTCAATAGTGAAAGTAACTGCATATAACTGTCTTGTCGTTGACTGACTCCTTGGTGAAGTTAGTTTCACTTTGCCAATGAGTTCAAATAATAGACGAGTGCAAATGCGTGAAGGCTATGCTAGGTTTTAGTAAAGCATGGTTTAAGAATGACTATTCCATACGGTCTTGCAAGCAGCCTCCTTCAAATGCGCCGTTGAATGCCAAAATACCGATGCATTTATTTGACATATCGCGCGTTGCGCCGTTAAAGGGAATGACAGATGTCATTCTCATTGGTTTAAAATGATGTTACGCCCCAAACACACCCATATGACTGATTAAAAGACCTAGGAACACCTTGTTACGCCATGCGCTCCACTTTTGAGAACGAAACCCCTCCCAATGTGAACTGGACATCCTACTAAATTTGAATAGACTTTTGACGAGTGACGATGCACTTTAGAATGTCATGATAGGGCCCTCTAACTCTTTCTAAAGGCGCTATATCTAACAAAGTTATTATTATTATTATTATTATCTAAATTACTCTTCAAGTTTATACTGTGTATTAACTTCTTGAGTGCACATATCTTAGAGTGTATATAATCAATTTGACCAAAAAATATGATAAAATACCCTAGAAAAGCCTAGACCACTACCAAAAAATGAGACATAACAACTTCTGATCACAATGATAACTTCTGATCACTGTCATAAATGGACTCAGCATCCTCAATAACCCCTAAATTGACACCAAGATTGTGAAAATGTGATCATTATTAGTAGATATATGTGTGCAGTCATTATCCTGGCCAAGGTGAGAAAGCGCCCCCCAGAGGAGGGGCAAAACGGGGTCAGAAAATTTGCACCCCATCATTTTTCAACAGTAGGACCCCAAATAAAGCAGATAAAACAAAAAAATCAATTTTAGCAAAAAAATCCTACGGGACCATTATTTCATGACAATTCGTACCCCACTAGAAGCCTAGAGACGAGTCCATAGCAACAAGTTCATGTGTTGAATTTGTTATTACCCAGTGTGCTTTGTTGAATGGTCTCAATGTTTTATTGTTTTATTTCATACTTAGCCTACTAGAGGAGTAAATTATTTCAAGTAGGCTAATGCAGTTGCAGGAAGTGTGCATTTAGTTTCCATGCTTATTGTGTTTCCACAACAATGTTAGTGAGTAAATCTACAGAAATGGCCACCATCTTGGTGAAGTGTGATGTGTAAGATCAGAAAGCAGAGGGTGAGTTTAGAACGATTGCTTAAATCGACGTGTTTTCATAGCGCTCCATAACGCTAGATATCGACGATTGGCCGGGGAGGGTCATGTCTTTTTTGAGAAGACTGCTGGAGGGTCGTTGAAAAATTTCTTGCTGGCAGGGGAGGGTCATGCAACTTATGATTGAAGCACTCAAAATCCCTTCGGTGACCCCGTTTATAAATAACGAACGGTCCCTTAGAATAAAAAACTTAGAATGCAGTGCCTATTTTAGAGATTGTTTTATTGTAGGTCTAAATCAACACGTGAACTAGGCTTTGTTTATTGATTAGCAAATGTGTAACCGATTGGCTGAAGTAGCCTGAGCTATTAATACTTGGGAAAATATCCTTTGAACAGACATCAGGAACCACGATCAGTGAGGAGCAGGAGTTACCTCCACTTACTTTACTCCTAATTTGCTGTGCAAACAGTCATTTCAGGGTCTCCGATGACGCGTCCATAATGCGCGCTGGCTGCGTTTTGAGGCTAGTGCAAGACGGCGGGGCTTGGATTTAAACATGGAAACAATTTCATCATAGATTGCTTTCAGGAGCTTCTGGGAAATGGAGTTGCCTTAATTTATTTAGAGAGTGAATAAACTTATGAAACAGAGAAGTATCGTCATGTAATCCATTGATTTCAACAATGTAACTGTATGATAAATACCAACTATTTAACTTGTAACTGTAACGGACAGTTCAGTGTACAGTTACTCATAATTTGTATTCTGAATACGTAACGCGGTACATGTATTCCGTTACTCCCCAACACTGGCTACAGATTAGAAAAGCCAACCAGATTGAGATATTTTTTTTAATAAATATGATACATTCCTATTGCTCTATTGCTCCTACACAAAAAGCGTTTCATATTTTCTTGATTGCTGACTTCACTGTGAGGATATGTGATTGTGATTTACTGTAAGATTGACTTCAACAATTCGCCACGGGGCGGCAGCGTAACCACAAAAATTCAAACAGTTAAAATTAAAATGTCGATGCAGTGTTTTTTAGTTGCATTCATTTGATTTTTGAAACAAACGATTCAACTGAAACGAGATCATTCACATGGCACTTATGGTGTTCCTTATGTTTACATGATGCTGTTCATTTGGGGCATTTTACTTTCTTCATAGAAGGCTAGCCTAGCAATATTTCCCACACTATGCTACTTTTAGATGCAACAGGTGTATCAGGTTTAACGTTATAGCTGATGTCTCATTAGAAGTGAAGCTTCTAAATTAGGCTACTCTGCTGTATAGTTGGCTCAACATTTTATCAGTAGCCTATCCAACGATTGCGTCGATGAGAGTCATGACGAGTCAGGTATGTATGGGAGTCACTGAGCGTGCGGGCGTGGTTTGATTGCAACTACTACGCACCTCTGGAGTAGGCTACGATTCACTCTTTTTGCTTGCAAATTACAAGTCAGCACGCACTCCTCCTCTGGAACTTGAAGGACACAGACGCCTCAATGGATTTCTTTAAATTTCGGCTATTCTTCCTCCTAGCGTCAGCAGTTGGTGAGATATTTAAAAATAACATATTTGTGGGAAGTGTGAAAATAACGTTTTTGCTGCCACTTTAGTCCTTGTTACCTGCGTTATATGGTTCTGTGCATCCCTAATCTGTGTTATTTTTTGTCGCAGCCTAACGTTTTAATTGAACGTGTGTAAATTCATTGCCTAGTAGAATAATTTGAATGATTGGCATACCAATCCGTTTCCATTAAGGTTAAGTAAACATTCTCTTTTAATGTGTGTGTGTGTGTGTGTGTGTGTGTGTGTGTGTGTGTGTGTGTGTGCGTGCGTGTGTGTCACTAGTGTGCTGTTCAGCAGATATTCTAACAAACGACAAGGTGAAAGGTGTATTGGGAAAGAATGTCAAGTTCAACACAACCTTCGATGGCTCGGAGTACCTGTCACTCAGCTGGAATTTCGGAAGCGTCAATATCGTGACGGCCAGCAAAGTTAAAGTGGCTATCGCCAATGCCTACAAGGATCGAGTTAAGCTGAACAATACCACGGGCATGATGGAACTTGGACCGCTCACTGCCACTGACAACGGGATGTACCACTTGATAATTGTTACTCAAGACCTGCGGACACTAACAGGAGACTCGGAACTTAAAGTATTGGGTGAGTGCATACTGGTAGACCTACTTACATATTTGGCCTCAGTTGGCATGGAACAAGTTTGATGTCATCTAACGTTATTTTGAAAGTCTCTCTTGGTGTTATTATGTGTTATTTTGATGTTTAATTACCTTTATTTTATTTATTTATTTATTTTATTTTTTTTTGGGGGGGGGGGGCGGGTAGAAAGACTTAACACTGCCCTAAATCACTTGTCAATTAAGAAAATACACCAGAGACGCCGCACTTTATAGCCACTAGAGCTGTGGTATGTGGTTGAGTGGATGTTCTTTGGGCGTGTTTTTTACTAAATTGTCTATGGTGCAACAACAGCATGGTATTAATTAATGACAAAAGGCATAGGGAGTTTATATCGACTTATATCGGATACAATATATAAAATATGACTACCTATGCCTTCATTGGTAAATTAGGGTGACTTAAAAGCATGGTTGATAGAAAATGCACTGTAGAAGTAGCTCAGTGTCTCAACATCACTATCTACTCCATACAATCTTTTACTTGAAAGGGCCCTTCATTAGAACTGAAAACATTTAAACAACCCTGAACAGGTATAGTATGTATGTATAATCATATATTATTTAATACCTGTTTCGGTTTAACTGCTTTAACTGGTGTTTTAACCTTTTGTAGCACATTATTATAGCATATTGCTATGGTGCACTAGCCTAGAAATCTAGACGCGCCCCTGCTTGTGAGCTCCAGAAATCGAAACTCAATCAGGCCAATGAAATCGTGTATAGAGTCATTAGGTGGGCTTAACATAATGATTGATGGCAGAGTTGCAACGGTTTGGCTTGAATTCCCTGCTACTTGAAAACAAATAAGATGGATGTTGCTGTTGGCAACAGTGTGACACGAGTTAAGCTTTTATTAAGTTGGCAAATGTTTGAACTAGCCAACTAGCTCCGCCGGTGGGAAAGACAACTGATTATCCCGCCCCTCGGACTGAGCACTGCGAACGGTGAGTGCCCAGACCCTACATTTTAATGTGGGTCTGGCTCGTCAGGCTAATGGTGCACTGCAGTTTAGCATACCTTAGCCTCGCAGATCCGCCAGAGATCATACTCTCTCACCTTCTAGCTCTGGCTGCTACTTCTGGGCCAATTACCAAAACCCAGGTGTAGACCAGTCAAAGAACAGCATAGGGAGGTCAGCCAAGATTCTTTCCCGGGCATTGAGTGCACTCTCTTCGTCCTCAGACATCCCTCCTGTGTTGGAATGCAAGCACTTGCTGTGGCGTATGTGTATGCGTGTTTAATATATCATCAGGGCTAGGTCTCCTAAAAGCCACAATGATTAGTTCAACAGTAGAGGACATTTTGAATACCCTCTTTATCTATGGTGATTCTATCCCTGCCAAGGATGTGAAACCAAAGGCTCATCAGTGGTAGAGATTGGGAAATAAGTGCAGACAGTTCTAGTAAGATAGAAACATGCCCCTACGTTTTCCAGGATCTGATTTTGTTTAGCGTGTGGAGTGCTGCTCAGTCTTTCTCTGTTGATCTTCCTCCTTTTCAACTTGCAAGCAAATGGACAGCCTGCTGTTCCCATCTATTCGTCTTTCCTTTCCCCACATTTAAGATCCTTCTCCTGAAGCTTCAAACCCAAGCTCACCCACTGCTATTCATTCCATCCCGTCACTCCCCTCTCTTTCTCCATCCGCTCTTATTCATGCACTCATCCTCATCCCTCTCTCCATCCCTCCATTCACACCCTTCTCCCTTCATCCTCTCATCATTATCATCCTCTCCCCTCCGCAGAGCCGGTCTCCAGCGCGACTATCACCTCCGACCCCCCGAAGGAGGCGGTGGAGTCTAACAGCTCGGTGGTGCTCACCTGCACAGCCAAGGGCTCCTTCCTGAAGTACACCTGGCTCAACAACACAGTGCCTGTGGTGGCTGATGGCAAGCGGCTGGTCCTGAACGTCGACGGCAACATCCTGAGTGTGAAGGACGTCCAGCGCTGGGACCTGCGGGGCCCCATCTACTGCCGCGCCGGCAACGACCTGGAGGAGGAGAAGAGCGCGGCCTTCAACATGACCGTCAGCTGTAAGTCTCTGTTCTGAGAAAGAAACTGTACTTGTTTCATTTGCTTTAATTATTTGCAATTCAGGTCTATTTTATTTCAATATGGTATCAAGGTTTTTGTTAGTGGTGGATATAATGCACTGTCTGCAATGTCAACATCAGCATCTAGACAGGAAACGCAGGTTTATTCAGCCTCCCATTCTGATAGGCGTAAACATTGGGTACATGGATTTGATTTGATGTTGGCTCCATCATAAGGCATGTAAATCCTTGCTGTACCTAACCACCCATTATGAAACTTTCTTAGGGAAGTACTGTAGCCTGTGCATCTACTTCCCTATGCCTTTACCTGAGATAAATAGAAGGCTCTCTGTTATTCTCCCTCTCTTACTGTCTCTCAGTTCCTTTCTCAGTTTGTCATTTCCTCTTGAGCTTCATAATCGTCTCTGTCCTCTCCTTCTTTCTCTTCGTCAGTTCATATGCCCCCCTGCTGTTGTAAGGTTTACCTGAGAGGAGGCGAACGGTGGGCACGTCTCTCTTCCTGGTCAGGGTGGCCATGTTCCACACACAGTGTGACTGAGGTTTTTTTTTCTTATGCAAACAGCCCTGTGACTCAGACAGGTGATGGGAAGGCAGCGTTTAGATAAGATCTCATTCACCCTGGCCCCTCAGTGCTGTAGCCGTCTGCAATCCGAGGAGAGACAACACCGAGGCATTGTTCTCGCTAAGCCTTTCTATGTGTGTGTTTTGCATCCTCTTGAGGCTCATTCTGTACACCTTTCTCTGTGTGTGTGTGTGTGTGTGTGTGTGTGTGTGTGTGTGTGTGTGTGTGTGTGTCTGTAGATGGCCCTGAAAAGGTGGTTCTCGTGCAGACGCCGACAAGCTCTGTCCTCGCCACGGGGGCTATGGTGACCCTGGCCTGCTCTTCCGTGTCCAGCCCGAATGCCACCTACCAGTGGATGTACAATGGGGCGCCCATGAAGGACACCACCGCCTCCATCACCTTGGAAAACGTCAATGAGAAGAACAGCGGCAACTACACCTGCGTGGCCTTCAACGCCAAGACCAAGCGCTACACCGCCTCCAACATGGCCTCGTTTACCGTCATAGGTGAGAACTCAGAATCATGAGCTCCTCCCCAAGTCGGGTGTGTTTCAATCTTGTTCTATGTAGTGGATTAGTTGACGTCTACAAATGCAGGCCATGAGTTCTCAGTGAAGTGGAGAATGTCACTGACGAGTTCCGTGGGGGATATAAAGGGAATGTTGGAAAACATGCAAATCAGAGGGCTCCAGGTTGAAGTTTGAGAGCCTGGCTATTACCAGGAGCACAGGAATTCGGTGTGAAATGACTAGCGAACTAAAACATGTATTGGTCACATGCTATAGGTGTGCGTAATATGCTTGGTATGATGGTCGTTTTGTGTTTGTGTTAGAGTGCTGGTCTCCTTAAATTCCTGGTTGTGTGTACATCACATTCTGAACCAGAATTTGGAATCTAAATTTGTGTGGGAGAAGTTGCTGGGTAGATAGGTCAGAGTTGGCCAAGTGAGATCACTGCATTCCTGACACCTTGATAAGCGAGAAAGAAAAATACTTTCCTCTTTTTAACTCAGTGTACAGTATTTTGATAAAAGGAATCAATTATGTGAAAGCGTATAGCAAAGCAATCATTCACAACTGAACATGACATGACACTTTTTCCGACCTTTTCCGTTTTCACCACATTTTGGGTTATAACAAACCAACTAACATGTTATAGCTTAAACCCCCCCCCCCCCCCCGGCATGGTTGCCTGTAGGTAATAGTAACTTGGTATAGGTTTTTAACCTAGCTACATCTGTTCGCTTGACTTAAGATGGCCTCTTGTGAAGCAAGCATGCAGAAACTGGTTTCACCACTATCGGCCCTGTGGCTATAGGAACGGCCCACATCATAGTATTTGACTTTCTGTGACTGCACACGGTAACTCTTGCTTCATGTGTGGGTGCTTTTTTTCTCTTTCACAGGATAAGGGATTAGGGATTTAGGCGGGATAAAGGATTTAGCTTGTGAGTTTAGATTAATTGAATTAGTTTAACTGTATCCTGCTGACAAGTTTAAAAAATGTACATGTGAAATCTTCGGTTTTAAACAGAATTCAGATTGTAAGGAAAACAACAAGGAAATGGAATGGAGGGAGAGAAAGAGATAGATAAATACATAAATATTGAATGAGGGAGGTAGAGACAGAGAGATAGAGAGAGAGAGAGAGAGATCTGATGTTATTTCCTGGTGTTTTGCTGCAACCCAGTGAATGTGCCATGTTGCTCAACAGCACAAAGTTGTTTACTCTGAGTCATACCTTAAATTTATGCTAACTACAGTATATGGTACACAAGTTCTAAGATGTCAAGAAATGCAAGGTATGACAGGCAGCAGCAACAGAGGGGAATACAATACGCCTCTCTAATGACTGTTTGTCACTGAGAGTCACAGTGTTGTGGACACAGGTGATGTCAAGAAGTCATTCACACCCTGGAGAATGTCTTAAGGGGGTTTGTAGCAAGAGAAGGAATGTAGTTAATGAAGTACATCAAGCTAATGCTGAATTGTCAAGTCAATTGAAAAGTTACTTCTTTTCATCCCAATAAAAAGCCTTCCTGGCATAACTGAATAATGTACTTTCCAGATAAAGATATAACATCAGTGAGAAAAACATTTTTTGAAAGTGTCTCTTTGTCAAATTGCATGCTTTTGATATTTTACTGAGGAGAGCAGGATGCCCATGTAAGTGTTTTTACGTGCTTTTAAGCATAATTTAAGTCTTACACATACAGTACTTGGACTTAAGATTAGACATTGAAGTTAGATAAGTAACATGTTATGACCAGTAAATTGTGTTTTGAGAAGTTGATTTGGGATTATTTAAATGGGACATTCTAATGTGGGAGCAAATTCAACGGTTACAAAGGTTCCACAAGAAATCCTTCATCAACCTTTTTTAAATGGCATAATCTCTCTCTCTCTCTCTCTCTCTCTCTCTCTCTTCCTGTCTTCTCTCTCTGTTTCACAGAGCCCATTAAGGGAACCTCGATCACCAGAGTGGGTGCCACCACGCCCCTTATCGCCAAGGACAGCTCCATCCAGCTCACCTGCAAAGCAGTAGCTGGCACGGTCTCGTCCACAAAGTGGACAAAGGACGGCGTCGATCTGGTTGTTAGCGAGCGGGTGGTCCTCTCCAAAAAGATGGACATGCTGAACATCTCCATGGTGCAGAGGGAGGATGCTGGCCTGTACAAGTGTGTGCTGCAAAACGCAGTCAACTCCCTGGAGGGGAACTACACAATGGTGGTGAACTGTGAGTGTGAACATGCCGTCAGTCGCAACGCACTGGTTTAGGTCTTGGTCTCTGTGTACACACACAAACAAATACACCCTCACGAGACATAAACGCGCTCTCTCTCTCTCTTTTTTCTGAAGGTTGTATCAGCGATTGCAGGCCCAAAAAAGGAAGTGATGTTACCCCACCATTGCTGATACAACCTTTAACTCACTTCCTCTCTCATCCATTCACTCTATTTCACACACACACACACACACACATACACACACACACACACACACACACACACACACACACAATCAGAGAGAGAGAGAGTTTTGATCAATGTTTCTGCGTTCTATGCTTTTGTAACCATTTTCTTTTAAATGGTAGAGAGAGAGATTTACACATTAATGACAAATTCATCATGATTCTCCTCAGTGATGTCTGCAGGGACTTGAGAGCATACCGTTGTCTGCTTAAAGGACAATTGAAGCCCTTGACCAATTCATGCCTATGCTAATACCACACATGACAAACACCTTGAAACCAACCTCTCTGTCTCCGCTGAATATCATCTCAGATGGTCCAGAAGGGATAAAGATGGTGGGACCGAAGGCAGTGGAGGTCACAGACCGTGTGGAGATCAAGTGCACGGCAGAGTCTTACCCCGTGGCCACCTACTCCTGGAAGCTCAATGGCACCACACTGGAACCCACCACATCGATGTTCATCATCGAGCAGCCGAGTTTCCGTGACACAGGAACCTACACCTGCACCGCCCGCAACCCACTCACCAATGGCACCGCCTCCTCCACACACACACTCGCTGTCAAAGGTGAGGCTTTCACAGCAGGGATTTACTGAGCATTGTAACTGATGTGTGTGTGTGTGTGTGTGTGTGTGTGTGTGTGTATGTGTGTGTGTGTGTGCGTGTGTTTGTTGTGTGAATGAACAGTTCAACAAATATTGAAAGAATTCTGTGAATGTATGTTCTTAAACAAATGTTTCTGTGTGCATGTGTGTACATGTGTGTTTGTGTGTTCAGAGGAGGGAGCACTGGATGAAGGGTTGTCAGGCGGTGCTATAGCTGGCATCATCATCGGCGTGCTGATCGCTCTGGCCATCGTGATCGGCGTGGTCATGCACATGAGAAAGAAAAAAGAGTGAGTGTCATCTGTTTCATTCCCTTTATCTTGCGCTCTTTTCATCTCTCTCTCTCTCTCTCTATCTCTCTCTCTCTCTCTCTTTGTCTTGTCTACCTCTCTGCGTGCATCTTGTGTGAGTTCAACCCCAGTGCAAGTGACAGACAGAGCATAAGCATAATTTTGTTTTCTTGTCAAAACTGCTCAA
This sequence comes from Alosa pseudoharengus, assembly GCF_046254945.1. Classification (NCBI taxonomy): domain Eukaryota; kingdom Metazoa; phylum Chordata; class Actinopteri; order Clupeiformes; family Clupeidae; genus Alosa; species Alosa pseudoharengus. The sequence continues at coordinate 20,306,675 of NW_027468685.1, read as the reverse complement.
AAAATTATTTGAATGACTATCGAATCCTTAGGATTTATAGATACCTGAGCACTAATGAAAAGGTCTGTTGTGTATATAGCTCACACCCCTGCAAAACCTGAAGGATTGGTTTGGCTTGCCTAAGATGATGTGAGCTTAAGACGTCTGCAGGCGGCTACATGAAGTCGAATCCCCCTATTGGCCTGCACATGTGTGCACGTAGTGTGTAATGTCGTGATGTGTAATGTGATGATCCATCTTATGACATTGAATCAAGGTTTTCAAAACAAAACTTCAAAACTTATCATCAAAAGATGAAGCAAACCCAACCTTTCGCGTTTGTGTTGGGGAGCGCAATGTTCCAACATTCCATTTGTTTACTAGGCCTATGCGAGAGTAGGGGATAACTGGCACAATTGTAACACTTTTCTATTCTCTCCATTCAAACCCGATTTACACAAAGACGTAGCCTAGCCTAAGACTTGAAAGCTGTGAAATTTGGCCAGAAAGGAGTCATACATGTTTACTCCATGAAAGTTGAAACAGAATTAAAAAATGTGTTCTAGTTTGTTAAGAACTTAACCTAACAGTGATCTACCTTTGTTACAACCTGACACAGCCATTAAAACGTGCGGTAGCCTACCGTTGTAACAGTAGGCCTAGCATAAGCGCCATCATGAATGTAACAGTTCTAAAATCGTGATAGCCTTGTTGATAAACTGCTTATTTCTAGCATTTGGTCCAGTGATCTTTGAAGTTGCTGCAGCTGTCTAAAGTTTAATTGGCTGTGATGGCGGCACAAAATTCATAATCCATAATTCACAATCAGATTGTTTTTTTGAAGGGGGGGGGGGGGGTGTAAAGCGGTATACCGTAAAACGGTAATTTCTTGCTTTCATACCATCCCAGCCCTAGATGCAATCTCAGCCACATCCTTTGAATGGCTGCCAATCAGTTATGACAGAGCAAGTCACCCTTCAACAGATTAACTGAACCACTCAAATGCTGTTTGTTGGTAGAAACAACTGAAGTTTGATATTTGATACTCATAAGCTTGTGTCTTCTCTATTGCTAACACCACATGGAGCTAATCTGTTGGTAGATTTACTGACAGTTTAAGCTGCATTGGAGAGATTATGAAGAACTACTTATTTTAATGCAATTTGAATGTAGTGCAGACGGAAGTGTAGGGGATAGTTAATTTTGTGTTTAGGAAGTAGTTTGGCTACTTGTTCAGGTCATTGGTTAATTCTCTGATGAAGTAACATATGTTGGATACACAGGGATCCAATGCCCACATTGGGTTTTGCATTGGTACATTTTTCTGGTGTTTTCGGGTGAGTCACTCTTTCTCCAGTCCATTTTCTCTCATTCCATTTTCCACTATCGTCCTTTCCTCACCTGCCCTCACCACTTCTCTCCTCTCCTCTTTGAGCAAACACAGAGTCGACAGAGTCAGGGATTTACTGGAGCAGGATAGGTGACAGAGGTCAATCAAGGCTAGACACACCTGGGCTTGTCTTTGTGCCCGTCGAGGAGCCGAGGAAACCTCTGTAGGGACATCCATCTCAAGGCGACAGGTGCTGAGAGGAAGTCAGAACTGGTTGTATTTTTGTTTTTTTGGCTCTGCGACAGACGTCTTGTCTCAGAAAGGCCTGTCAACAGCTCCAGTGGCGGAACAGAGACGGTGTCGGTGTCTGTTTGTGTTCAGGAAGAGGGTTTCCGGATGAGGAGACGTGTTTGTGGACTGTCTGTTGACTCAGGAGGGGGAAGCCCTTTTGAAGACTCGCTAAACAAGCAGGTAGCGGGTAGTGGGCATTTAGGGATTTGAAGCCGCTCTGCACGGTGACAATTGGAGAAGGCAAGGTGGTGAACCACCTCATGAGCAAACACTCAGGCGATAAGGAGGTGTTTCTTCACTGCTTGGCCAACACGGTGGTGTAGTTCTTAACAGATTTGACCTTTTCAACTGAAAGAAACCTCAGGGTGTGAGATTTCAAATCTGTGTACAACTGCTCTTTGACGCCATCTGATTTGACATGGGAGGTTGGTGAGCGTTTCATAACACTCAACATAAGATGCCATTTTCTGATATCTTTGGCTGATAAACAAATGTCTAGAGAAGAGATGGAAACAAAACAAAACTAAAACAAAATAACACTCAACCTGTTGAGATATTCTCAAATATCTACGTCAGGTTACAGGAATCTATTGGCTTCCCAATGCACCTATTTCACTTCATCCCCTTGGGTGAAACAGCCACAAAATGGTGTCAGGACTTGGCAGGAGAACGTGTACCAGGCACACGCTAGCACTCCCAAAACACAGCAAAACAGTACGGGCATGAGGGAAGCTGTGGAGGAGGTGGGGAAACCACACAGGCTGCTGTTAGCCAAGTGCACCGGCGGCCTCCATGGTGTGGAGTTTGTGTACTCTGTGTTCGGATGCCAGACTATAGTGGGATTTGGTGGAGCAGGCACGCACGGCAGATTCCTGGGATGCTCCTCCGCTCCCGCCTCTCCTCTGACATGGCTGTGCCTGCTCCAATGAATGATTGTCGCGCACGTTATTGTCAAAACGTCGTCTGACCGCATTCCATTCCCTCACGCACACACACACACACACACACACACACTCTCGAATTTACAGAAAAAAAGGAGTGGCCTCTGTTGTCACGGGTGCCTACTGGACCAAAAAAAAGTGTCTCTCCTGGGTCCTCTTAAAAAAAAGCGGAAAAAAAATCATTCTCGTTCTTGCAACTTTTCAGTGTTAAGATTTCTCAGTGTGTCTCGCCTTTCTTGCCTCTCTTATCACTTGTACATTTCGAAATTGGAGCGAGCAGATATGATTCACTTTTGCAGAGAACGTTGTTGACAGAGGTTATGTCATTCATTCTCTCTCAACCGCTTGTGGTGAGAGTAAAAAAAGACAAAAGGAGCGGTCACAATAAGACACAATGTCCTGCCTTGCCCCGTGTTTTTAGAATTAGGTATCTGTCTTTCTGGGGAGGAGAGGGAATGGGGGGAGCAGGGTGGAGAATGAATGGCAAGAATGTCAGTCATGTCCACACTTGCTTGGCTTCTCTCTCTCTCTCTCTCGCTCTCTTTCTCTTTACTCACTTCCTCTCTCATCCCTTCATTCTATTTCACACACACACACACACACACACACACACACACACACACACACACATACACACACACTATTCTCTCTCTCTCTCTTGCTCCCTCTGTCTCTTACTCAGGCTGTTTGCCAGTGTTGATTCAAATTCATGCAAATGCAAAGGTGCTTTATTAGCATGACTGTTTGAGTACAGTGTTGCCAAAGCAAGTGTTACAAATGACAGTAGAATAACAAAAGAAGGTAGAGGATAGAAACAGAGCAATGTGGGTATAAATATGTGAACAGTAGTAGTAGTCAGTGTCAATATATTTGCACCTGCCTTCTGCCACCTGTTTCTCTTCCATATATCTTTCTTTCTCTCTCTCTGTCTCATTGCTGTCTTGAATTCCTTCATAATTTCCGAGAATTCTATCTGTAATGCCTTGTGATTACCTCCCTGTGATAATGACATGTTTGGCTCCGAGCCATCTCTTGGAACACTTCTCATTGGAGATGATCATAGAGAAGGAATGGTTCCTACTACAGTATCTGTCTGCCTGTGAGATATGGGGCTCTCTCCCCTCACCCTTCTTTTTCCTCCTTCTCCACACCGAAACTCTGACGAACATACTGATGTCATTCTGTCTCGCGCTCAGGCTCTGTCTCACTCTCTGTCTCACTCTCTGTCTCACTCTCTGTCGTCCCCCGTCACCCCCGCCCTCCTTCCCCTGTGAGTCTGTCGCTGTCCGTCAATTTGTCTCAATCTATCGTAGTCTTAACTGTCCTCTCTTATCCTTCCATCTCCTAAACTCTTTCAGCCTTGAATTCATCGCTGCAATGATAAATCGTAGGAGCTTCCACAAACGAGTACAGCCATGGAGATTGTTTGCAAACAGTTTTTTTTTTTTTGTCCACCCCAGTGTTTAGCGTTGCCTCAGTTTGTTATTGTGCTTGTTTTGTGTGCTTTCTTATCAGTTTGACTGAAGAGATTGTTATCTCAACTGAAGCTCCATTGGTAGGAATACCTCTGGATGCCTCTGCTCAGACAGTTTTAGATACAGACAGTCAAGGTTGATGAAATGATATTAGAACATTTAGCATTATCAAACCTGACCTGAATTTCAGAGGAAACACTCATTTTAAGGAGCTTTTTGTCGTAACCACCAGGTGCTTTTTCCAAGAACCCTACAGCTGTAATGTGACTGACTGTGCAGTGAGTGAGTGGTATGCAGTGAGTCACTGTACAGCATTTGTTTTCGTGAATCACACTTGTCCCACCTTTTCCATTAAACACTTATTATCCTCAGCTTGTTTTCATTTCCGTCATTCTGTGAAGCTTACTTATATTTATCTAGCTCCCCACACAAGTCCCTTCAAGACTCCACAATGGTTAATAACTGTGTGTACTCTACACAGTGATATTACTACCAGATACCAGTGGCCCAGGAGAACTGCATACTGTAAGCATAATCTGACTTCTAATCTCTCCCTTGTCCTTTCTCTTCCAGTATCCCATCGCCATACTAAGCACAGAATCAAGTAAGGGAGAGGGAGGAGTCGGAGGAACCGGTAAGTCCCTCCTTGACAATATTTTCTCTTTTTGTGTGCACACAACCCTGACTCAGTCTTATCCACCACCCAAAGACTGCTACAGTATTCCTCAGGGATGGCACCCTTTTTGTGAGGAGAACATGTTTCTGTTGATGTTCAGGAATGGGGTGTGATTGGAGTGGTGGTGGTGGTGCTAGTCGAGGGGTGGGTCTTGCTAGATTCGCAGCGGGGTGCTTGATGAATATTCCAGAGACTTTTTCCGCTTTCCTTTTGTCACGGTCTGCATTGATGCCTAGTCTGTGTGGGGACAGTGTGTGGAAGCGTGCTCCCGCCCTCACAAGCTTGCCGTGTGATAAGACTGTTGACTCAGGGGGAGGGTGGAGAGGCTCTAGGCAGAGATTAAACCAGAGCTACTGTTCAGCGTGACCTTTTCCCACTCCTGCGCATACAGGGAGTTGGTGTGTGTATGTGTGTGTATGAATGTATGTGTAAGGTTCTCAAAGTGGCGTCATCCGCCATGTTTAAATTAGTCACAGACTTGCAAGCAAAGCAGCTCTAGGAATTGTGCTGCCTCAAGCACAGATGTTATCTATTTCTGAAGATGTTTCTGCAATGTCAGTTTTTCAGTGGGGTGGAGACGTTTTGCAACATCTCTATAATGTTAATCAGCTGTCTGAAGAGTGTTGAAATTCATAGTAAAAAAGGAGATTCTTATCATTGTGTTAATGTGAGTGAGGGGGTAGTTTTTAACATGTGACTAATGCCACTCCTCTCTTTCTTTCATTCTCAGGGTTTGCAGAACATCCCAAAAACAAAGACGTCTTAATTTCTTTTCCACCGAAGATCCCACAGGGCAGCTTCAAGAACTCGCTCGTTTGGGTCGTATCACCGGTTCCCCTGACTTCCATCCCACCTGTCCCAACCACCCGCCCGCACCCCTGGGGTGTACTGCTCTTTCACATCACCAGAAGAAAACTGCTGTCCTCTCTCTCACACACCTGGTTTCGACCCCTCCGCCTGCCTTACTGTAGTCACCCATCCCATCCCCTCTCCTCACCCCTACCAAGCCCACCTTTCTCGGTACCTGACCCCAGAATAACACCCTCTCTTTGGACAAAAGCAAACCAGCCACCCTTGAGGAGTTAAGAGATTCTGGGACTTGAAGGCTGAATTAGATGGAGTGGAGGGGTGGTGGTCTTGGACAGGACACTTCTCCTTATCTGTGGGTTTCTGCTCCATCTCATAACCCCCTCCAACCGACTCCTCTCCCTATTGTGTCCTACCCCTACCCCCTTTTCAACTACACTAAAATGGACCACTCCCTTTTGTCCACCCGCCGAAACCCTAAACCCTCTTGTTGCCCCCAACCCCCTCAAAAAGAAATCCTGGATAGTCAATCCTATTTGCTTTTTCTCTTCTTTTCTTTTTTTGGAAAGGAGGACAACTCCTGAGGTAAACGAAACTTGGTCTGGAATTAACCTGAAGGCCTAAGCCTCCGACGGTTGACGCCCTATGGAAATGATCGCATTCCTGTTGCAGCCATGGCCTTCAGGGACTACTGAAGCCAATAAAGGAGACCAGATTGACCAGAGTCTCCAGAAAGTGAAACGTTATTTTAAAAAAAGCTGGCTTTGAAAAGTTCATGTGCTAAATGTGGTTCTGTAGAAAGAAAATGGAGTTGAAATTAAATTAGAAATGCTTCACTTGCTCCTGTAATATCTCCTCCTGGTCCCCAAGGAATGTGTTTTGTTTTAATCTGTTGATTTGTTTGTTTGTTTGTTTTCTGGACATCCTAATGCTGGGCCAATGAGGCAGAGTGGAGAATCTTGGAGAAAGACCAACATGTCACAGCAAGCCAAGAGAGAGAGAGAGAGAGAGAGAGAGAGAGAGAGAGTGTGTGTGTGTGTGTGTGTTGGGTGGGGGTGGGTCGGTACTACGGATAGGGAGAGGGTTGGGTCCCAGGTTTTTCAAAGAAGATGAAGGTGAGAGATTTTTTGCTGTAGAATGGCATTCCTTTTGGAGTTTTTGGAGGGAAATGTTAAATGTTTTTCCTAGGCGTTCCCTCTCTCCTGATTTGTTACGCTCGTACCATCTCCTTGAATCACTTTTGACATTGGATAGCAGGAGACCATAAATTTTACTAAAATTTCCAATCCACTCGAGTGCGTTTGAAGTTTGAATGCTTAAACGTAAGAAAATTAGAGACCACTTCGATACATTCATGACCAAATATGTGTGGTTTAAATTGTCTCTTCCATTCATTGGAGGGAAAACAATCCATAAACATACTGATGATTTTTTTTTTAAACTCATTTTAACACCCTTCTGGTGTCACCGCAGACTGAAATGCTCTTGTTTGTGGAGGCCCCAAGATTTATTAGGTTGCGATGAATCAAAGTCAGACGGCACTCACATAGGGCATTCCAGGGTATGTGCTCTAACATAAACACCTACCCATAGAATGAGTAGATACGTGGGACGAAAAGGGCTACGAATGTAAACTTGAAGCATCGCTGTCCTTTGGAGGTCAATGTGTTTATTGTGGTCAGGTTAAGCACATAAAAAAGATCTGTTGTGACAACTGGGTTTCGGTTGTGAGAGACACACCATGAGCAATCCAACAGAAGTATTTGTGTGACTTTGTGAATTTGCTGATTAGTTTTAGATTAGAAATTGCAGACTTTTTGTCCTGGAAATTTACTGACTTTCGTTTTTCTGTAAAGAAGCAAAGGAGAATTCATTAACAGAATTTATTTTCATTCAGATGTATCGATAAAGAGTTTCCAATCCCACTCCTACAGAGATCTTAATTGATGTGTCAGTGAAATGTTGTGATAGTAGACTTATGTGTATTTTTCTGTGCGTAAGACATGGAGTCAGTATTTTTCCACAATAGACAAAAATGTTCACAACTTCTTGAATTTGTGTCAGCCATGTCTTCATAAAAGTACCCTAAATTACATGATATACCATGTGTAAATATGACAAATGTATCCGTTTTGTTTATGTTCCTTTTTCTTTTGTAAATTGCTTGGGATCTCTTTTAAATTGTATTAATTCTGTTAGTTAAAATTATTCTCAGGTTGTTTACAGTATGGGTGTGATATTTCTTTAAATTAACAAGATCTGCTCCTGTTGTTGTTCTCTTGCTAGCTGGATGACTGCCTCAGTAAAATTTGTGTAGTTTATTTTTTTCATTTCTTTGTTTTCTTTAGTTTGGTTTGTTTTATTGTGGCTTAGGGGTCATGCTTGTTTAACTATTTATTCGCATCCATTGTTCTCCATGTAACCCAGGCCACTGAGTCCATCAAAAAATGTGCCCCTCCCTCTCTTTACATTGTAATTGGCTAACTTATTTGGAGGCAGACAGTGGTAGTTATTTTTTACATTTTCCTGTATTGAATTCCCTATGCCACTGTCTCTTTTTTTACACACTGAAGGAAGCGGTTGCCATTATTGAAAAGAACTGTCATGAGACCATAAACATACAGAAAAGTGCTTAGGGCAACGGGGGGAGGATCCCTGCATCTGTGTGTGTGTGTGTGTGAGTGTGAGAGAGAGAGAGAGACAGAAAGAGTCCCTGTGTTTGAGTACAGATCAGGGGCCTTGTACCTTGTTAAAAGTGACACCATTCAGCACTTGTTTTTAGACTGTATGTCACTCTGTTGCAGCAACCGTGCAGGAGTGCCCTCTAACTATGGTGTTTGTGAAGATCCAGATTCACCTCACCTGTCACCTCACCTGTGTCCTGCAGGAGCTTCTCTAGTGTCGTAGGGGCTCCCCCTCCCTAACACTCATGCCCTGGAGTGGCTCATGTCCTCTCCTAGCCACTCCCTATAGAGAAGGATTTCAGCTACAGAGGGGGGCAGCCAGAGCTTGACCCTGACTGCAAGTAAAACACGTTTTGATTCAGGGAGTCAGGTGAACGGTTTGAATCTCATTGTAAACGCCCTCATAGCAAACTGATGAATGTCCAACACACCTCAGAGAAAAGTGAATGTGTCGTCTGTTTGTTTTTTGTCTGGTCTCATTCTTGTTCTCGCTCTCCTGACTGTGTAAGCGTTTCCTACGGCAACAAGAGATCATCCATATCACTGACCTCATCAGGATGTGACAAGAGTATCCTACAGTATGTTATTGTTTGATTGGAAGACTAATTCTACATGCATGTAAACACGTTGAGTTACTGATGCCTTTTTAACACAATCAGATGAATCATTTGAACTTCCCTTGAGTTAAATGTTTTGATGGTGTTGAGGAAGTTGTTCCAGTGAGTGTTCTGACAACAGCACGGCTGTTAAATGCTGTACTTGAATGTAAGCATAATTTTAATAAATGATTATTTCCGAAATGCTTATGACTTGAACTGTTTCCAAGTAAAATCTGTGTGTGTGTGTGTGTGTGTGTGTGTGTGTTTATTCATGGACCTAGGATTATGTTGAGCTTAGTCTCGCTTGAAACTGTAAAAAATGAGAGTCAAGGTGTTCTGGCATTGAGTCACAAACTTGCCTTTCCACCACTATCATTTAGCTCTACACACCTGCAATTACTCTTAGCATGCCTTCAGTGTGTGTATGTGAAGCTGGGTGTGTATGTGTGTGAGTGTGTGTGTGAGCCCGTTTCTGGTTTCCGTGAGTGTGGTGCTTTTGTGCTGCAGAGATTAAAATGGCAAGACTTGCTGCTACAAGTCCGGTTCAAAGAATGGTCCTCAATGAAAATGTTCAAGGCGTGTTGAATCCGAGAACATTTTTCCCGCAGTTACATTTTGATCCTCTTTCCCTGCATATTTTTTCCCCCTTCAACCTCACATCACCCCTGTGGAACTTCGCTCGGGACTGGTTGGGATTTCCATCCTCTCTTTGCCTGTCCTTGTGTGAAGTGTTCTTAGCATATTTACATAGAAACAACCGCATGTATTTTGCAACCATATAGCCACCACACATAAGCAAGTAGGCCAAAGAAGCACTGCTATTGTGAGAGTACAGTGGATAGTGTAAGCAGGGGCGGACTGGGACCAAAAATCGGCCCTGGCATATTTGGCCCAAGCGGCCCTCAAATCGGTTGGGCACACCTGATTAAATACAAAATCTTTGCATTACCCTTAAATATATATTTTCTACTGCACTGAAAGTGATAGGCCTCATTGGCTATCACTCTGACTGATCAGAGGTAGCCATGGAGCACATGATCTCCATATTCAAGTAGGCTATACAAGCAATTATTAAAGAGTTTCTGCTTGAATTCAAAGTATCATTTCAAATTTCAATAGGCTACATTTAAACTATAAAATGCTCAACTGACAGCAGCACCAAACAGTTACTGAAGCCTATGTGTAAGGAGCTAAATTTCTTGATTGTCGTAGACATTAATCACTGTAGGACAACTGAAATAAACAGGGCTGTTGCTGGAAATATTTTATTCCTGTAGGCTATACTACCTACCTACATTGCTGGTACATTTTGGAACAGTATAGCTATATTAAGTAATTATCTTTAATGTCTTCCAGTAGCCTATCGTACAGTATAGGTCACTGTATAGCTTAGTTGGCTTGTGCATGAATATGACTTGATGTTTTGTAGCCTACATTTCCGTCAGTCTACAGTCTTTTAGGCCATCTTTACCATGATAACCCTTATAGGACCCTTTCGACGCTCTACTTAGAGAGACCAACCACCAATCATGCCATCAATGTTGAATTTTGGGCGTCTGACGGAAACTGATCAATCTGACCAACAATTAATATCGATTTGACGCTCTTTTGCTGTCCGGGTTTGCAAATCGTTCATTTAGAACATTTAAGTTGCGCTATTTGTTATTATAATCACAGCACGGCCTTACTATGTTGTCATTACTATATCATTACATTATCGCAATTAATAATCATCATAATCAACATCGTCGGCATGGCAATAGCCTACCTGCTCCACCACTGAGTTCTTATAATGTAGCCTCAACTAGGCTCCACCACCTGCTCACTGTCCCTCTGCTCTGGATGCTTGCTTACATCCTCGTTTAAACTCAAAGAACTTCAACATGTTGCTGACATATGCTAGCCTACTTGCAATATTGCATTTTTGAAGCTTCTACATTGGTGTTACTTTTGCACTATTGTCACTACCGGCACCCGCCGCAATTTCGTGTAGGCAACTTCGATTAACTTTTGATGCGCTCTAGTCCAAGAGCATTAGCTTAAAATTGAGTCAAACCCGGAAGGCCGGAACAAATTAGTAACAAGCTGAATTGTTCAGGATATGTTCAGAATACCTTTAGGAATAACATACTAAAAGTCCCCGTGAATCCCCCTTGTGCTTTCTGAGATATTCAAGATGGCGTCCAAAATTGCCGCTATTTGGAGATTTTTCCCTATCTCAGGCTTAAAACATAATACAAACCCTTGCTTTGATGAGAATAAGGATCAAAAATGTATACAAACTATATGTTGTCTGATTCATTTTACAAAAAAAAAAAAAGGATTTGGATGGGTGAAATATGTTCAAAAAATGCCTTTTTCCTAGGTGGGCTAAAATGGTAAGCTAACTTAAAATAAGAATTCCTTGTTAATTCAGAGTTTGGCAAAAGAGGAATAACTATGATGGCAAGTTTTAAAGCTTATTTAGGCTACATGCATTTCTGTATACATTTGATCATGTTTATAAGAAGGTTTTTTAGAAGGTTCAAGTCTCTCATGTTGTGTGCGACTTGCGCGACAAAAACGACAGATTTTCCCCTCTATAACCTTTATAATGTAATAGCACATAATATTATATATAATGCTGACTTCATATAATGCAGCACCAATGCCAGCTTTACTAGATGATGAGGGAGAAACTGAAGAATCAACACCAATTTCTGATGATGAGGATGATGAGGATGTGATTTATTATTATGAAATGTCTCCATTCAAGAAACTAATGATGAACTTGACTTACTTACCCTAAAAAACATATATTTTGACCTTTTAATTACATTTGTATCAGGTTTTAAGCCTGAGATACAGAAAAATCTCCAAATGGTGGCCATTTTGGATGCCATCTTGAATATCTCAGAGAGCACAAGGGGGATTCACGGGGACTTTTAGTATGTCATTCCTAAAGGTATTCTGAACATATCCTGAAAAATATGTTCAGGGGTGGGGCCTGACGTGAGCTGTTATTGGATCAGTCGAGTGTCAATATGGAAATGCAACCAATGGGCCGCTGATTGTCCTTCCTTTGGGCCGATCGTTGGCCAAAATTATTTAATTATATACTATCGGCCCAAAAGGTGCATCGGCCCACCGATATATAACCAATATTACAAGACATGTTTGGTAATTGTGACAGAATGATTAAGAGACCAAACGCACCTGACAGGTAATGCAAATGTGGAGTCATCCAAACCACAGGTGTTTTCAGGAGAACAAAGCATGCACATTTTAATCTCTTATGACTGAAAAATATTGACATTTATCACGTATGTTTGAAAATATTGAGATTTATCACGTATGTTTCCTCTGCGACTAGGCAAACCTACATGTAATGAGTTCTTGGCGAAAATCTCGTAAAAGTGGTTAGAGCCATGTACCACTACTCGAAATCTCGAACTGCATCTATTTCACATTCATTATTTAATCATCAAACTAGACAACTGCAAGTGACCCAATGTTTAATATGCACTCCTCAAGCCTGTGTCGCAGCCTCATATCACGTAACATAAACAACCCAAGCATAAACAGTTTTACAGAACAAGTGGGCGTTGTCAAAAGGTAATTTACGAGGATAAATAGTAGGCTACATCAGCAGTTTCAGCTGCAATAACTTTTACTCGCAACGAAATGACTTTCACAATCACAAATTTATTGAAGCATGCCAACAAGTGTCTAAGGAATTTGGTGTCAATACTGTTGTATTTTCTTCTATCTTTATTCTAGTATGCTCTGGCAGAGGTTAGATTACTGAAGGATTTCACGGCAAAGCATCAATTAGCAATCAATCAATCAATTAGCAATCAATTAAAACAGCATCAACGTGCAACTGTCTAACGTGGTACCAGCAGCAAGACCTGCTCATATTCCCTCTGGCGGCGCTCCTGGGACCTTATGGCAGCTTTTACGGTTACGTTATGTTGCACGAGCAAATAGATTTGTGTGTGTGTGTGCGTGTGTGTGTGTGTGTGTGTGTGTGACAGCCTGTAGCAGTGGCGGGAGGAGTCTATGGTTGGGCCCTATGCCATGTGGAGAAAACACAGAACAAGCATAACTTCAAAGGTATTCTATCATGTCGTTGTCGGCATAACAAACAGAGAGATCTGGGGGTGGAGGAGGGCGCTTGCCGCTTGGGTGTTGACATGAAGCTCAGCACAATGGCTAAAGGCCAGTCAATCGGACAAGGGTACCTAATTGCACAAGCCTACATTATTAATGACAAGTCTCATATTGGTTGAAGGGCGTGTTCTTTCACCCTTCTCACGTTGGAGTTGTCTGTTCAGATTATATATTGCTAGTATCATGGTATTACAGTAGGCCTACCCCCCCCCCCCAGAATTATTGGCACCTCTGCTAAAGTTGACTAAAAAGAGGAATATAAAATCATCTTTTGGAAATTGATTGAATAAATGTTCTTCCTTAAAATACAGGGGTCATACTGTAAGTATTGGCACCCCTATGTTAAATTCCCATAGAGGCAGGCAGATGGTTTTATTTCAGTTAGCCTATTAGCTGGTTTGATTTGCATTAAGCATAAAGATAAAACCATGCCAATCTCTAGGTATGGGGAAGGGTATGTGATGATGTGATTTATTTATTTATGATATATTATTCATTCACAAAGAAAATTGGTGTCCTTAAAGGTTGGATATTTCCTCATTTTTTTTTACTTAAGGCATTAAGATCAATTTCCAAAAGATGATTTTATATTCCTCTTTTTAGTCAACTTTAGAACAGATCCAATAATTCTGGAGGGTACTGTATGTAATATGAGCTTGTGTTCTATCAAAGGTCAACAAGATGTTTCATTAGCCTGGCAAACTTGTGACTGAAGAAACAGAGCACCTAGCACCAGGCACCAACTAATGAATGCTGATATAAACACAACACCTTGCTTGGCCTCTTCCCAACACAAGGTTTGAAAACAGCCATGCAAGACTGGACATTGCTGGACTACACTTTAGGAATTCATTATTGGAGGGAAAATGCTAGACATGTGTCTCTGAGTGTACAGTCATGCAAAATAATTTCTGCAACACAAAATGGTTTTCAGTCCTTAAGACTGTATTTTGAGTTAACCAAAATGACACAGATCACAAAAAGGCCCCCAGTAACCAAGTTGAATTTGTAATGCTATAATACAGCACCATCCACACACACATATCTATGTGATTCTTGATTCAACTCTTTGTAAGCTGTGTCGTCAAACAGTTGACATGTGTCATGGAAAAGTCACCCATGAAGTTAGCATTCTCATTTCCTTATTATGACCGCCGCGCAGCAGATTTTATTTATTTTTATTTTTTTTAATTTTATTTTTCGCATGCCCAAATTTCCGTCAAGGATTCCCGTGACACTGAAAGACCAGGGTACACGAAACTTGGTTAGCATGTAACCCCACATGGATAGCATGGAACCATCGTTTTTCGTTTTGATCTGTAGCCCCCCCGCTGGACTGGACCCCCCGAAAGGAGGGTAGGGCAGACACAGTTTTCTGTGAATACCTGTGAGGACCATTTTTTTTTGTATGTTGATCTCAAGGGCCCATGTCAACCCATTCCATAACCACTCATTTCATGTATAGCGCCACCTAGTTAAACACAAAAAAGTAAAAATGAGGTGTTGTAATCGAAGGTATCTGTGACCTAACATAGTCAAAACTGCACGAAATTGGAAGTGTAGGATCATTATGACACCCTGTGTATGCACGCCAAGTTTTGTGGAATTCCGTTCATGGGAGGTCACACAATAAATTAATTTATGGTACTATACACCAACTGGCCTGTAGGTGGCCGGAGACAGTTTTCTGTGAATATCTCGAGAACCGTAGGGCCTAGGAGGTCCACCTTTTTTATGTATGTTGGTCTTAAGGGGGCATGTCAACCCATCCCATTACCACTTATTTCATGTATAGCGCCACCTAGTTAAAAATTAAAAAGCAAAAAATTAGGTGTTTTCATCACAATATCTCTGGCTAACAAGGTCAAAACTGCACAAAATTAAAAGTGTAGGATCATTATGACACCCTCCGAATGCATGCCAAGTTTTGTGTACTTTCGTTCATGGGGGGCCTTACAATAAAATAATTTATGTGTACATTTAATGACGTACACCAACAAGGATTCCCGGGACACTGAAAGACCGGGGTGCACAAAACTTGGTGGGCATGTACCCCCACATGGATAGCATGGAACCGTCATTTTTCGTTTTTTGATCTGTAGCCCCCCCGCTGGACTGGACCCCCCGAAAGGAGGGTAGGGCAGACACAGTTCTCTGTGAATATCTTGAGAACTGTAGGGCCTAGGATGACCATTTTTTTCCGTATGTTTGCCTCCAGGGGTCATGTTAACCCATTTCATGTGCACACATGTGCACAAACAGATACACACACACACACATACATTCACAGTAATCATATGTATGACACATACTCACACAGTAGACATATGTACGCTTGCATGCACAGGCACATACGCAGGCACACACACAAGCACGCACACACACACACACACACACACACACACACACACACACACACACACACACACACACACCCACACACATAACATAAACATAACACAAACAATCAAGAATTTCTCAGAATTATGAACAGGCAAGATGGAGATGAATGAATTTTACATGTGAAATCTATGAACTAATCATGTTTTGGTTCTTGTTGTCTAGCAGATACCAGTGAGAATTGAGTGTGGATAATGCAATTTAGTGAGACAGTTAGAATCATATAGGCCTTTCAGCGTGATTTCTTTTTGTGGAAAAAATTTGCTGGACTGGGCGGCGGTCATATTTTGTACCGCTCTGCGGTACATCTAGTTTTATAAGGCATAAAGTGTATTGGATTGTGTGACCACACTGTGGCTTTCCTGGAATCAGAGCTTCACATAGTTCTTACAAAGTTCTGACATAGCTCCCCCTCCCTTTTTCCCTCTTTGTCACATAGGCTGATGGTAATTGTCATAGTTGGCGTCATAGTATCAGACAACAGGTCAGCAAATAATAAGAAACATGGACATTTATCCACATATAAAGATTGTTGATCCATGAAACTTCATAACAACTTCCACTATCTACAAATAATAACAGAGCAATGTACCCAAGGACGTCACCAGGATATATTTATTTTTGTATAGAGAGATATCCAGTATGCAGAATGAATGCAGTCAGTCAGTGTGGTCAGCTGCCATCTCATCTTGGGTAAGCAATGATGTAACAGACAATCTATGTGTCAGTTAAGATGTTACACTTCCAGTTTACTTTGTGGGAGGAGGTGTTGAGTACTAGCTCTTTACAAATTGAAAAATGTCGATTTTGACACTTCATCATTCCTTTCTACTCAGAGAGGATGCTGAAAAAGTGGAATTGCTCAATTTCAACAGAACCAAACTCTATAGATAGAGCAGCATATGTTGAAGTCATCTGGTAACTAAGATCAGTAGCGTGTTAGGCGGGGATCACATTAGCCAGCGGCAAGCGGCAGGTTTCCTAGAGTAGGTGATCATGGAAGGCCTTGTTAGTTTGCACTTTAGCCACTGAAACCTAGCTGTCTGCGGGCTTTTTGCTGCCGTGAGCTGCGTTGGCTCAGTGCTCTGAGTGTAGGGGTTTCAGCCCAGTGAGCAGGACAAGACATGCAGCCACCAATTACTCTGGAATGCACCTGCCAGAAACACACACACACACACACACACACACACACACACACACACACACACACACACACAGACCGCAAAGTTCAAGGAATAGTGAAGAGAACTAAAGAATGGATGTCTCCTGTCTGTCTCCGGCACTTGTTATGTATGTCTTATTGTGTCAATGTAAAGGTGTAGGAGTGTTTGGGTGGGGTGGGGGGGGCATTGTGAGGTGGAGTGTTCAGAAGGGAACGCAATCTAAGTTTCTCCCATCAGTTTGGTATGACGGTACATTCATTTCTAAACTTGTTTGGCTGTGTGTGTGTATGTGTGTGTGTGTGTGTGTGTGTGTGTGTGTGTGTGTGTGTGTGTGTGTGAAATTGCTCTGTCTGTGTGGTCTGTACATAAACATGTATATTTATCTTTATGCTTGCGTGTGAGTGTGTGTGTGAGTGGTGGGGGTTATCATGGGGTGTGTCTGTGTCTAACATCTCAAACCACATCTGAGAATCCCACTAAAACAACTCGTTTCACTAATGCACATAGTTATACTTTATCTCATGTTCTCGATTCCTCTCACACTCACACACACACACCAAGGCCTCTGACAAGAACAGTCAGTGAGTCAGTCAGTCAGAAGGCCAGGAACAGGAAATGAGGATGTGTGTGGGCTTCTGTGGAAACTTGCATCACTTGGTGTGAAGGTGACCTACTTGCCAGTATAGATGCATGTGCATGTGCATATGCATGCTGTTATGGTATCTGATGGTATCTTTGTCTGTGGTGTGCCCTCTCAAAACCTCAAAGTCTCACTCATACCTATTTTGGTAAATGGTAAATGGACTGCATTTATATAGCGTTTTTCCCCCCCGACTCCTGCGAGCACCCAAAGCGCTTGACATTCACCCATTCACACACACACTCACACACCGATGGCGGAAGCTGGCATTTTCTCTCTGTAGCACTGTATACAAGATCGTATTAAGACTTCATTCATTGTTTCAAGGCAATTTCTGGGTAATCCAGAAAAGAGGGAGAGAGGGGAGACTCAAGGTCAGTTTGAAAACCAAAGAGGCTATTATTATAATAGATACAATGCATAAAAAGCACACAGCACTGTTTAAGGGACACCTGTAATGTTCCTGCTATACATATCTCTTGTGCAGTTTTCCCTTCCTTCCAGGAAAAGCTCTGCCTTCCCCTTCTCTCTCCTGCTCCCACCTGCCCTGGGCACCTGCCTCCAGAGACGACGATATGGGGGCTAGTTGGCAGGCAGGTATGCTCCATTGCCAATCGGCAGAGAGATATAGGGATGCCTGTAGACATAACAGCCATCAGGGGAGGTCTGCATGCCATGCGGGGGGGCAATAGAAGAGAAAGGTGACGTCAGAATACTTACAGTAGAAAGACTTTGGCTCAGACAGCCTGGTCTTCTGTTGAGTTCAACATGGCAAATGGATTATTATGCTGATCCTGCTGTTACCTAGCCTGGGTGCCAGCCGAATTTAGCCCCGCCCATAACATTTGCGGTCAGGAAGTTAGGTCTGGCATTGCTCCGTTGTGGAGCAACTATGCTCGAACCAGAGCTGTTTGGACCAATCAAATCGTGCTTTACAAAGATGGACAGGTGAGCAACAGCGCCTAGTCTATCACGTCATCTGAGCACGCTTTGTTTGCAACAAAAACGCTGTGGCTAGAAGGAGACAAATGGCTTCCCCATATGGAAATATGCATATTATTTAAATGAGGTTTTATCACTGAAATTATTCTTATTATTTCTGAAAACTTTGGCCAAATTTGAGATGTGGGAAAACTCATGGTTACACTTTCATCAAGGGAAAACAGTGTTGCATTGTGACATGTTGTTTATAACATGTTTGTAGCATATCGGAATTATTTTTAAAAACGGAGGGGAAATATCAGTTTTTCCTAATAGCCTACCCTGCTACGTATCTCTTAGATTTCGCTAAAGAGTGTTGTAGGAGATATTGACGGCACAATAACTTTTACAAAAGACCAGAAAACAATGGTAAGGCATTTGTGGAGAAGAAGGATGGTCCGTGTGTTCTTCCTACATCTCATGGTAAGCTATTTCATTGCTCTGATTGGTTACGTTTATCCAATTGAGTGCAGAGGCATTCCCCCCTGTATCGGTTGAAACACGCCCCATAATTACGTCCCAATGGACCAGTATCAGACTCCTATTCTGACTAGAATTTGAGTATGACAACGTCAGGCCAGAGAGGGTTAAAGTGGAGCTAGTATTCAGACAGGTCAGGCTACCTGTTACCGTAGTTTCATCTAAACCTATCAAAATCTCCTAAATGAAATGTGTGTTTTGTTTTTCATTCTTTGCCATTTGCAAAACAAACCAAAAAAAGAGTCAAACAGTGCATTACTTTTGTGTTGTGCCTCACTCTCTGCATACTAAAAATGACTGGGCCAACCTGCTCCCACTAATCCACAGATTTCACTTGCAAATGTTCTGAAACTGAAAAACTGACACGTTTTCCGGACACTTAAATAACATTTCCTGGTTCTGGGCGTGACCAGGGTGTGGCCTGCTGACTCCTGTTGATACTATCTCTGTGTAATGGGGGAATGGCATGTATATGTCAAATTAAGCCTGCCAATGATGGGGACCTTGTGATGGTAACCGATGAAGTAGAACGGACTGAACAGACAGAAATTAGATTACAGCTTTTTTGATAAAGTTTAATTAATTAATTAATTAATTAGTTAGATAGATAGATAGATAGATAGATAGATAGATAGATAGATACATAGATAGATAGATAGATAGATAGATAGATAGATACTTTATTGATCCCCAAGGGGAAATTCAACAACCCCAAGGGGAAATTCAAGAAAAAATGTTTGGAATACAGAGACACCTGTTGGCATGATTTGTCCAAGATTGCATACATATCCAAGCCAAAGTTTACTCGTCAGGTTTTAATTCCAGATCTCATAATTTGTCCTTTACTCATTGATGTTAAAGGGATTACCTCATACCTGGCTGTCACAGACACATCCAAAGGTGCTTGTCTAACTGTTCATTTTAATGCCTCTGACCAAAGCCAAGCTCAGTTGTAAAGACTTTAATCTGTTTGTGTGTCCTCCATTAGCCATTTGTTCTCCACCCCCAGAAAGCGAAATGATAAAAATAATAAAAAATTGCTTCAGCATCAGCTCTGTTTATGATAAGACTTGAGCTTAGTCAACACAGTGTTCTATACAGCTGCCATATTGATATTAAAAAGACTTATCTTTAAATGGTGGGCAAATGTTTAATTGAATTTCCTCCAAGTCTAAACAGATTTGTCATGAGTTTAGCTACATCTAACTCAATGCCTCTGGATTTTTGGTCATACTTTCTTAAAGTTCTTTCAAAACAATGCTGTCACTGAAAGGATTCTTAGGGAAACTTTTATTAGCGAAAAGCACTCAAAACTGCACAAATAAATGTACATCACTGGTCCTGTTTCTTGTTTTAACTAACTGTGTCCAGTGCTGTCCAGGCCTTGCCTCTGAAGGGCACATATGTAGTTAGTGTGAAAAGGAACAGGTATGGAAGTGAGATAGTAGATCCCTCCCCACAACAACCACAACCCTTGCTCATATGACGACATCACTTTCTTTTGCACACAGACCTCTTGTTATATTGGCCAAACTGTGATGTTTCTGAAGCATATGTTCAGTTTCTACATTAGCCATTTTGTAGTGCTTGTGGTTAGCCAAAATAAGTTAAGTTGTTTAGTTTAATGTTAAGCTGTGGTTGAGCTATGTTCAGGCAGAATAGAATAAGTATTCTGATGGAAATGATTGAAAGTGTCCATTAGTGAGCTAATGGACACTTTCCAGTACTGAGATTGCAGTATAATCTGTTAGGCTCTCTATGGTCATTGTTTCCAGCATAGTGTGTGTGTGTGTGTGTCTGTGTGAATGTGCATGTACATGTACATGTGTTGGATTACTGGAATGTCAGCCCAAAGACTGAACTCACTGTGGCCACACCCTGCCAGTCACAGGAACAGGTCTGACCAAGTGCATGCTGGGTATTCAGCACATCACTCTCATGTGCTCTCACTTTACCACAGAACAAGGGCGGTAAGCAACACCACAGTAACACCTGAACATGTAAACACACACCACCCGCACAACACTAACACAAACCGATAGCTCCAAGTCAAACCTTCAAACAAAAAGCATCCACATAGTCTATCCATCCAACTGCATCCTACAGTTTGCCGCATTAGCTTCTGGGTTAAAAACACCAACATCCGCAGATAAGAATCCATTGATATGCAACAACTAGCAAGACCACGTAAAAGCAGTTGAATGATAGAACAAAGACTGTTGCACGTGTACAACAAGAAATGGAGGGAAACAGTCGGTGAGCCTGGATATGGGGGACGGGTGTGGCCACTTTGCACAGGTATGTCAGTCAGGCCTCAAAGGATAAGAGCGCCTCCTAGGGGTGAAGCGCTTGCATTTCATGTGCAGGGTGTGGCATAGCAGGGATGTTAGTCATTTAATTCACTAATGCACTTCCTGAATGCCGATCCATTCAGTTAAGTCCGCCACTTACAGAAGCCTCACTATTCCAGTAATACTACTTCCCATTCACGATCAGTACTCACCCTCCACTTTGTAGGGCTCACTTAACTGCAGTGGACATACATGAGTAATATTCATATGACTCTGAGTGTCATCGATCCAGTCTTTTGTTTATTATCTGGATGGGTGAGGCTTTGACAAAAGCACGCACACAGTCATTTATACAGGCATTCAACAATGATCCACTCAGTCAGTGTTCTGGCAGCTTCCTTTTCCCCCAGATTGCTTAAAGACAAAAATGTAAAGAAACCCACAGTTAGTGAAACCTTAAACAGCAAAAACCTCAACCCAGGTCTGCCTCAATTCTCAGTCTCACACTTTTTGCAAAACACCAACACGTTGAACACACCACACACAGAAATGAAACATGATGTTTTAAGATACCACACAATCATCTAACATACCCATCAAGTGTAAAGACATGTTCAAGTGTAAACTCACCTATCAGCAAGGACTGTAAGCACTGTCAAAGGCATCATGTGAGTTCACCTGTCTTCAAAAGAAACGGAGAGCAGCCAAAGTTGTAGTGAGAGGAAGAGGAAGAGTAAGGCTGAGAGGTGGAGCCCATAGTGGAGGATGAGCAGGAGAAGAAGATGAGAATGATGTAGATGGAGGAGTATGACCACAGAAAACAAGGAGCACATTTACCAATGAAACGTTATTCAAGCAATATTGGTTGACATTGTTGTAAATAATGGGTTGAGTCATTCGACCAGAATGATCCACCATCTGTGAAATATTATTTGGGAACACTTTACTTGACAGTATCGACGTAAGAGTGACATGACACTGTCATGACACATAAACCCTAACCCTAACTCTAACCCTAAACCTAACCCTAACCCTAATCCTAACCCTAACTTGTTATGACAAAAACAAATGTCACTTAATAACAGAAGCATTATGTCATAAACATGTATGACATGTTCATGACAGTGTCATGCCATTCTTATGTCGATACTGTCAAGTAAAGTGTAACCTATATTATTTTTACATTCCACAAATGTTTCCACTGCACTGTCACTGTAGTATATTCCATTTATTATATTCTGTAATAAAGTGTAAAATGCAACATTGGATATGGATAGGTGTATTGAGTGATTTTACGATGTGAAAAGAAAGAAAAATCATCAGTGTACAGGCCTGGCCTTGTTTGTTGTGTTTTGTCAATACATTCTTGTTCTCTAAATGGTTCATAGTAATACTGTAACAATATCTATGAAAAATACAAAACACATCTCTGCTATATTATAAAGAAAAGCAGAGATGTCAAATGTGTCTAGTATTGAGTACAGTAGTGTGTAACTGATTAAAGCAGAATCAGATCATATGACTGCATCCGTGTCGCATATGGTGGACTTTATTTTTTAAATGGGCTCTGTTTCCAAAATTGTGCTTAAAGGAATTATCCGGAGTAAAATGCACTTTAGATCGATTTCCAGATGATTGGGGGTACATACGTTGAGTTGACATCAAAATGATGTCATTCGGATGTGTTTTGAGAAAGTTTGATTGTACCGTTTTCAGTCACAACTCGTAGCCTGGAAGTGAGCGGGGCATTTCAATTGCGCCGCTACAAAACGCTATTTCTATACCTCTTCTACAGTTCCAAACAACATAACACTTACGTGGTAGTGAGTAGAGGGTCCCTAAAGCCAAACCGAAGTATCCCAAGGTCTTTATGTGGTCGAATAGAGAGTCCAGAATGAATTTCATGTATGTGAGAAGCTAAATGAAGTAGGCCTAAAGACAAAGAAAGAGAAAGAGAGGTAGAGTTAGAAATGAGGGGAGAGAGAGAGAGCAAAGTGCAAGTGTGAGAGAATCAAAGTGAGTGCCTGCAAGAAGGAAGAAAAGTGCCTAATGAGAGAGATAGGAAACCCCTTATATAGCCCCACCCTAACCATAGGTGTAATCAATGAGGGCATTAGCCCAACCAAGTCCAGCCCTGCCCGTGCACTGACAGGAGATGGCCTGAAGGGGCACAGGGTTGTAACAGTGCCCAGTGTATGTACACACAGCTATTATTCCAAAAGCACAATATCATATCTGCAAGGCCAGTTTATATCACTTTAGATAGTGGCAGATAGTATTTGCTAGCCTGGCTTTCGCCGTCTACGTACTTCCGCTCAATTTAGCAAAACGTAGTCAAGAGATAGTCAAGATGGTTCAAGAGGCTAAGTATTTGCCTCATCAGCTTATCAATGGAAAATAACCTCACACATGACGTGTGTTGGTCAATTACATCACACCCACACACACACACATGCACGCACGCACACACACACACACACACACACACTAATTCTAGGAAGAGAGAGAGAGAGAGAATGGTATAATGGAGTAGTAGTGAGAGAAGGCATTTTGTCAATAGATGAGAATGAACGTTTTGTTTACTGCTTTCTCCTCCAGCAAAAAAGCATATAAAAGTCACAGAAAGAGAGAGAGAGAGAGAGAGAGAGAGAGAGAGAGAGAGAGAGAGATATCATTATGTTAAGGTCACAGATAATCAGGAGGTAATGATGGTAGTGGAGTTCACAATGTGCCAAGACATGATGTTGATAAATACAGTATAAACAAAACAAATCATTAGTTGTTCTACCTTAAATATCGTTCCTTAGAACTCTTCCTAATGCAATGAATATTTGGATGTGGTGAATAGTAATACCCTGATAAACTCAATTGTTTGTCTGACCACAATATTTAGAGATGCTATATTTGGTAAATGGCAAATACAGCACTCAAATCAAGCAGTCAATACAATTAAACATTTGTAAATAATTATTGTAATTACTAATATTTTTAAAAACACTATGCTATTCCTTACACTGTATGTTTTGACACATAATATTCGGAGGTTTGATGAACAGGTGCTTTAGGGCATGATTTGGAGCACTCTGGTGGTGAATATGAGTATCAACATCTTACAATATTCTCTCTCCAACACTGACTCCAAGTGGTATATTTAGACATTGCCAAAATGATGGAGTCATTTGGGGAGAGTATAATTCGCCTTATTCATCCGGCGGTCATTGTAAGCCAGAACGAGGCTACTGGGTACACTTGCCATCACACCTCAGTCAAGCAGATGGCGGTAATGCACTCCGTTTGCAAACTGCCAAAAACAAAATTCACAGAAGCATGCCGCATCAGATATTCAGAAATTCCAATCTCCGACAGAGTAAAACATGACTTGAACGCAAAGTCGGGTCGGATTTTATGTTAGGAGATTCGTGCGGCCAACTCTTGTGCCCCGAAGTACCCGACTTGATGTCACTATCATATTCTCCAACCATGGCGGCCACCCTTGTCCCTTTATGTTCATGTAATAATTGGGCTATACCAACATCTCAGAGTTCACTCTGTGTGCAAATTCAAACATTAAAAAAGCCCTAGGAAGTGTGTAGTTCTAGGTGTAGCTACTCCGGTTAGTAGTTAGTAGAACTGTGTTCTTAGAACTGTTGTGTCTGAATGCACCTATCACAGGTTGACAAGTGTAATGTTTCATGGTCTTGAAAAACACAATACACTTACAATAAATTAACATGTGCAATGTCAATTAGAGATGCAGTCCATCACTCAGTTTCACAACATGGTAATATTTGATCTGAACAGACAATACAAACACCATTCCCTCCCTCCTGAAGTGTGGAAGTTAAAATGTGCAAGCCAATTTGTTTTCCCCCAATTTACAGAGAGAGGACTGTGTTTCTTTTAGGGGCAAACACTGAATGGACAGCTGAATTTGAAAAAAAGTGTATGGGAGATACATGTGCCATAAACATGTTGTACTGTAAAACATGACTGACAGTTGACAGAGTCCCACTGTCCCAGTGGTACTGATTGAAAAGTTTGTCCAAACTTGCTATGTCTGTGCTGCACTACACAGCACCCTCTGGTGGTTGCTCTGGTGTGTGTACTGCTAGTGTATTCCAGCCAATGAACTGGTACAGTGGGTGCTAGCCCATGTGAAACCTTGTAGATGAGAAACACATAAGTAAAATGTTTAGTTAAAGGTAAATAAATATAGTTAAATAAATTATTTTTGAGCTACATTACATTTGTAATAGCTGTTGGTCTAACTGTCAAGGGTTTTTAATGCTGAGGGACTCATTTGGTTACAGTTGTTTCGCTGACCCATGACCAACTAGTAAAACAGTATGTTACATGGGATAAAATCTTAACATGCATGAGAGCTTAACGGTCTCCACTGACAGGTATATTCTTTTATGCCTGAAGTATGGGAGGTTAAATGTGACAGTATTGGCCACCTTTTTAGCATGCTTTTGGAATGCAATTTCTAAAATGTGGAGATCTAAGAAGGCTTTTTTTCTGCTTATTTTTTCTAACTAAAATAATTTTGCTTTCTTCTACTGTGTTTTTGCCCCCTCCCCCTCCTTATAGGCTATGTATTAAAATAAACATCCAGACATAAACATTTACTCGTTTGAATACCGGTGTGTGTGTACATGATTACAGTACTACATGTACAGTGCCCTCGCACGCCTGGTAATGTTGAATGAAAACAGGTGTTAAAAATTCATCTTTTGAGGATTCATCGTAATCTCTCAATGAAAACAGTAAGGAAAAACACCAACCTTGAAAGGAAGCAAATGTATTCTAAGAAGCAAAATCATTAAGAAAGAAATATTTTTAACAAAAAGACAAGTTTCACAATTATTGGCATCCCTGTATATGTTAACCCTCCCTTTGCCAATAAAACAACCTCTAATCTTCTTCTATTACATACCACAAAGCAAGGGATTTGAAACCATTCCTCTTTACAAACTTTCTACACATCATCCAGATTCCAAGGTCCTCCCTTCTCTCCTCTTTGACTATATGGTTTGTCTATGGAATGCAGATCAGGGAACTGAGAGAACAATAGCAGAAGCTTGATGTTGTGTTCATATCAGTAAACCATTTGGCCCACATGATCCACTTGTAGTCTATTGGCAGAGAAAGACAGATTTTCATTGCAAATGAGGAGTGGAGTTCATGATAGCATGGAGCTGAATGAGGTTTTAGACATTTATAATTAAGTGACATGACAGGCTTTGACCTGGGATGCCTTAATCTATTAGCGCTGAGGTCACTTTTGAAGTTTTATCTGTAGACTTGGTGACTATGATTTTTTTTTTGTCTATATCACTGTGAGTGGGGGGAAATAAACATGGGTTCCCAGTTGATAAGAACCTTTTAATTTATTGTTTAAACTTACATATATTTTACATTTAAACAGTGAATGTTGTTGTCAACTAACAAATGTTTATGGAAATATTGAGCCCATGTCATGACATACAGTACATTAAAAACCCATAATAGTAGCAGTAACTTTAAATATTCACATCAAATTCAATCATCAACTTTCAGACACAGAAAATGTAATTTCCATCGGATGAATTAAAAATGAACACTCTCTTAATCAAAGAAGGAGTTGTGAAAAATATGGGGTTCAAAACTCTCTAAGGGGAACTTTTACAAAACACTTAATAAAATGGCCACACATAAATGTGAAACCCATTTCCATCAAGCTTAGTCACTTGGTTAATCCATTAACCAAACTGTGACTTCAAAACCAAGGTAGGCCTACACATCAAACCGTGATTTTTGTGTACCGTTATGCCTATCTGTTCATCTTCTCTTGATGTACTATTATGCCTTTCTAGGTGTAGCTACTGTAACAAAGCGGAATTGTTAAGCATCACATGTGTCAGACCACCTTGATATTTTGACTGTTTCCTACATGTCTCAGCATTCTGGGCAGTTGTCATCAGTTTCGGAATAAAGTTATTTATCTTCACAAAACAAATGAATTGATATAAAATTGCTTGTCATCACACTGTTTTGTAGAAAAATGAGTGAAAGTAACCTTAACAATGACTGTTTTCAATTTTTTTCTGTATTTCCGAATGGGGTTGTGTGGTCAATTCATTGTTGAATATTTTATATGCCCTAACATTTTATATGCCCAAACATTGTGTCTCTACTATACCTATAATGTTGATATAATTCTGGAGGGAAAATTACTTAAAACTATTTAAATGAATGTTATACATACTGTTTCTTTAGGTGTTTTACAAAATTAGTTCTCGACTGAAATATTGAGAGAGAGAAAAACAGTAAAAGTGTAGTGTGCAGGAACATACACCACCTAACGGTGAAAGGTTCAAGATACAAGAGGATAGAAAAACACACACGGTAGACCGGGCATCTTTCCAGGTATGTCCAGGCGAAAACAAACATTTGGGTGGAGTAAACCAACTTTCTGAATCACGTGTACTCCTCAATATCTATGTGGGATATTTTGCTATACATTCAAGTTATCTTCACTCCCTACACTATTCAAGCAGATACGTGCACACACAGAATCCACAAATCTGACAGCAGGTTATTGTTACAGTTAACCTTTTCCTTCTTCCTAATATTTCCCATAAATGGCAAATATATGGTTATGATTCATCCTGTTATTCGTGTTCCTGGAAGTTGACAGGGACGAATGAGGTGGCCGTGGGCGACAGACAGGTTTGCGCAACGTTTGCCCTCCCCTTGCAATTTTTATGTTGAACCCTCCTTTGCCTCCCACGTACGACAGTAATTATTTTGAAATGCTTAAATTGAATGTCAACCGACTCTTAACTCAATAGACTGTGAAGCGAACTGGATGGAACAATGACAGCGGAAAATGGCACGACGTTTTGTGAGGGGATGTACTCAAAACTTATCGACTCTGATGGTCCATATGACGAGCTGAGTTCTCCAAATGTGCAGGAGCAACATATTGGTATGTTTTAATCCGTGGTGTGCACTGTCAGCAAAATATTTGCATGTTCTCCTACGTTAGTTGTAAATTTTAGCTAAACTTCTGGTGTGGGAAAAAGCTGTATCAGACGTCTCTCTACTGCTTAAAGCAACACCAAAGAGTTTTTTGTACCTTAAAATAATATTTCAAAAAGCGTTTCAGTGGTTCATCAACTCGTAGCAGGGTGAACTTCTGCACTCGCTTTGCAGCCCTCTATCTATCGGCTACCGCACTAGTTTGCCATCGGGTAGCGGATCTGTAGTTCGATGGAATGAGACATAATACTTTTTTCATTTGACTTGCTTCTGATGTCGCAATACATCATACTTTCATAAAAGCATGCAACACTCTACCGTGTCTGTGGACATCGTTATTTGCAAAGCCAGTGCTGGATAAAGAAATAGCATGCGCGCGACAGAGGAAGGCTGCTTTTGGTGTTGCTTTAATCCAATACTTTGTGTTTAACCCCTGCTACTTGTCTGAACCTGCCTTGACATTTTAGGAATAAAACCTGTTCGTCAGCAGTGTCTAATTAGCGCTCTAAGGTCAAATATAATACATAGTAGTAGCCACCCTTCCCTCTATGAAGGTTTTTTTTTTATTTGTTGGAGAAATGCAGCACACATTGGAGAAATGGAGGAGAGCCTACACATTTTAGTGGCATGCATGAAAATCTTGGAAGATAGGCTACTCTTTCACCACTATAACATGGGCCTAGTCCACCTTTTTTCTGGGGACCCACTTTTTAAAAATGACAGACCGTCGCGACCCATTTCACTTCAGATCTAACATGCAACCACCAATATTGTTTTAGGCCACAGGTTCTCAAACTTTTATATGGCCCCCCTAACCATTCTACACTGCCATATGTATACGTAATAGCGCCAAGGTCTGGCCTACCACTACTATTACAGGGATTGGTGATGCATGACTCAGTTTCCCACAACTCTGCAATCTCAATTACACATGAAACAATGTTAAATATTTTCAAAGCTATAAAATTATCGCTCAGTTTTGTACAAACACACAACCTCAGGTTTTCCTCATCCTGCTTTGAACACAGTTGTGTTGCATTTTGAGCACCATCAGCGTGGAAAGTTACCTAAAAGATAACGTTTTAATGCGCATCCGAGAGTTTGGGGATATTCTTGCATTCTACGCAATCGTCACTCTTCAACATAGTAGCCTAAGCTGTTCCTGTATATCTAAAGAGAGATGGATCCATAACAGCGTTAATTCCTCAAATAACTCAATATTGTAGCCTATTTCTAGAGGTTTCTTTGGAAAGTTTAATTGAATCCGCAAAATTGTGCTTTTTTTTAGATAAAGGGTGGAAATGCCCTCAAAGTTGCAATGAAACATAATTTTTAACTAAATTTTTTGATGCAACAGTTGCTTTTCTGGACCATTGAGTGACATTTGGGTAATTTTCTGCGGCACACCTGATGATCTCTCACGGCACACTAGTGTGCCCCGGCACAGTGGTTGAAAAACACTGTCGTAGGCCTAATCCCTTGCATTGCCACAAACAAACATTAGGCTTATGATATCCCATGCATGATAGATAGATATATAGATATACTTTATTGATCCCTAGGGGAAATTCAAGAAATGAATTTTTTCATGTAGTCCAGGCAAAGTAAGGTAAGATTTCTCATGCTTATTTCAGACTGGTTTGTTGCAAAATTGGTGTCTATTTTTACATGTTGGCCCTTTGAATCAATGGAAATGGTTGTTGACCGGGATTGACTGATAGACTGTCTGTCCAATCAGAGGGGCCTGTATGATGCCTCTTTACTTTGCACAATTTTGGCTAAAACAGTAGACAGTATGTTTATGTAAGTGAATGAAGATAAATTGTAAAGGTTGAAGATGGGGTTGAATGGGGGTTTCTGGGCTATAGGGCCAGATAATAGCGGTAGGCCTATTAAACCTATGATGTATCATCTTGGGGTCACCAAGTCCCCAAAAAAATCTTCAAAAGTGACCTCACTGCTAATAGCTTATTTAGAGGGCATGCAGGTAAAAGCCTGTCCAGCCATTTAACTATTAATGTAAACGGCAGCAGTTACTGAATGGTACAGTGACTTTATCTGGAAGTGTGGTCTATTGTCAGATGAAATGAAAATTGAGCTATTTGGCTAGAAACTTTAGATGTGTTTGGTGTACATAGAAGAATGGCTATACTAAAAAGAACCCCATGCCTAATGACAATTATGGTGGAGGGGCTGTGCTATTGTGGGGCTGTTTTTATTCCCAAAGGCCTTGAGAACCTAATTAAGGTGCATGGTGTCATGAACACCAAGAAAAACCTGAACATTTTCAAAGGAAATCTGCCAATCTCTGCCAAGACACTAAAAGTTGGTCTTGATTGGATCATTCATCAGGTCAATGAACCAAAGCAAATGTCCAGATCAAAACAAATATTGTTTGCTTAACACAAAATCATGCTTCAGACATTGCCGTATCAGTCCCCTGATCTAAACGCCATAGGAAAACAGTGGGGTGAGTCAAAGAGGAGTGTGGACCTAGGAATCTGGACGATCTGGGGAGATTTTGTAAAGACGAACGGTCTTAAATCCCTTGCTTTGTATTCTCCAACTTTATGGGGTTTTATTGGCAAAGGGAGGCTTAAGAAGTTATTACAAGCAGGGGTGCCAATAATTGTGATTTGTTTTTGTGTTTTTGTTATTTATTTCTTTATGAGATTTTCCTTTTTCTCCAAATAAATTTGCTTCCCTTCAAGGTTGGATTTTTCCTAAATTCTTTCATTGTGAGATTACAATAAATCACCAACAGATTGTTTTTTTATACCAGTTTTTAGTCAACTTTAACCAAGGTGCCAATAATTCTGGAGGTTACTGTATATAAATTGCTATAATTATTGTTATAATTTTAAACTATATTTTCTGATTCAAAGCTGAACAACTGAACAACAGCTGAACTACAGCTATAAAACTGACTAAAAGCTAGATTCATGTCAATTCAGGTTGGTTTTTACAAAGTTAAATTGTGTTTTGTTTTATAAATCATGATATTGAATTATGCAGTGCAAGATGCCTCAAAGACAGTAGACAAATGCAGAAAGAAAGCCACAAAAGGCAATGGATTTCTCTCTCTCTCTCTCTCACACACACACTCACACACACACCACACTACAAACAAATAGATAAAGATTTCACCTGGTGGGGTAAATTATCTATATACTATAGTATGATGTAGTTTGTTGTAAGATTCCATGTTGAATTTTGTTTCAATATGGGTCGCTATAATTTAACGGATTGAACTGTAAATCATGCTGACATATGTTTAAAAATCTTGTTTCATGTGCCCCTTTTTCAATTTGAGCCCCTGGCCCTCCAAAGGTCTCTGCACGGCCCTGATATAGAGAGCTAGGCAATGCCCATGATGATGACTGAGCTGTGTAATGGGTCTGTTGCCTATTAGACTACTTTAGGCTATATCACGACTACTTCATGACTACCTAAAACCGTCTTTATTCAGAAACTGTGTCATTGGTCATTGATTTATATAGCCTTTTTCACAAGCCTGTATTAGGCAATGGGTTCCTCAAAATTTCACGCACATTATTATTTATTTACTTTCTTCCAGATATAAAGTTCTTTTGTGAATTTTTTTGTGAATAAAATGATGGCTTGATTGAAAAAGTTGGTACTCATGATCCTAAATTCATAAACTCAAAGTTGCAAGTTGGGTGCTTATCACATCGCCTTATGCAGCCATATTTGTGTATGGGTATCCTAGGTATCTTTGTGCTTCAGGGATATTCTGAACAACGATCTTAAATCGAGTTGAGTGATTACCCAGGCTTTATTTACAATAACTTTAAAAATGATGTTTCATTGCAACTTTGAGGGCATTTCCACCCTTTATCAAAAAAAAGCACCATTTTGCTGTCCATGGGCTAAAAGTGTGTTTATTATAAAGTGTGTTTTTAATCTGGTAACCAAATGCTTAGCTCAGAGGCTATTTTGTTATCTGTGTCTGTGTCGGACTGAAATTGTTCTATAGACCCTTCACTTCAACTTAGAAGTGAAAACCAAACTTTAACACCAATTTGAAATGACTGAGAAAAATTACACATACATACGACCCCACTATTTTGCAACTGCGAGGTCCATAGCAGGCGCCCCACAGAAATGTTTCCTCTTGCGAGTGAGATGCACGCTGCCCCCTCTGCGACGCGTTCACCCCCAGTTTCAGAGCTATTCTAGGGCCGTCACTGTGGTAAACAAACTATACCCCAATAGAAAACTGATAGCTTTCCTGGTTAAATGGTATAAGCTAGGCCTATTACACAACATAAATTGTGCTGGCGACCCAAATAAAATCTCCTGCGACCCACCCGTGGGTCGTGACCCAGTCTTTGGGAACCAATGGCCTGGTCTATGCATGACATGATAGTGTGTGCTAACAAATCTCTCTCTCTCTCTCTCTCTCTCTCTCTCTCTCTCTCTCTCTCTCTCTCTGTGTGTGTATTTACAGTACACGTCTCTCCAGCAAGAGGCAACTCCAGGCAACCTTACAAACTGGCCACAGCATGCCTGACTGGGCTTTGTGTGATCCTGCTTTTGGTCCTTGTGGTGATGAGCTCACGTAAGTTTTCACAGCTCTCTCTGTGACAGAGAGAGAGAGAGAGAGAATGTTTACATGGGATGCTGTCACTGCATTATTGGTGTTGGGGCCAGTGCTCCATTTTTTACTTTCTGTCTTCTGTATGCCTCACCTTTGACTTACCCTTCACATCTTTGTTATGACCTTGGGGTAAGGCCACAACAAAAGAGGGAGTCGAGAGGTTGGATCTTTAACTAAAATATGGATTTATTAACTAAATTAATCAAATAGCAAACAAACAAACAGTGTGTGGAGGGTCACAGTCAGTAATCTGTAATGCATGGATGTTGTTATGTGTGTTTGTAATGTGTCTGAGTGCAGTGTTGCATGTCCAAAACCCAAAGTAAGAATGGCCCTCTCCTAAGGCGAGAGGAAGCAGCCCTTTTAGCTGGCGACCTGCTCTCAGGTGCAGCTCATCAGCCCGTTAGACCTTGGGACACCTGAAGACAATCAGACAAAACAAGTAGAGGGCCTAGTGGCCCGTCACATCTTTCACAATGCCTCACCTTTCCTATCTGACGGCAATTTCTTTTTCACCCTGCAGCTCAGGCTGGAAACCTGTGCATCTTTTTCTGCTGCTTCTGTTACAATTTTGCCTGGACCAATCACAAGCTGGCTTATCCACCTGGCGCGCTATTGGCAGGTTTAAAACGATGACGATAGCGGGAGAGCCTGGAGTTTTCGCATCGATCAACAAACGTCACCCGGTTCCAGGGGCGTAGATTTGCGTGGGGAGCCGAAGGACGTGTCCACACCAATGTCAAATTACGACTGAAATGTCCCCGCCAATATTCAGGTTGAAATGGGGAAAAAAGCGCTCACATGCGCTACACAAAGAGTTAAATCATTTCTCACTTCAGTGCTGGATCATCTCGTACAGATCTTGTAATGTGCAGTAGCCTATAAGGGTAAATCGCGCTGATTTGAAGTTACCTATAATAACTACCAGTGAGCCGCAGTCTCCTGCGCACCATGCAGCGCTTCATCTTTACTTCACTACAAGCATGAAGTGGTCCAAATTCACCCATTCTTCTCTGTTGAACTCCTCGAGAAGTAGGCTACTCATCACACATGTGTCACATGAAAGAGCCTTTTCTCAGCTTTAAAACGGTGCTAGCTAGCCACTGTTTGCTGTAATAAACAGTTCGCGAGAAAAATAACTTAAAGAGATGTAATAATTATTCTCTGCGCCCATCTCCACATCCATTCGTCTCGGTGGAATATCGTAGGCCTACACACTCTTCACGCAACACATGACAAACCATATATCAGAATAAACAGCAGACCTTACCGAACACAAAGGTGTAATGCATTCCCGTGTATAGTTAGCTGTTCCAGAGTAATCCGGTTTTGAAATAAATTATAGCAAAATTCAACATGGTCTTTCGGCTGCATTTCTTAAAACTGAGCTGTGCTTACATCGCCTAGATATCTGTAAATATTAGAATCAGAGAATATACAGGCAGCTCATGTTTGTCAAAGTAGCCTTAATGATTTCTTTTCACAAAATGCTAAGCATGCATGTATTTAAGTTTCTTAAAACTGAGCTGTGCTTAAATGGGCATGATTTCATAACAGACCAAATAGAAAATAAATGTTAAATATAGCCTACATATCTGTAGCCTACATATTAAAATCAGATTATGTAGGCTACACAGTGTAGTTAGATCAAGTTGGACAGTAGCACATTTTAATCATGGATAGTAGTTGGACAGGACAGTAGCTCAGACCAAACCTACGCCCTTGCCCGGTTCGTTGGTCAGTTGGTGAATGACTATCCAATTGCGTACAGAGTCATTTGAACTATACCCGTTGATCACACCTCTTGTTCAGCAGAAAATACATAGCGGACTCCCCAGACCAATGTTCAATCTTAAAAGATTGAGCTTGGTCTAGTGAAAGCCATACTAATCTTCAAGGACAGTCAGAGACAAATGTGGATTACAGTAGGGGCAGGATCAGTGAAGCTTGCAAGTCCACAAATGTCTGAAAGATCTAGTGTGGATTTTCAATGGAGGTTGCTCCACTGCAGTTGCCACTTGCCACACCTGTTTATCCCTGTTTTATGATATTCACTGTCGGATATCCTGAAACCTCAGGGAAATTTAGACCAAGATTTGTAGACAAAAATACTTGAATCCTTAAACAGACATTTCCAGAACTGACACACTTTGGGAAATGGTGTTTGTGTGTGTGTGTGTGTGTGTGTGTGTGTGTGTGTGTTCGTATTGGTGTGTGAAATGTGATTGATGTAGCCCAGTGGTTCTCAAACCTTTTCTGTCATACCCCACTTTGTAGGTGGGGAATTTTCAAGCCCCACCTGACCCCATTACCCCGGCAAAATGGTAACGTTAAAATATTATTTTAACATTTTGGTTCCACATTACATTTCTCATCAGAATCTGCTGAATGTAATTTGCTGTAATAATTAATACGTCAGTCTGTTTATGACTCTTACGGCTCCCACACACAGCTGCGTGCATCGCGTTGCTGGAGACGCATCCCATTAACTTTAAATGGGCTCACGTGATCCGTTGCCGAACTGAATTGTGGGTCCGTCGCGTCGCGTTTCTCCCGCCGCTCGCGTTGAGAAGTTCAGCTGTTGCTGCACCGACAGACGACACCGGCCAATCAAGCCAATCTACGGATGGCACCAACCAATCACATTATGGTTTTACTTCAAGTCATTTGCATAGCTACCGTCGGGAACACCCACTGGCATGCGTTGACAGAACGCAGCTGTGTGTGGGAGCCATTATGTTTGTGTGTGTCTATGTCAAAAGAGAATGGCATTATTAAAGATAAGTACAAAAACCCCTCAAATTTGCTCCATGCCCCACCTGTCATGTCTCTATTCCCCACTAGTGGGGCCCGCCCCACACTTTGACAACCACTGATATAGCCTGATTTGATTTCAGTGTTTTTAAAAAATTAATTTCTGAATATGCATTAGCTTTGACTACTACCTCAGCCCTGTGTAAACACTGTGTAAACACTAGATAGGCTGTCCATGGACCACAGGCCAATAGGGCTGGACATGGTGCTTGTGTCTGCTCCCTACCAAGACCTCTAACTATGTGGAAGTAGAATCAGGGGAAGGTCAAATACAGCACCACTATCTGTCTAGACTTGTTTATTTCTGTGTTTGACCATCTTTTTCCAGTCAGTTCTTATTCCATCTATTTTTCTCCTCTACCCACCCTCTCTTTCCCTCCGAAGAAAAAACATGTTTTTGTACTGTTTATAAATGCGCACAGGGCTAATTGGGTGACTAATGCTAATGTTATCCAGATTGTTGAAAGGTCTTGGTAAAAGAGGTCAGCTGTTTTTTTCTCCTCATGGCGATTGGAAAGAGGACCTCTGGTGTTGGATGTTATTTGAATGTTCATGATTGTACCGACAAGCCCAGATTCTTCATTCACCAAACTTTATGTGTTGTAAGTTGTTGTTTTTGGCTCTGAGCATGTCAAACTCAAAGACAAAATGACTGATATTTAAAGGTACTATGCATGTTTAGGTATTTTTGGCCCCCTAGAGTCATGTTATATTTATTCACACTGCGGTTGTAAATAGCCTACTTCTTGTGGCTTGTTCCCCTGTAAACAATGAAAATGCTTTTGTTGTGGAGCTGAAAAACTATCTCTAGAGAGCTATATCAACTGACAAGGTAATGTTTCACGATTCGCGAGATGTTTTTGGGCCACTGTTCTTGAAGTTGAATGGCTGGTTCTGTCATTACCGATTCGCTACGGCTGTGCTGTATGGCTATATAAGTGAACGATACCCCTAATACAAATTCGTTCACCATCAAATTGGCTTCGTAAAGGTTATATTAAGATGAAAATCTTTAACATAGTGTACCTTTAACAAAAGCATGTATCCAAAGTAACATAGACTTGTAACGGTTTGTTCAGGAATCAAACCTGGACCAACACTGCGGCAGCTCCAGTCACAACTTTGTTATATGTATAACTGTGTCTTTTTTTTCTCCCTTTTTGTGCCTGACACTGCAGGTAGGAATGTCTCTGAGGTGACAGCCGATGCCTCCGCTGAGACCCAGCAGCAGACTCTTCCTGTGAACGTCACAGAACTGATGGAGCAAATTAAGAACTTGGAGAAGGAGAATAAGGAGCTGGAGACGGAGAGGGATATCCTGCAGGAGAGGGTGAAGGCCTTAGGTAGGGATGCTGTGGAAGCTACACATTACAGACTTATAATTGGCAGATTGCCAACATGACCCTTTTTGTCAATTCTCAATGTATTGGGTAGCCCCCTAGCATTAAATGGATGCCCAATTGGCTGAGAACTGACAAAAATTGAAAAATGTACAAAAGGGGAATTCCTGTGGTACTTTAAATTATGATTTTGATATGATATCATATCGTGTCTATGATTTGATATGATTTGGGTTTGCATTGCAGATGTAATATTCAGGGAATCATTAGTAGCCTATCATATGGTAATGGCATCATACAGTAATGTCTTTCGTCAGTATTCATTTTATTTTCTGAGAATCCTAGTGTAATGCCCTTTCCTGTAATGAGTAAAATGGACTTGGTCTCAGAATGTGGAATAACTCTTCCACCTGGTGTAACTTAGACTATAGTCCTTGGTCCTCTCAGTTCCCCTCAATGTAGGGCATAGGTTAGGCGAGCTTTGTCTCTCTCTTTCACACACTGTATGTGTGTGTGTGTGTGTGTTTCTGAGAGAGAGAGAGAGAGAGAGAAATTCATCACAGATGTTGATGACTAACATGGAAAAGAGTAGGATTAATTAAAGGCGTTTATAGAGTCAGTGAGGCAGGCATGAACAGTGGTAATATTTAGATTTAGTGAAATGTACTGCAACGTGTGGTCAGTCTTGACAAATTGCTCCTTTAAATAGCTTAATATTTGCACCTATCACACAAACGAGAATCTGAAAAGAGTTTGAACATTTCTATGTACATAAAAGGTAGACAATTTATTTTGCTTGTTGTTTACTAAGGTCCTTGCAGTCTTTCTTTGCAACTATCACAAACAGAAAGTACTATTGTAAGAAGAAGCATCCTCCTCCTGATCCCTCCTGAGTATTCGGAAATTTAAATGCTCAGGGAATGAACACATTTCCTGTGTGCATATGAGTGTGGCCTTCCTGATGTTTTTAACTGGGCAGTGGGATTTTAATTAATTTCTTCCAGACCTCCTGCACAAATCAGCCAAGTTCTTTCCTAAGACAAAATGCAAGAGCCATCTATACCTAATCTACTCAGACAAAAACATTTCCTCCCAAAAACATGTCCCAGCAAAGCCAGTAGCCAGCTAAACTATGTAAACAGAATGTGATTGGGAACATACAGTAAGTGGTCAGCAAGGCCCCTTTCTTTCCCACAGTAGTGACACTTACATTGGGCTGCTAGGGCTCAACATGCAGCTGAAACAGAGCGCATGAGCTGCACAAAAAATAGAAAGAGAGAAGAGTGGTCCATTCTTTTTCAAATGTCCTTGTTGTGTGCCTGCAGTTCTCACATCTGGTGTAGCCAGTTCCATTGATTATAGTGGAAAAGGGTTTTGTTGCAGCATACGCTCTGTCGTCGTTCCACTTTAGTTATGCATTTAATGTGGCTTGGGCATTAGTGTATGCATCATTGTGGTTTTATAATCTATCCTCATTTTACCCCTGTGATATTTACATAGGCTTAATTATTCGTTTACATAATGCATATTTCTGAGGGGAGAGATGTTTGTGTTCATGAGAGTGGCGCTGTGTGAGTTAGTCATCTTCCTCGTTCCCATTTTTGGGGCAGCCGTGGCCTACTGGTTAGCGCTTCGGACTTGTAACTGGAGGGTTGCCGGTTCGAACCCCGACCTTGAGCAAGGCACCTAACCCCTCACTGCTCCCCAAGCGCCGCTGTTGTTGCAGGCAGCTCACTGCGCTGGGATTAGTGTGTGCTTCACCTCACTGTGTGTTCATGTGTGCTGAGTGCGTTTCACTAATTCACGGATTGGGACAAATGCAGAGACCAAATTTCCCTCACAGGATCAAAAGAGTATACTTATACTTATTTCATCTCTCACAACGTTGCTGCGACCACTGATCGGAGACCAGGCTTTCTCGCATGCTTGGCTGTGATGGGGGGGGGGGGGTGAATGAGTGATTTCTGATAGCTGTGCTGTCTCCCACCAGAGGCAACCCCCTCAACCCCTCCTCCTGCACGTGTGACCACTCTGGCCCCGGCAGCCTCCCCGTCCCCACCGGGCCTGCCTAAGTGCCCAGCAGACTGGCTCCGCTTCGAAAACAGCTGCTACTACATCTCCCGCACCACACTGAGCTGGACGGGCAGCCAGCGGTTCTGTCAACAGAGAGGGGGACACCTGGCCATTATCCATACGGAAGAAGAACAGGTGAGAGAGAAAAGACAAAAGAGAGAGGGAGGGAGAGGGGGAGAGAGAAGGGGGGAAATATTATGTACGTAAAGCCAACAAGGTAACCAAGGGTCAGACCTTGTGTGAACTTACTGGACCAAGGCTATGAGGAGAGTATTGTTATTTGAATATGCATGGGCAATGTTGATAATGAAGACTCAATGCATCGCTGCAACACTTAGGCAAGGATATAATCATCAGGAATATACTGACATATCATTAAGAATTTACTGTAAGTGGCAGAACTTTACTTGGTAAAAATGAAAGCGAGGCATCTCTGTGGGGATGTCATCTTCTAACAGTTTTTTCCACAGCTTTTTAAATCACTGATCCAAAAAATGGTCAGTGATGCTGCACACACATGCACACATAAACATACAAATACGAATGCCCTCACAATCGGTCCCATTCCAGTAAGCTATAGCTATACCAACTAATGTGAAGAATACATATATTATTATTTTATTATATTCACCTTCCTTTCAATCACTTTTTGTGTGCCTGGCCGTAGACGTTCATTTGGAACAAGCTGGTTCGGGGACACTGGAATGCCTACTGGTTTGGAATCACCGATGAGAAGGCTGAGGGGACCTGGCACTGGGTGGATGGGACGGCGCTAAATATGAATTCCAGGTAAGGGAATGCACAGGTTCACAGTTCTCTCACGCACACACACGCACACACACACTGGGATATCAGGGACATACACTGCTGTAATTTAGCTAATTCTGGGCCTCACTCCAGGGTGCAGAGTGCAGCCCATGTTTTAAAACGGTTTCTTGATAATTCTTAATGTGTATCCGTTTATATTTGTCTTTCCAAAACATTTTCCTTTCTCTCTTTGGTTTTGTTTGCCAAGATAAAGATAAAGTAATTGTGATAATAAAAAAGGAAAGTGTAAAGGAAAAGAAGAAAGGAAGGTGGGGGAGTAGTCTTGTGTTTTTGAGCGTAACTCTGCCAGATCAACTGTTTTCAGGCTGCACTGTTAAAGTTTCCATGTGACTTCCTGTTTCTGTTGGCATCTTCTTCCCTTTTTAGAAAATATGGACATAATTGTTTTTATAAAAAAAATTGCAGGTTCATCACTTTTTTCTTCCAAACATCAGCATTATGCTCTCTTGTACATATAGAAGATATTTGCTTTATAAAGACTCTATAGGCTTCATAAAAGAAGGTAAAGCTCAAGTTCAAGCACATCCCAGTTGCATTAAGTGCATCTTAACAATTGAGAAAAACTGTAATTGTGAAGATCAAAAGCAGGATGCCAAGTCAGCAAATAAGGTCAGTTGCAGACCTTTTGTTTCATTCACTTCTGTTAACCAGTGTCTTTCGCCACTCAGTTTCTGGGAGGAGGGGGAACCCAACAACCACATTGACGAGGACTGTGGCTACATCGTGAAGACGCAGGTGCAGAGTCGTGTTCCGACTAAGAGCTGGTACGACGCACCGTGCGAGATGCACTGGCGCTTTGTCTGTGAACTGGAGTTGACCGCCGTCTCCACAACTGCGAGTGTGTAGAGGAGGAAAAGCTGATGTGGTGCACAGGCCTCCCTAAATGCAGCTTGTGAAATACTAATAATGCAATAACGTGGAGATGAAATGAGAAGTGTACATTCTTTTAAATGGGAGGAGCACTTCCCTGTTGCCTTAGTTTGTTTTGCTTTTCCTCAAATTGTAAGTGTATAAACCCCTGAGAGAGAGAGGGAAAGAGAGAGAAAGAGAGAGAAAAAGAGAGAGAGAGAGAAATTGTAAATAACCTGTACAGAAATGTTTTTGTTGTTTTGATAAAGACATGTCAAATGGAATGAGATGTTTTGTTAACTGGAATCGATTTATTTCAGAAGGGAAAATTATGTGCTGTTTAGAGTTGAAAATGAATTGTCTTATTCAAAGTGTTGATACTGTAGCTATAGAGATATTAATCGAATAAGGCAAGGTAGAGGGTTTGATTACCAGCTCTAGAAACATTTGTACCTGTTCTATGGATATATATAAAAATAAAACTTGGCATATGGTGAAAAAATCTCTGTGTTGTTGCTAAAACTAAAAATGCAGTTTAACTTCATCTTGAAGTACAGTAGATCTGAGATAACATGACAAACCTTATCCTGCAGAGGGCAGCACACTTGTGTGGACTGGCAACTATTCTCTCTGAATGTGACTCTCACACTTGATAAATCACTTACATAAATAGAATGGCTCATTATGACAGTTTATTCTTACACAAGAGAAGTATGGAATGGTCATGGGATCACCAATAAACAGAAACCTTTTTTATTCAGAAGACAGTGTGTATGCTGGTGATGGTGATAGATATATTAAGCGTTTGCCAGACTTTAACATGTCAAGAAAACAACTCGTGTGATATTCCTTGAATGATTCCTTGGCCTCGTTTCTTCCATCATGATTGAACTTCCCAAAAGTTCAAGTAATTTCTGGTGTCTGGACTTTCTGTGAAAGCGTAAAGTAGGCCACTTCAGTATGTGAAGAAAAATAGGTCACGTTATTAAAGGCTACAGTCATTTATTGTACTTGTTAGTCCCATCCATGCAAGAAAAAAAATGTTAAATAATCTGTCTCCAAAAAGCTCAACGGACACCAGCCAGTCAGTGTCATAGTGGCACTCCACTTTGAGGTATACTCATTGAATCAAAATCAACTCAATGGTGTGATAAAGAATTCTTCTTTCCTCCAAAAAATCATTAGGTTGGTTTTCTAATGCACTGATTTTCTAAGGATCTTATTCCTATCCAGGTATCCGTGTGCGCCTCATTCTTCCTACTTTGCATGTGTGTGTGTGTGTGTGACGACTCGGAGGCCCATGAGAAGATTGACCCACGTCATTCACACCGGTCACTTACAACATCGTCCGTCAGACCTTCCAGAGCTGGACCCTGTCCAGGCTCGGCTTGCTAAATGTCCTTTGCGCAGCTCAATTGGCTCGTTAAGCTCCCTCACACCCAATTGGTGACCTTGACTCCTGCTGATCCACTTGTGCATTAATTGACACAGTTCCTGCCACCAGTGTAAACAAATGAACTAGGGCACCTGTTATATAATGGCGCGTGTAGTTCCCTGTAGATCCATCTGCGGCAGGCCACTTTTGATGAGCACCAGTGGCCTAATTAAGAGCTCAGAATTCCTGATGAGGGAATTCTCTTAATAGGCAAAAGAAAACCCACCCAGTCTTCCACAAATGTCCGCAAGGCAACGATACATAGTTGATTATTTCGATCTGCATTCAATTATATCTTGCATTGAAATACTAAGGTGAACTCTCGCAGTGTGAGAAATATTTTTTGTCTGCTCAGCACAGCAGGGCAAACCGGTCAAGACAGCTCTTCAACAAGCAGTTTGCCTAGTTCTTCATCAACAATGAACATGTCAGTGTTTGTCAGCCTCTAATAACCTTGGGGCAAGTCAGGGTTTATCATTATGAGAAATAGGGTATGGGTTGAAAGATCATCTTTTTCAAGACCACGTCTGACTGTGGCACCAAGGTGCGTCCTGTGACACTCGTCATGAAAAGGGGGAATGTTATGAGGAGGTCAAAAAGAGGGTGAATGAGTTTGAGGTTGAAGAGCGAGGTGTGCCCTCTCACCTCTTGAGCTTGTTACCATGGAACTATCAGTAAGTCTGGAGCCTTTTTCTGTCAGTTTGTATTAAGCAGGATTTAGATGAGAGAGAGAGAGAGAGGTAGGGAGAGAGACACAGAAAGAGAGGCTGCTCACAGACCCAGAGGGGTATTGATGATGTGTCTGACCTGTGTCTTAAGGAAAGAGAAGAAGATATGATTGCAAACTTTTTTTCTTGATGTCTTCACGTGACACTTCTGACCAACGTTCCATCTCATGACACTCACGTGGTGGTCATCCCTGGCATACACATTTAGTAGTTCCTCTTCAATGTGTGTGGAGCAAAATATGAGAAGTTGGCCAATTTGCAAACTGCAGTCAATGTCACCCACAATTGAACTGGGTGAATAACTGACTTCTAAATGGAATCTCTGAAAGTCTGTGGAATACTTCAATATGAAATTCCAGAAGGGTCAGTAATAAACTCAATAAAAGCATTTGTTTAGTCTTTTCACTTTTCTGCATTTTGGTCAGTAATCTTCCAGTTGGAGATATATGTCAGGCTTCCTTGCTGAAGATTGCAAAATGCAGTCTGGTATTTTAATACAATACAGATTAAGAAAAAAATATATGAAAATCTGTAACACAAAGATTTTTTACCAGTATACAAGAAACCATGAAAAAAGCCCCATACTACCATACTAGCATTTGTAGACCTGTAGACATATGTATGTAGACATGCAGTATATGCCTGTCAAATGTATTGCCAATCTGTATTTGTGTGTCTGTGACTGAAGCCTATCACTGGAGTCTGGGGGACTGAGCGTGTGTAAAACACAGATCAGATTGTGGGCACAGGGTGTGTACCGAGTTGGTGTTTGGGTGTGAGGGGGTTTAATGGCGGCTTTTGTTTCCCCCAG
Organism: Alosa pseudoharengus; assembly: GCF_046254945.1. Lineage (NCBI taxonomy): Eukaryota > Metazoa > Chordata > Actinopteri > Clupeiformes > Clupeidae > Alosa > Alosa pseudoharengus. The sequence continues at coordinate 20,263,264 of NW_027468685.1, read as the reverse complement.
ATGGGGTGCGAAAACAAATCAGAGTGTTTGTTTGTTATACTGTTAAGCACCGAAGGAGACAATAATGACTCATGGTGATTAACCAGCCTTGAAAAGAAGAGCATGCTGTTATGTTAGGTTTCAACTCTACTTCAATCCTCTGACATAACAAGGCATAACCTTGTCATTAACATGTTATGGCAGATGTACAGTATAAGTAGGATGAGTTCATGACAATGCATCATAGCTACCATTAAAATTAATTTAGGATCTTTAAAAAATCCTCCAAAATAATGGTATTTGGAATACAGGCACTGATAAAACATATGACAAAATATTTTGAGTTGGTAGTGGTATAAGCATTAATTACATTTAATAAGAATTCATAATATGGCAAAACACAGTAATTTATATGCGTACTAGACTGTTTTCACAATCTCTGTTGGGGGAATGATTCATTGATATTTAATCAAGTTGGCCAATATTTTTGTTAGTGACTTCATTGAACAGGGTGTTTGTTTGTGGAGGTCACGTCTGTGGTTGGGTGTGTGTAGACATGGGTGGAGGGAGGTGGGGGTTGGGTGTGTGTAGACATGGGTGGAGGGAGGTGGGGGTTGGGTGTGTGTAGACATGGGTGGAGGGAGGTGGGGGTTGTTTTCTTACTACAAATACTTAGCAATTGCAATAGGATTGGCAGCTATTATATTACAGCATGTGTAATGGAATCACCCGTTTTCACCACTCCCTAGTATACACAAACCAAGCCAGACCCAGGATCTCCTTTTGCCATCACCCCAGCCCTTTTGCCTCCATGCCAATCTTAACACCCAAGGCCCCCTCTACCCAACCAACCAACCAACCAACCAAACTCCGCCCTGGTGCATGGATCTGTGGGATATGATACCTTGAGCTGTAAGCAAGATTATGATCACATGGTGTCTGCCATCTACAGGCTGGTGCCCGCAGAGGTGAGAGCTTTTCTCCTTTCACTTGGCACAAGTGGCACCCAGACAATGGCAAGTGGGTGAAGTACCAACTGGACACCCCTCCCTCTACCTCTCTCTCTCCCGACCTCCATGTTCCCTCTCTCCTTGCCATCCCTCTTCTTCTCTGTGTTACCCGTGACGCATGTTCGGATTGGGCTGCTCTAATTCCTTAACGAGATTGCCGATTCCACGGATATCCAATTAGATCGTGATTAACTGGGCTCAACTCATTAGGTCTGACAAACTAATTCAAATACTCACCCCCGAACCCTATGAAATCACCCCCAATAAAATTCAACAATCACAAGGCCAAACAAACATCAATGTGTCCAAAGTGGTGTGTCAGTGCAACGATCACTGACATGCTGTCTGCACTCAGTGCAACGATAGGACTACAGATACTGTGCGTATGCATGACCTTGACTGTTAAGTGAAATTAATATAATAAAGTGCAATGGAAATCAGTCAAAATCATTCTGACCCAAACAACAACTTCTTATGGTCTGGCACAACAAATTAATATTTATTATAAGGATTATTTCAAGTACAAATACACATCATTTTCACCATTTTAACCACCTTGTACTAATTTAGTGGTCGAGTAGTGAGTAATTATGAGCAGGTTTCCTCTCTAGCCTATCTCTTTGAGCATATCTCTCCACCACTTTGCCCTCCCAAAGGGCCCAGGTCTCTCTTTCCAACCTGGATTCTTCAGGTATGCCCAGTCATTTGGTTTCTTCAGTTGCTCCTGTCTTTTGACCCCATAACCTGCTTTCCTGCTGCAATCGGTTTACCTGACTCTCCTCGTCGTACTCTCTGCTCCCCCCTCCTCTCTCTCTCTCCTCTCCTCCTCTCTCACTCTCTGTCTCTCTCTCTCCCTCTCTCTATTTCAATCTTTGGGGCTTATCCCTTCATCCCTGATCTCCTTCATCCTCTCCAATCCTCATCTGTTCCCGGGGAGGAAGGGGGAGAGAAAGAGAGAGTTTTTCACAGGTGAGTTCCTGCCAGTCGGTGGGAAGAAAGCGTGCGAAGAAGAGTGAGTGAGTAAGAGAGAGAAAGAGAGAGGGGAAGCAGGACCGTCCTGTGGATTGAGGAGTGCACAAGCAGCCGAGAGAAAAAAGGGACACGCAGCGAGGAGAAGAGGAGAACGAGAGGTTTGGAATAAAGGAGAAAAGGAGGAGAAAGAAAAGCTGCACAGCGAGAAGCAAGGTGAGTATTTTCTTCTAATTGTTTGAGATTGATCTCATGCTGCGTGCTGTCGTTGACTCTGACAGTGCATTTGGACTTCAGGCCTTGAGAATTATTTAACTCATCGGCATCTGAGCAGCTCCAACAAAATTGGCTCTGTTAGCCCACTTATCGTAAAACACAGGACTTGACACCAACCAGACTGGGAATACTCGCAGATGCAAGAAGTGGATGACACCTCAATTTGTGGAAGTTATGGAAGTATCTGTGCATTGACTGCAACATTTCAAAAGACAAGAGATGCCACATCATTAAGACATTAAGATGGTGATAGATAGTTGCATAATGATATGCAGGACAAGATGGATGCTTCTACTTCTGTCAAAGGCATTCGTGTCAACTAGGCAGTTGGCAATGTCCACGTCTTCTCTTGTTTGAAGATTCTCTTTATCAGAGACAATACTACTGAAGGGTACATTTAGTCTATAGCTCACTTGCAATGCTAAACAGTTTAGAAACCAACGACAGAGAACAACCCTTTTGAGTTCTGCAGGGTTTTGGTAGTTTGTCTTGGCACACATTTATTACATGTCGGCCCAGCCAAAGTTGAACATTGCATTTTAGTCAGATGCACAATTGGTGTTTTGGGCATCTTACTTGATCAACCTGCACAATAAGATTTTTTTTTTTTTTTTTTAAAAAGAGCCATTGAGAGGATACTGACCATGAGAAAGGGTCAACACATTTGACCATGCTCATCTGTCTAGTCCACAGCTATTTTCTCATAACTCTTGCCCTGTAATTTTTTTTTGTCATACATTTCTCTCTGGCCTCTTGGTCGCTCTCTGATCCAATGGGAGAGTAATCGGATGACAGGAGATTTGACTTGAAAAGCCACCCTACAAGCTCCTGCTGGGGGCTTAACCCTCCCCGGCGTCCACTCTTTCCCCCCCCATGTCCTCTGGACTATTTCCTCTCGCCTCTATCTTCTCCAGGCCTCCACAGATCTGTTTCTTGATCGATGAATCGTAGTAGACTTCATATTTACCAGTGTGGTGTTTTTATGTGACGACTCCGTCTCTCTGTCTCTCTGAGCACGTATCTGGCCACAAGTGGCCCAGAGGCCAGGTGAGATCGGGCAAAGCTCCACAAAGCCTTCTGATCCTCACTTATAAAGGTCACTTGTTTGAAAACAGTTGCTCCTTGATTACAGAATGGAAGACAGGGAGTGTGCCAGAACTGTGGGGATAACAAAATGAGAATTCTGATGATAACTTATTGGTGGATACCAAACTTGTAAAGTTACACAAAACCCAAAGTTATGTTGGTTGAATGTAATTGTTTCTATGGCATATGACCATGTATTATATGTGTGCAATCTAATTGCTACCTACATCTGAAAATTTGAGGGTTAAAACCAAACTTTACCAAGACTTTATTTAGTTTCAAAAGTCAGGAAAGGCGTTAAACTACTACAGGGCCCAGTGTTAGTTTTACCAGAGTACAAGGCAGTGAAATGACACCTCATTATTCAAAAAGGGCTAAGATGTTCTCCTCATCCAGGATATGACGTCACTAGTGGTGGTCATGGAGGCCTAGTTTCCGATAATGCTGTTACTACCACCAGGTTTACTTACTTATCTCTTACTTCCTTTTCACTGGGCAAGCAGGAAGCTGCTCCGATTAAGTTAAATCCACTTGGTGGATCTCCTCACTGCTTGAGGGGAGGATGTAATACGTTTCACCACTCACCTTTGTCCCCATTCATGACAACATGCCACAAAAGTGCAGAGATACTCGGCTCTGATTTCAGGTGGTCATACCTCTTCCTTTGCTCTTGTCTTTGTGTTGTCCAGGTCGTCCTCTGGTCTGTAACATCCCATTCAAGCCGTCGTCATGGGTGAGGTGGAACAATTGAAAAAGGAGGCTGAGGCCCTCAGAGCTCAGATTGAGGTAAGCGCTGGCCATCCTTGAGTCACTCACCTAAACCTATTATAGGATCCACACAGACACAGAAAATCCATCTTATAACACACAAAATGTGTGACATGTTACAGGAGAACAGAACCTTACTGGGTCAACCACAGTAATGGGAGGGATTACATCCATACATTATGCCTGACCCACTGACTTGTGGGAAAAGTCCTATTCCCCAAGTTTATTTCACAAGGTCAAAAATATCTACAGTACCTGTAAATGTCTATATATATCATGCATACATTACACACTGGGTTAATTATACTAGTGTATAATGTAGGCATGATATAGACATTTAGACATACAGACATCACAAATAGAATAGAATGTCTTGACATGCATTAATGGGATGTCTTTGCAGTACTGATTCGTCCTTGTGACTACCTCAACCTTCCACTGTAAAACACGGATGTATAACACATGCTGTATTGATTCATTTTTCTACTCACAGACCGCCCGCAAAGGAGTGGCCGACACAACCATGGAGTCGGCCGCCTCTGGGGTGGCCCCTGCTCCTCGCATCCAACCCCGCGCCAGACGGACCCTCAAAGGCCACACAGCCAAAATCTACGCCCTGTACTGGGCCCTTGACAACAAGTGAGTCCACTCATGACAGAACAGAGAAAAACAGGGCAAAAACTGATCCAAATGAAAATCTTATGGTGAAATGGTTTTCCATTCAGTCACCTGCTGGAGCAATGCACACATTCCTGAAGAGGCTCCCCAAAAAATGATTCAAGGTAGACAACTCTGAGTGTTAAGGCTCAAGTTACATCAGACAGGACAGTAAAATAGGACAGGATAGGACAGGACAGTAAAATATGTGTAGAGCACATTATATTTTGCATCCACATATGACTTCAATCACATATTGTAATATAGGCCTTAAAAATTGGGGCTGTGGTAGGAGCTGGGCTAGCGTGCAGTAGCCTGAAAAGTTGTGGGCTCAATTCCCAGCTTCCACCGCTGTGCCCTTGAGCAAGGCACTTAACCCCAAGTTGCACCGGGGACAATGTAATCCCTTGTACTATATTGATGACATATGTAAGTCACTTTGGACAACAGTGTCTGATTAATGAATACATGTAAATGTAGAAACGTTGGGTAAAACGTCAGGACTCTACTGTAGAGGTCATATTGTCTTCTAGCAGTGTGAAAAGCATTTACATTACACACAAAGGTTTAAGTGTCTTCTGTGCTTAAGTCAGACGCCTAAGCTGCTATAGCCTGGTTGGAGTTGCTTCACAGGCATTTGTGCTATCTTGTGCTCATCATTGTGAATCCCCCTTAATGATTAGTTGGATCAATTAACAGAGCTCAGAGGATGAGAATAGCTTCAATGGTCTGTAATTTGATTTAAAGGAGAAAAGGAGGAATGTTCAGTCATCTAGTCAACCATTGTGATGGATGATACTATAAATCTAACTTCAATGCAGTCATGCTAAAAAAAAGGTCAGAGTTTGCAGTAAGGGTTCAAATATGTCAGAACATGGCTGTTACAGCACAGTATTGAAAGAACATAGGCGCCACCAAGTGGCACCTTCAGGTACTGTCATATTGAAAGCTCACAGGAAATGATCTTGAGGACCGAGACACCAATCATTTAGTAATTTAGCTTCCACATGCGGGTCTCTCAATGTCATTGAATGTATTTACAATTATTATATACATTATGTATATACTGTATTATTTTTAAATTATTTACCTACATGCATGCATTGTCTAAAACACAGTACAATGGCTGTTATATCCTGTTATAATGTCCTTCAATATGGCATTTTAGATATAAAAGATGCTTATATTCCACATTTACTAGGGGATAACACTGATTTGTTAACGTGTGTATCGTAGGCTGATGATCAGTGGCTCACAGGATGGCAAGCTGATCGTTTGGGACACCCATGCTGGAAATCTGGTGAGAACACCCTACAGTATACTATAATGCAAAATTTCCAAACTCAATTATTTCCAGTTATCACACGGAGCGTTAACGATGTGTTCAAACTGTTAGTGATCCATATAAGTTGGTACAGTTTGTGAAATGTATCTGCAATTTATCCTTTCCATCCCCAGGCTAACTGCATACCTCTCAAATCTGCATGGGTCATGACTGTCTCCTTCTCCCCCTCTGCGGGTCTGGTGGCTAGTGGTGGTCTTGACAACATGTGCACTATCTACAACATCTCAGGGGAAAAGCCAAAAACCTTGAGGGAATTGGATGGTCATGATGGTAAGAATCTGCGTAACAGGCTTTGAGCTCTTGTTGATAACCTGAATAGGTCGATAAACAAAGGATCTGGCAGTAGTCTTACAGGTTAGCTAGATACCAGTTGGAAGATAAATAGCTATTTTTTCACAGCAAAAGAAATTCCATTCATAAGTGTGAATTTCAGACAGATTTTATGTCACAAAATACCACATGCAGAATCTCCAACTTCCCTCCACTGATGGTGCAATGCATTTCATATAAGGACAGTTGATCCCAATTAGCCATAACAGAAATCTTTGATCTGTACAAAAACAGTCTACAATAGCCACAGGTAGTGCAAAATATTGTCACAGTGATGAGCATAAGATGGTTTGAGGATGTCTAACTCTCAGTCATTCTGAGATGTGCAGTGCAAAGTCATATTTTCTTAATGTGCTCTTCTCTCTCATGCTGTCCCCATTTCTGTTGCTATAGTAACTCACCTCCTTGATGTGACTTTCCCTTTTGCCTATCAACCATCTTAGGTTATCTGGCCTGTGCCCGCTTCTTGAGCGAAACTGAGATCCTTACTGCTTCTGGTGACCAGACCTGGTATGACAAACTGAAAAGATGATTCAGAGAACATCTTTTCACTCTCATTTGTGAACATACTGTATTTATATTTTTAATTCATGAATGTCATATTTTGCGCACATATACTATCTTATCATCTTTCATCCAGTAGAAAAGTTCTCCATCATTCACCATCTCTCTCTTTCTCTGTCTCTCTCTGTCTCTCTCTCTCTGTTCTTTTCCAGTGGTCTTTGGGATGTGGAGACTGGCAAACAGAAGGTACAGTTCCTGAACCATGTGGGAGACTGCATGTGTCTGGCACTCTCCCCTGACCAGAACCAGTTCATCTCTGGGGCCTGTGACTCCCTTGCCAAGCTCTGGGATGTCAGGGATGGCCAGTGCAGGCAGACTTTCCAGGGCCACACCAGTGACGTCAACACCATTGCGGTAAGGAGTGTTTGCATTATGGTGTTTTGGTCATAGGCAACTGTGACTTCTTGATAGTTAAGCTAAAAATGTACAATGTGTTTCACATTGTTACGTCGGCTTATGCAAGCTTCAACATTTAGAAATGATTTTATGTTGTCGTTAGGTTTCACATTGTTGCATTTGTCTAAAACATCTCAAGAAATAAAGATACTTATTAGTTTGCGTGTTCCTGAGCTACATTTGCCACCATGTGTCTAGTATAACATCTTTCCAATGGACTACAGTTGAAATTTAGCCTGCTGGCTAACACTGGCACATTTACAGAAATGTTGATTAATGTGCACTGTCCTTTAAATAGATAAATGAAATGAAATGAAATTAAGCACAAAAACATACTGTGTGCACTGCAATTACACTGTGACAGTGACCCCTAAGCAGTCATACCTGCCCTCCTTGCCCTGCAGTTCTTCCCAAATGGACACGCTGTGATCACAGGCTCGGACGACTGCACCCTGAGGATGTTTGACCTCCGCGCTGACCAGGAAGTCATCTGCTACCAGAACGCCCAGCCAACTGCCGGTGTGACATCACTCGCCCTGTCCCTGTCTGGACGTCTCCTCTTTGCAGGCTACGATGACTTCAACTGCAACATCTGGGATACTCTCAAGGGCGAGAAAGTTGGTGGGTAGAAAAGAAAAACACAAATGAAATGCTGACATGACTAAAGTGGGCAAATTGATCATTTGTAGGGACAAGAGTGTGAGAGAGCAGTAATAACAGGGGTGTAATAACAAAGACAGAAAGTAGAGACGGTTGTTGCAGAACACCGACCTTACCCTTTGAGTCCCAATGTCTGACACAAGAATGAACTCAGTGGGTAGCACATTTCAAGGCCAGCAGATGACTAAAGAGTGAGTTTAGGGGATGTTAGGTACTTTATTGTCTTTAAAGTGATTGTATGCACATCCCACCTCACTGAGGCTTGGTGCAGGACAAAAAAGGCTTGTCAAGGAAAGAAGATTAGTTGTCCGCACACTGTAATCTCCCAGAAGAACTACATTTAATGAGTTAAAAACATAACGCAATGTTTCGACCCACCAGGGTCTTCATCAGGCAGCATGTACTTTATTGTCCCCCTAGGGAAACTTTTTTCCAGTGAATACAACATTATAGCGTCAGTCCACAGTAGTAGTACAAATCCAAAAAAGAAACAGAGAAAAAAGAAAGAAACCATCCAGACCCGCTGAACGGAGATACAAAAAGGGTCATGACTTAATCCTATCTTGCAAGAGTTTGTTTAAAGAAATAATCACTTGGGGTATAAATTACTGTTTTGTCCTGTTTCTTGAGATGGCTAGATACCGGTACCTGCAGCCTGAAGGTAGCAGCGCAGGATGTACATAATAGACAGAACACTATTTGAGTGTTGAAGGAACCGAGAGGCAAAGAGACCTCAAAAAAAAAATTTGGCTCACAATGCAACTTTTTTTGTATGGGATAGCGGGATACTGTATAACGTGTGTGTATAGGAGACTGTCCACCTCCCCAGTCTGCACACTTTAGGCTGAATAACTCACCCCTTGTCTGCCCTTCTCAGGTGTGCTGGCTGGACATGACAACAGAGTGAGCTGCGTTGGCATCCCAAGTGACGGCCTGGCGGTCAGCACCGGATCCTGGGACAGCTTCCTGAAGGTCTGGAACTGAGCTGGCCGCTCAGCCTTTCGCGGAGGAGCTCGAGAAGGAGGAAGAACGAGGGAGTGAGGAGGAAGACAAACAGGGACACAGCTAGTGTAGGAGGACAGTGAGCGAGATGAATGAATGAGAGTGATGCTGGTTGGCTAGGTGGGTGTATGTGTGGGGGAGGGAGCAGAGTGGTGGAGGCACTGCACGTGTTGTTATCAGGGAGAGAGACATGGGAGGGTTTGTTTTTTTTGTACCAGACTAGTCTTCTCTTTTTTGACTCGCTCACTAGTTCATTCTCTCTTCTCTCTTCCTTCTTTGTTCAAACTTTGAAGGCAAAGGCAAAGACTCCATAGAATGTATAAAATGGCATTCCTACCACCTCATAATGCACCATGGAAGATATTGCTGAGTGTTTCAGTATATCAAATGACAACAATAAAAAATATAGCATTTTATGGTCAGACATATTTGAAAATAATGAATATAAATGTAAAATAATATTTTATTGTATTAAAGTTATTTGACAAATACATAATAGATTTTTGAAAGTAAAATGAGAAATCCTGTGGAATAATTTTGTGGGGGAAAATGTATAAAAAGAAATAGGACCCAAGGTTATTTTTTCTTGTTTCTTGTATTCATGGTTGAGATGTAAGACCCAATCACGCTAGATGAGAGATGACACCAAACCTTGTTTGTACATTTTAGAGAATTCAGTAGGTGCAGTGTTTGTGTGCATTGCTGTCACACATCTGCGTTTATGTTTGCAACTCCAGCATTACATCTGACATTTTGGATCTGCGATGGTACTGATACTTATACTGGTGCATCTGCAAATAACCTAAAAGCCAGCTTCATTTGATTCCAAAATGGCTACTGTTGCCTTTCATCAAGCCATTCCATGAGAATCATTTTAGGTTCATCCATTAGAAGGGACATGTTCATGTACACCGGACACATATCAACAAAAGTCACCATGGATTTGTTTCATATATCTGTTCCTCTATGTTGTAAAACACAGAAAACATTTGCTACAATCAGTGATCAATAAATCATTCCCTCGAAATCATTTTTGTTTTGCTTTTACATTTGCAGTCTATCTGTAAAATTATGTTTAAAACACTTTCTAATAAATGTAGAATTCTGCACTACATTGGGGTTGTTTTGTATCAATCAGGCACCAAAAACAAATGGTATGGTCATTGTGGATATTTTGAGGATGTACAGAATGTATTACTTAGTGTATATGTAACTTTAGAGTAAAGAAAACCATAAAGAAGATAAACCAATGTTTGTCTAAGAGGGACGGATTTTCTACTCAAGGACATGCGATCAAAAGTGAACAATATATCAGTCTGAAACACATGAAAGATATGAGAGTTTCACAAGTTGGTGCCAGAATATCTTCAAGTAACTATCTGTAACCAGAGGCGGACAGAGTACACAGCTTCATTACTTGAGTAAAAGTACAGATACCCTTTGCTAAATTTTACTCAAGTACAAGTAAAAGTACAACAGTCAGATGTCTACTTAAGTAAAAGTACTGAAGTACTTGTTTTTAAAAGCACTTGAGTATCAAGAGTACAAGAGTAGCCTACATTTTCTAAATATTGCATTACTACTGCCACAGTGCTTACATTTATGTACAGAATCGTCCTATATGGAGTTATGAAAAATGTTAATGTTAATACCTTGGAGAATGTAAAAGGAATTGAAAGTAAAATCAAGTCATTTTCATCTTTTTACCATGTTGCCAGGGATTTGCCGTATTTCTAATACATGTATTTTAAATACGTATTTCAAATACAAAATAATATTTTGTAACTGAAACACTTGAAGTGAAAACTATCATTAACTTGTTCAGAAAATTGAAATAGTCTGGTGAGGTGGGGCCACAGGTTGGCACATTCCCGGGATGGACCTGCTGCGTCTTCATCCATTGTTTCGTCCATGGTTTCGTCTCTTATCTAAATCTGACCATGGAGTTGACATTGGCGGAAAGCTGAAGGTGATTGCTGATAGGCTGTCCCAATCAGTGGCGCCTGCACAATCCAATCACATTTGAGAGGGATACAACAAATTGAGGGTTTCTGAGATTTTTCTTTTTTCCATTTTTTTTATAAGAAGTAACAGGTACTCACGGTTATGGATAGAAATGTAGTGGAGTAAAGAGTACAATATTTGCCTCTCAAATGTACTTGAGTAAAGTTATGAGTACTCCCCAAAAATGATACTCGAGTAAAGTACAGATCCCTCAGAATTGTAATCAAGTACTGTACTCAAGTAAATGTACTCCGTTACTGTCCGGCTCTGTCTGTAACAGATATGGATAAAACTGCCCAGTTATGGCAATCAGGAAGGATGGGTGCGAAAATGAGGAGTCAACACATTTTTTATGAAACCCTCTTAATAGGTGAAAGATAATAAGAACAGCCAACTGTTCCCCTGAGAGATAATAGCCTATGTCACCATCATCGTTATGAAATCTGGATGTAGCCAGCTATCATTCAAAAGTTTGGAGTCACTTAGTAGCCTAATTTCTATTTCACTCCATTGACAATATTAGTTTACTACTTCCTTCCTACATGATTTTTGCAAAGTTTGGATTCTTTGGGCCCTGTCCACGGGTTTGGCATGGTGTTGCAAACTGGAGTGAGCCGTCCTTCATCAAGATTCCTTTTTATCTTGTACCACTTTACCACCACCAAGACCACCCAGACCATGAAATACCCGCCACCATGGTTGACAGATGGAGTCACAGATGGAACACACCTATTGGGCCTTCCCTATAAAAGGCTCTGGGGGAAACTGAATCATGAACAACAAATCAGGACTTTAATTTGCTTGCAAAATGCTAACTCAAAATATGACATTTGAAATCCTAAATCTTTTGTTATTCCACACCCTGATCTTAAATTCAAACTCTATGTAGCCTATGACGAAATAACAAAAATCGTATAAAGTAAATTGCTGATGTATTCATCATACTCACACAGTAGGCTACAGACCTCACCTGTACAGAACTACAGAACCTCCATGCTGTGGAATGAAATGAACACAGCAGCGGATACGGCTCAAACTTCCTAACTGTAATTGGTTGAAAGACCTCAAACCCCGCCTTCATGCACGGAAGGATGCTGTGGTTGTCCTTCCTATCCGCTGAGGAAGATAGCTACATTCCACTGCCAATAGAACTACAGAGATTGAATTGAGTAGGCGTTACCCCATCTCGTGACTCGGACTTGTAGAAGCTCTGTGTACGCTGTCGCTGGTGGGTGGCTGTGGCCTGTCTCTGTTAGAACTGTATACTCAATATATAAGAATGGCTGCAAGAACATTTTTCGTGGGGGGAAACTGGAAGATGAATGGCGACAAGAAGAGCCTGGGAGACCTCATTACCACGCTCAACACGGCTGCGCTTCATGACGAAACAGGTAACTTTTGCTTGTTATTGCGCCTCGCGCTGCGGTCTAAATATAGCTTCTCTCATCCCTCCTGCTGCTGCTGCTGTGGTGGGGCCATCCTCGTGTGGAGGTGCTACGTGCAGAAATGCACTGACGACAGAATGGCAGCAGCCACTTGATGATCACCCGTAGTCACAAATGACAGAAAAGTTACTGAAATAAAGGAAGGCTCCGTTTGGCCATGTCCTCCTTTTGACACTTTGACATTGATCATCCGCACTTAGAAGCTGTTTCGCAGTAGGCCTAGGCTTGCTGAGGACACCTGCTTGTCCGAATACATGGGCCTACCAAAAATAACTTCTCAGATATTTTTGTCAACCGCAGCTCAGTGAAAAGTTCTAACTCAGCTGTTCGGTGTAAAATGCATGCCAATTATTGAAGCCTACTATTGCACAGTGATGTAAAAAATTCACATGCACGTTTAGAAAGGAAATTGTTTTCATTACCAATGAACTGAGTATCATGAGTTGTACAAACGTTCCATGTTATTCTAAACAGAGGTGGTATGTGGAGCTCCAACCATTTATTTGGACTTTGCAAGATCTAACTTGGACCCCAGAATTGGAGTTGCGGCACAGAATTGTTACAAGGTGGCCAAGGGGGCTTTCACCGGAGAGATCAGGTACAGTAGCAATGGCTCATTCCATTCCTATTTAATAATGACATTGACAGCTTCTGTCATGACATTCTGTGATGACATTCTATACCCCTTCCTATTACACTCTTGCACTCTTTCACTCTCCTCCACTCTCCTCCACTTGTGCTCTTTCTCACTCTCACTCATTCATTCATTCACTCTCTCGCTTACTCTTTGTGTCATATGTCATTACCCTCATATATTCTGTGTCTTTTCCCCTTCCCTCAGCCCAGCCATGATTAAAGACTGTGGTATCGACTGGGTCATTCTGGGCCACTCAGAGAGGCGCCATGTTTTTGGGGAGAGTGATGAGGTATAGAGCTCTGTGCCTCCTTATGTTCTGAAATGTCTAATTAAAGGAAATGCATACCCCTTTTTCTGTGATGTCATACCTATATGTGATTCTTTCTGTTTTGATTGGCTCTCTTGGCAAACTCTTCCAGCTGATTGGTCAGAAGGTGGCTCATGCTCTAGAGAATGACCTGGGAGTGATCGCCTGCATCGGCGAGAAGCTGGAGGAGAGAGAGGCGGGGACAACAGAGGAAGTTGTCTATGCACAGACCCAAGTCATTGCAGGTGAATACCACACCTCAGCACAAGCAGTTAATTTTGTGTAACATATTTACAGAGGAGATCAGTAATTGCAAGTAACTGCTAAGAAATGAAGAGAAATGCCATGAAAGTGGTTCTTTGATGTTTTTTATTTGTGCTGTGCTTCAGATAACGTGAAGGACTGGAGCAAGGTAGTGCTGGCTTATGAGCCAGTGTGGGCAATCGGCACAGGGAAGACAGCCACGCCTGAACAGGTAGGAGCCAACTCGCACATACCCAGACCCTGGTGTAGGCCCAGTTAGTTGCAAACAACTGTTACCATCATGTCTTCTTCTTAGACCTTGGAGAAAATGTTTTTATTACCATTTAGCATGTGTACATTGACTGTAGTGTTAGATGTTACAGGCAACACTTAAGGCCTTATTATCGTCGTCTAAAATGCATGGTCACTAGTCAAAAGCTTATTTAATTTAGTAGGATGTCCAGTCCACATTGGGAGTGTTTTCGTTATCAAACATCGGACGGATGACGCAACAAGGAGTTCCTAGGTTTCTTAATCAGTCATGGGTGTGTTTTGGGCGTAACATCATTTAAACCAATGAGAATAACCTATGTCATTCCCTTTAACAGCAAGCAACGCAATTTCAAAAGTGCATCGATATTTTGATAGACAGCGGCGCATTTGAAGGAATCTGCTTGCACGCGAGACCGTATGGAACAGTTATTCCACTAAACCATGCTTTACTAAAACCAACAGAGTATAGCGTACACACATTTACAATCGTCTATTATTTGAACTCATTGACAAAGTCAAACAAAACTCAGTCAACGACAAAACAGTTATACACTGTTAATTAGCCTACTTTCACTATTGGGTGGAACTTTTTGACAATGGGTTACCATCGAAAACATAGCCTATAGAATGGGGTAAGTGTTTACTCCAATAATGTTCGAATGACCTGAATAAAAAACATTTATCCTGCAGAGGAGTTGCTGCTTACATCTCGTGTAAGTGCGTCTTCAGCTGTGCTTCATATTTGCCTCTCGCCATTTGCAAATTATGGTGAATAACTACTCATTGTGTGATGTATTTCGTAATATCTTTATTCTAATTAAGTTTCTCATTGTAATGGTGTAATTTGTAATGTTTTGCATGGATGTGCGCTGTTAAAATAAAATATAAACAACTCGCTATAGATTTCTGACCAGGGTTCTCTTGGTCAGTGGCGTAATGTGTTTTAGGTAGTGTACGATAGTGATTTTTAGACAATGCGCCAGACCCCTCCTTAGGTCGTTAATTGCCACACCACTTGGCCCGTTGCTAAAAAAAGAGACATGCAAGGTAAGAATACATTTTGCCCTGGGATAATAATCTGCTTTCCGCCATTCGCCTATTTGCGAAAATAGGGCCCTAAATGTATTTGACAGGAGGTGTTTTTTGTTGTTGTTGTTGTTTCTGCAAAGTACTTTTCCTCACTGTCATTGACCCCAATGCTAGACAATAACCTTATTATACATACCTATGTTAGAACAATTGTAATATTAAACTTCAGTTATAAAAGACTCCACCCTGATGTCTCCATGTGATCTCTGTCTCAGGCTCAGGAGGTACACGAGAAGTTGAGGGCATGGATCAGGGCTAACATCTCAGACGATGTGGCCGACTCCGTCCGCATTCTTTACGGAGGTCAGTCAGGAGCGAACAACACACTCCCTCCGTCTGTATTTTCATCATTTACTTTATATATTAGAATTATATATTTAGATGAATGAATACAGCTTAGGATTTCAATCATCTGATTGTGTAGAACTGTGATAGTTGTATTGTCACTGTAAGGCTAATTAAACCTTTTTCTTTGTTTTTGTGTTGCTATTGCCTCAGGATCTGTAACTGGGGCCAACTGCAAAGAGCTAGCCGGCCAGCCAGACGTGGATGGCTTCCTTGTAGGCGGAGCCTCCTTGAAGCCCGAGTTTGTCGACATCATCAACGCGCGTGCATAGGAAACATGGACCAAGAGCTGAGGTTCCATTTAGGCTGCACTATGATGATTGGCACACATATATAACTGCCCTGTTTGTTTCTGCCTGTGTCTCTTGCAGTTTGTGTGCATGAGTGTGTGTTTAAATGTCTCTGTGATGGTTTGTGCTTCAATTTGTCCTCTTTTAGATGCGACAGCTGGAGTTTTAACACCTGTGTGTATTGCTGCATTTTAGACCTATGGCTCTTCGGCAATATAAGTCCCACCCCACATATCATTTACTGACTGAATATAATTAGATGTAAATGTGTAGCACAGTCTGGGACTTTTATTGTGGAACATCTATGTACCTGTAATGAGATGTACTAAGAAGAGCACTACGTTGCACCTGAACAATCTGTGAACTATTTATTTCCTGACATGATGGGAGGCAGCTGAACAGGGTCTGCTCACAAAGTTCATGTCTGTTTGTTCATGTGTGTTGGTGGTATGTATGGCCATGTGTCCTATAGTTTGCTGTATGTTTAATTGCTGAAATGTATCTGACACTGAAGCAATTCCATTAACCACCTTATTTAAAAAAAATCACGTCTGTCACTTTACTAACCGGCCAGTGGCTGCCAAAAAGTACCTCACATGACTAACTACTTGAAATAAACGGTGAAGTCCACTTTGCTGTGGCCCTGTTTTATTTGCATGCATCTTTCAGCATCTGAAAGTGAGATATCTTGAAACTCTGTGATTGCATATTATAGTGTGGTTCAGCCTTTGAACCACCTCTTTGGTAGGTTATATTAGAGATTAAAGGCATTTAAAGAGGTTATTATATTATACATTATATTGTATTGTATTGCATTATATTACATTATAGTATTCTATTCTATTGTATATTATATTATATCATATTCTATTCTATTACATTATATTATATCATATTATATTATAGATGCTAATAATGTCTATATTAAGTGTACTGGAATTGTCCATATTTTTGTTTTCATGCACATTATCATGGCAAGAACAAGGAGTAGGTCTACTGTCATTAAAAAAATGCTAATTATGCTAATCTAAATACACAGTGAGAGCTCACAATCTATCTAGTGTAGTCTCCCTCTTGAGACTAACGTGAAGAACTGCACTGCCAAATGAGAGAATCAGGTATTTAGTGGCCCAATACCAATGCTTTTACCCTTCGGGAACGTTATAGTGCACATTTCATCTAATTTTATAAATTTAATAAATGTTCATTTAACATCTCAGAGGATTTAACCACCAGATCATTTCTAAAAACCACAAAAATGACCTTCATAGAGTCTGAGTCATATTACACTATTATTACTAATATCAGTATATGCTCAACAACTGCTCCCTTTCTCATCAAAAAGACTGATCAGACAGTCAAACAGTGTTTCCACAGACAAAGACACAGACAAGCGATTGTGTGTGGTTGAAGTAAATGATGAACATTTTAATTGATGACATAATTGAATATCTGCTTCATTTATGATTTGCTTAAAATCTTTTCTTTTTTTCCAAACCACAGTGATCCTACAGGTAGATAAACAATGGAGGTTAGGGGTGTTAGGAAAGTGGAACAAGCATGACGGAACAGGCCAAGTCTGCAATCATAGTAACAGCAAAGGAGAGAGGAAGAGGGGGGGGGGGGGCATGAAAAAGAACAGGAAAACAGTGATGCAATTTCAATTGACAGAGAGGAAAATAGGAGAAAAAAGTGCAATTGTGAATGTGTGTGTGTGTATGTGTGTGTTTTTCACAGGTGACAGAAGGTGAGACTGTGAGCTACTTGTTTTGTAGCTGTGTGTGATTGTGTGTGTGTGTGTGTGTGTGTGTCAGACTGTAAGCGTGCATGTCCAGTCATTTGATGTGTTGCACCACAAGACCTTTAATCCTCGCTTTTATTTATTTTTTTGTGCTTCAGGCTTTATATCTACAGTACAATAGGTTGTCAATGTGCCCTTTCATTCTTTTCAATTCACAGTATTCCTCTATTCATTTGTGCATCATCAGTAGTCAGTCTCAAGTTGCAGTCAGTGTATGTCTGTCAGTCCGTCTGTCTGTTGAGGTGGTTGTCTTGGTAGTTTCTACAGTTTTTTTCTCAGTATTTTCTAGTGTACGAGATTCATTAATTCAGTGTCTATGCTCCAACAGTACAATTCATCTGTTGGATTTGATATGCTATTTTTATATAGGCTATCATTATTATTATTATTACTTTTATCATAGTTATTACTTTTTATGAGTGATCTTGCAGTTCTAGTCCTACATCCTGCACTATGTGTCTCCAGTCTTATTTTGTTTAGTGCATTCTGTCCTGTTGGTGGGTGTCAGTCGCTTTTGTCGTGATGTCGTCCTGTGCATATTGGCTGTCTCTCGGTCAGTCAACCTGTCTGGCTGTCTGTGGGTCTGTGCAGCAGTGTCAGTCTCACAGGGCGCTGGGGTTTCTGAAGTTGTGGCCAGCGAAACGAGCCTGGTCACCCAGCTCCTCCTCAATCCTGTAACAAATAAGTTATTTATTTATTTATTTATTTATTTGTTTGTTTTATTTTGCTATGACTATCGCTAACAACCCGTGACCATTCAATGAACAGGCCCATGTCAAACACCCACACAGTTTATATACCTTACACATGCACGCGCATGACACAGGTTGAGGCTCTGATTGGCTTACGGCCCCTCCATAGCCTGCTGGTTTAAGAACTCTATTGGATTAGCTGATCACGGAGTGAGGTGCGATCTCACTGGCTGCCGCTTGTGGGGTGACAGTGACATTGTGACCATCCATAAAGGCTCTGTGATGCCAATTACTCAGGGCCATTTATTCTGGCATCGCTCAGAAGGTTGTTGTCCTGCAAATCTGTGTGGTTCTAGAAACTTCCGTTGGCCAATAACATGGATTAAATGTTTGTCTGTAGACTGTTTGTTACCCTTTCACAGGATGGTCTGGCTTGTAGTACTTAACCACAGATTTATAAAAGCCAGTTAGCACTGGCAAAACCAAAAGCCTCTATCATTACTGCTGAAACAGGTGCACTGAATCTGCTGTGTAATACATATGATGTTCTATATAAAAAATCTTTCTGATTTAAGTTCTGCATGGTAGGCTACCATACTCATCACATTTTCTCTAAATATTGTTTTCCTTGTTTTCTAGTTGTGTTTCATTCTAGAGACAGGACCATGAATATGATGTAGTCTTCAATAATAACAATCTCTGAATGGGAAATGTAATATTTAAATGTTTTGGGAAGCCTCTTACCTCATCAACTGGTTGTACTTGGCCAGTCGTTCAGATCTACAAGGAGCACCAGTTTTGATCTGAGATAGAAGGATAAAGACAAACAAATGGGGATAAATTATCCATAAAAGAGCACATTCTGTTTGATAATGTGTGTTTTAGAGAGATTAGTTTTACTCACACATGCACAAAGAGTGATTATGCAGATTGCCTTAGGTGTGTTATTTGGTGGTGGTGGTGGTAGTTCTATCTCTCTTTCTCTCTTTCTCTCACTCTGTGTTTGTGTATGTGTGTGTTTGTGTTTGTTTGTGTATCTACCTGTCCAGTGCAGAGTCCCACCACCAGGTCAGCAATGAAAGTGTCTTCTGTCTCTCCAGAGCGATGGCTGACCATAACACCCCAACCATTGGCTTGAGCAAGCTTACACCTGAGACAAGAAAGGCAGAGTGTGTGTGTGAGAGAGAGGAGAGAATAAACCAATTAAGGATGTTTTATAAAAAAATCTATTATTTTGGCCAACTGCCTGAATTTGGCACCCAGAAGTGAGAGCTCCTGGCTCAGTGTGTAGACACAAACACAAACACTGTTATTAGAATTACTACAGCAATAACGCAAATATAACCATGTCTTTTCATAGACCAGCCATATTAAATAAACAAAAAAAAAATCATTTTATATCATGCATAGTTTGTAAGATTTTCCCTGGGTCTACACACATGGGTGTTCTGTATTGCCTGTCTGGATGAACAGAAAATGAAAGTTTGTGATGTATTGATTTTTAAAAGTAAAAGATAATCCACAAAATGAATAATGCATTACAACGTATGGGATAACAATGAATGATTAATGAATGAGTGCATGGCTTTTTGGATGGCTTGTGAATGACCACAAGCTGCCCTTACGCTTGAATGGCCTCGGTCACGGAGCCAATCTGGTTGACCTTGAGCAGGAGGCAGTTGCAGGAGCGCTCCTCTGCAGCCTTTTCAATCCGCTTTGGGTTGGTTACCGTCAGGTCATCCCCAACAACCTGGATCCCCACAGAGGCTGTGAGCTGTGTCCAGGCGGCCCAGTCGTCCTGGTCGAAGGGGTCTTCGATGGACACCACTGGGAGGACGAGGTGAAGGAAAGGTGTGAAGATGAGGAGAAGCTAGCAACCCTGGCATGGGGGCCATGTTTGCAATTTGCTTGGCATCCAAACACGATCCCAGGGCTGTGGCTGTGAATTTAACTTGACATTTGGTCATTAAAGTTTTTCTCGTTCCGCTTTGAACTATAGAAATAGTCTAGTGGGAATTTGTCCTTGACCAAGGTCAACATAGCTACTCTTCAAATTCCTATAGGACACACATTCTAACTGTATGGCTTGTTGGCAAACTCCTTACCTGGGTAATCGTTGACGAAGCCCTGGTAGATTTCAGACAGCTCGTCGGCACTGATGTGTCTGCTGGAGTCAGGCGGAGATTTGAAGTCCAAGTCGTACTTTCCCTCACGATAAAACTCGGAGGCAGCCACATCCATTCCAATAACAATCTTATCCGTGAAGCCAGCATTCTCAATGGCTGTTTTCAGGAGCTCCAGAGCTGAGAGAGAATCAGATCAGATGGACAAATGCTCAGAACTTTAGATCATTTAGAACTGTCGAGGATGACACAGATGAAATTAATTAGACATACTTTACAGTCTAACACCTATTTTTAAAACTACTTTACTTTGAATTGCAATGATCCATTTCTGAGAGAGAGGTTTTGCAAACTTTAAATCCACTTGAAAAAACCCCCAACACAAAAAAAGCATTTATACCTTCACTATTCTCCAGGATGTTGGGTGCAAAGCCACCTTCATCACCCACATTAATGGCATCCTGGCCATACTTGTCTTTGATGACGGCCTTCAGGGTGTGATACAACTCTGCGCCGATACGCAGCGCATCACGGAAAGACTCGGCACCAACCGGAAGGACCATGAACTCCTGCATGGCCAGCTTATTCCCGGCATGAGAGCCTCCGTTGATTACATTGAAAGCCTTGAGAGAGAGATAGGGAGTTGATGTGTTATGAAGTGAATGTTGATGTGTTATGAAGTGAATGCACTCCATGTGTTTTTTCTCAGTAGATAAGGCACACTAGAAAAGTGCATATTTCTGTGTATCTCAAATTGACATACAGTAATGGTAATGTGTATCATGTTTTGTGAAGGCGCCATGCTTACCGGTACTGGCAACACTAGTTCTGTGTTTCCTGCCAGGTCAGCGATATGGCGATACAGAGGGACCTCTTTCTCTGCTGCACCAGCCTTACAAATGGCGAGCGAGATGCCCAGGATTGCGTTAGCGCCAAACTGAGCTGTTTTGGGTGTAGAAGGATAACAGAGTTTACCGTTGAAGAACCAATACCAGTTATGTATGCAGAATTGTTTTCATTAATATAGCTCAAAATCTTGGTTTAACACTCACATTTGTTTTCAGTGCCATCCATCTCAAGCATCAGATTGTCCAATTTCTCTTGTTCCTCCACACTGATACCCTGAGAAGGAACCAGACCATCATGTTAGATAACAGCTACAACCGATTCTGAATATTTGAATCAATATGACATGATGATGGTGAACTAATCAATGAACCAATTTCTCATGGTCATCAAAGCTTTGGCAACGGGTCAGTTTCTCATTGTGATTTACTTTCATGGCATTGACCAGTCTCACACAGAGCATGCATGTCTGTGCACATATTTGCAGACTAACACATGAGAGTTATTAGATGTTATTGACAACATGTCCCTCGACGTTTGTCTGTTTATTAATTTGGTGCCATATGGATTTGCTTGCTTGTTCCTTCCTCTGTTCTTTTTTTTATATGCAGTAGGGACCAATGGCAGATGGTATCAGAGCAAACTGTGCCTCTGTGTTTGAGTCTGAGGTTTCTAGAGGCCGTCGGCACGTGACCGGACAGCAGGATACAAATGAAAGAGCAGCCATCAGCTCAAC
>NW_027468685.1:20138891-20233891 GCF_046254945.1 Alosa pseudoharengus | reverse complement strand
GCTTCAGTAATTCAGCAAAGTCAGGGTATCTGCTGGTCTGGCTGCTGGCTAAAAACAAAAGGTGAAAGGCATATATTATTCTAACTGTCTCACTGAATTGCATTATGCACACTCAATTCTCACTGGTATCTGCTAGACAACAAGTACCAAAACATGATTAGTTCATAGATTTCACATGTAAAATACATTTTATATAACCCCACCCCATCTTGCCTGTTCATAATTTTGAGAAATTGTTAAATTGTGTGCATTTGTGTGTGTACGTGTTTATGTGTGTGTGTGAGTGTGTGTGCGTGTGTGTGTGTGTGTGTGTGTGTGTGTGTGTATGCGTGCGTGCATGTGCTTGTGGATGTGCCTGTGTGTGTGCATGTGTATGCATGCATACATCTACTGTGTGTGTATGTGGCATACGTATGATTACTGTGAATGTATGTGTGTGAATATCTGTTTATGCACATGTGTGCATATGGAATTGGTTAACATGACCACTGGAGGCAAACATACACAAAAAATTGGTCATCCTAGGCCCTACGGTTCTCAAGATATTCACAGAAAACTCTGTAGGTGTACGGTCACTAAATGTACACATAAATTATTTTATTGTATGGCCCCCCATGAACGAAAGTTCACAAAACTTGGCATGCATTCGGAGGGTGTCATAATGATCCTACACTTTCAATTTCGTGCAGTTTTGACTATGTCAGCCAGAGCTATTGTGATTAAAACACCTAATTTTTTGCTTTTTAATTTTTAACTAGGTGGCGCTATACATGAAATAAGTGGTAATGGGATGGGTTGACATGGCCCCGTAAGTCCAACATACAAAAAAAGGTGGTCCTCCTAGGCCCTACGGTTCTCGAGATATTCACAGAAAACTGTCTCCGGCCACCTACAGGCCAGATGGGGTACAGTAACATAAATTAATTTATTGTGTGGCCCCCCATGAACGGAATTCCACGAAAACTTGGCGTGCATTCAGAGGGTGTCATAATGATCCTACACTTCCAATTTCGTGCAGTTTTGACCATGTTAGGTCACAGATACCTGCGATTACAACACCTCATTTTTACTTTTTGGTTTTTAACTAGGTGGCGCTATACATGAAATGAGTTGTTATGGAATGGCTTGACATGGCCCCTTAAGATCAACATACAAAAAAAGGTGGTCCTCCTAAACCCTACGGTTCTCGAGATATTCACAGAAAACTGTGTCTGCCCTACCCTCCTTTCGGGGGGTCCAGTCCAGCGGGGGGGCTACAGATGAAAACGAAAAACGATGGTTCCATGCTATCCATGTGGAGCTACATGCCCACCAAATTTTGTGTCCCGGGAATCCTTGATGGAAATTTGGCCGTGTGAAAAAAAATAAATAAATCGCTGCGCGGCGGTCATAATAATCGTTCCTTCCTCAAACCCCAGATTGCTGCTAAAAAGGTGCAGTCTACAATCATTGTGGAGACATGAAGAGGCTTGGTGGGTTTTAATTATATGAACCATTTTGAGAGTTGTGGTGGTAAATAAAGATGTTTCCAGTGATTGTTTAAAAAGGGTATGAATAATTTTGAACACACATTTTTTCATAAATATTTAAAAAAAGATTTTTAAAAAATTTTGATTCCATGTTTTTACCACATTGTCTTGCAATATTGGTCAAGAGGGGGTACGAACAATTTTGTTCTTAACTATATCTTAAAAAAGTCTAAAAAGTGAACATCTGAATGAACTGCTTGTCAAATTAAAAGATAGCTAGGCTATCATAAAAAAGTTGCATTTTTTGCATGATAAAATGTAATCAGGTAATCCCCAACAATGTAACTGTAATCTGATTACACAATTTTTTTTATTGTAATCTGGGCTGATTATAGTTACTTGATTTTTGTAATCTGATTACGTAATCCAGATTACATGTAATCCGTTACTACCCAACCCTGCCCAGAGGGCAGGGCAAGGACACATGAACACACACACACACACACACACACACACACACACACACACACACACACACACACACACACACACACCGATAGAAAGATGTACACACACACACACACTCTTGCAGCTTCTGACTTTCCGTTGTACACACACACACACACACACATTCTCTTGCAGCTTCTGACTTTCCGTTGATCCACCTTGTCTTGACATGCCCAGAACGTCAATGAACTTTAACATGTACTAACACCTCTGGCATCTTGAGGATGTATGGTTTAGATGTTGCTCTAAGCATAGGTCTACAACAGCATCATTCAGACCCACATAGCAAAATTTGTCTGGCTACTGGCTACCTTGCCTCAGGGTTGCCTCAGTGTTGGCCCACTTCTGGCTTGATCCCCGACCCAAAAATGGCCCAGTCACTGATAACTGACACAAAGAATTTGCTCTGGCCCAGGTGTGGCACACACACGGTAAAATGACTCTCATTGTTTCTCTTGGCCCAGCTGTGGCCCACACACAGTAGCTTGTGTTGGCTGAGTGTCGAGTGGGGAGGCAGTGTTTTCAGGGAAAGCCCTTAAGACATAGGTAGACCCTCAGTTAAACTGCCATAGCCCATATAATTTAAATGACGTAGACTACAAAGTTTTGCTTGCCCTGAGGCCTAATTTCCCCCAGTTCATACTTTCAGGGAAAATGAAATACAAGCAATGGCCAAGTAGGCCGAATTGAAACTTTGTTTTAAAGGCCTGCAGGTTTAGCACACAGAATGGTAAACAGTTCAGAGTTTTCTTTTTGACAGCCTCGTGTGGTGGTGAAATTCAGTTCACATGTTTGTATTAAGTAAGCAGACGACGCGTGGGCAGTGATTTAGACACATGAAGTCTCCTTTTATGTTGTCAGATAACAGGCTGGTAAAATTCCTAAGATTTCCTAAGATGACAATAAGACACGCCTACTCCGGAATGATCTCTTACCGACACAACTCCCGGATGTAACAACGCCTCTCTTTTGACAGAAACGGTGAGTGGTTGAGATTTTTATGGTGCTGTTTTTTACAAATTGTAAAGACCGAAACGGTAGTGTTTGTATGATTTTATGAATATGAATGACATTTACAGTATTCTCCGGTCTACAACAGGGATTCTTCTGAATATATTCTACTTTTGTTTCTATGTGGTATTGTCTTAAATAATGCTAACCGTTGCTTGCTAGCAGGTAACGCTAACGCTAGAGGCTAAGTGACGGAATGTTAGCATAGCCGCCCGGTGAGAGTAGTGCATTTTACGAATCTCAGTTAAATTCACTTTGTTGTCATCCCATATTTTCATATTCTTCTGGATAATGTCATACAGGAATCGAGGAAGAGAAGCGGCTGCGCAGTGTAACATAGATTACAACAAAGGCTAACAGAAGTGCTAACTTAGTTTACGTTTCCGTTTACTCAGTGTTAGCTAACGTTAAGATTGACATTAACGTTAACGTAATTTTAGAGGGAATGTAACGTCAACGTTAGCTGGTGAGGAACATAATAACTTTCATTCATATTTAAACACATTTGATAGTAAAACCGTGCAATTTGTGGCAGCGGTAAGGACCGCTGTGGTGTTCATTGTGGTATCACAGTGAGACTGATCTTTTGTTTTGAAACATCGAAACTAGGGATAACTCGCTAGCTAACACAAGCTAACAATTAACATTAGCTAACGTTTCTCCTCTTGGAAAGTTGTGTTACAACTTCTTGTAAGCTGTTTACAGTACAAGTATATGATGTCTTGTATTTGCAACATGTTATACATCCATATATTTAAGTAGGGTTGGTGTCATTGAGGTGACTCAGGTATAGGTTATGTAATTCTCTACAGTATTGCTCTATACACCGACTGTGGTTTCAGTGGAAGTGGATATCTCGTCTCCTGAATACCATAACTCGGGAAAACCCTTGGATTAGTCATGTGAACCCCAACCCCACACCCAAATCTGTTAACAGGTATTTTGTTTAGCAGAGCAACTAGCTGGTCACACGGCCAATCTTGAGTGTTGTGGAGTAAACACCACCTCACACTGCCTCCCTATTTAGGCTTACTGACGGCTCATTGTCTACACTGCCATCATTCACATATCAAGATGCATGGCATTCTTCCTGCGTGTTATGCGCCAACAATCCGTTTGTGTTGTATTGACATTGCACTTAAGGCCTTGCATCTCACTCCCTGTCTCTCCCTGGTCCCTATCTCTCTCTCTCTCTGTCTGTCCCTCTTTGTGATCCAGATGCAGACCATAAAGTGCGTGGTGGTGGGCGATGGTGCTGTGGGAAAGACATGTCTGCTGATCTCCTACACAACCAACAAGTTCCCCTCAGAATATGTGCCCACGGTAAGCCAAAGGCCGAACATGTTCAGGCAGGGCTGGGGTTAAGGAGGAAGGAAGGAGGAAAGGTTAGAGGAGAGCCATGGCTTTGAAAGAAAGGGAACAGGGTGGACAGGGCAAGGAGAACAGGATGGAGAGGGAGGGCACAGTTTGTGGTTTTGTGAGGGACAATGTGTATGAAGGCAGAACTACAAAAAATGTAAAGCTACCCTGAAGGCACTCTTACCTACAGTATTTTTGCCGTGTTTTGTCTAGGTGTTTGTCAATGCTAACTGACGCAAAAGGCAAGATTCAACTGGACCAATTGGATTTGACGAGAGAAAAAATATTAATTAGCTTGATGTCAAGTTTCTCCACTCTCTGTTGTTTTAGTTGATAGCTAGTCATGTAAGAATCTTAAGCCAATTTCATAGCTAAGGAGAAATCCTCTAGACTCACCCTGAGGTACTGGCTTTCTGTGTTGTGGTTTAGTATGGAGAGGACAGATATGTGTTCCCACGTGTACTGAGGCACAGGTGGAGGTAGGTCTCTGCCTTCCTCCATGCCTTGACATGTCACATCCTTCTTTACATCAGGATTAAGCCAAGCAGACTGATCCTGGGAGAGGCTGGTCACGCTTTGACAGAACTCCTATTGGATACTCGAGTTGACCGTCAGAGTCCCAACTTAACTTTAACTTTTAATGTGAGCGAGGATGTGCACAGCACAGCAAAGACACACTGAATAATGTTGTGGAATCTGCTGACTGCTGTTGTTTATGTACTGAGTGTAGGCTATGTTAAACGGAGGACAAGGTAGAGTCATGGAGGTGGTGTGTTGATATTTCCACTGCGCTGCCTGCTCTTACTTCACTGTATAGTAATGTCTTTTTCTGACACATAGGCTGACTACTCGCAGATTGTTTTCTATTAAACACGGTATGCATGCACATTTAAATGCTTTTATTTGGATCTGAAAGGCAAGCAAGGAAAACAAGTTCCAAATACTTTGGGGAGAGTCATTGACAAGGTGACAGGCCTACAGTACATGGCTCACATAGATTTACAATTGAAGTCCTTCCATTTATAACAGTCAATGCTCAAGGATAAACAAAACATCTCCGTTTCCATATCTGCTTGCTTCCTTTGATGGCTGAGACAGAGCAAATTTTTCTTTTTGCCACCTTTTTTTGCAGCCCCTCCAACACACACACACGCGCGCACACACACACACACACACACAGAAAATAGCTGTGGTGTGCACTTAAGGTTTGCTCCCCCCAATAATGTTGAGAGCAGAGCTGGCGTGTGTCCAGTCGGGGGAGATGGATCCCCTGTGTGCCGTTGGGTGCAGTCGCGTTGGAAAGGTAAATTAAAGTGAGTGACTTGAGAGGACAGGTTGGCCTGCATCATCACAAACCGATGCTGGACGGTGAACCGGCTGATTCAGGGGTTCTCTCTGTCCCTTACGCCAGTGTTTTTCAACCACTGTGCCGGGTCACACTAGTGTGCCGTGAGAGATCATCAGGTGTGCCGCAGAAAATTACCCAAATGTCACTCACTGATCCAGAAAAGCAACTGTTGCATCAAAGACTTTATAACCACATGCTCTCATTGATTGCATGATTGCAATATTTGTGGTATGCAGGCATTGTACAACGGGGCCCCATATCACAGAATCATCACATATCCAGTTCATAACAACAATGAAATTAGATATAGTCACCTACAAATGAAACAGAGGGCGCTTGTATTATTTATTGAGCAGGTCTTGCATAGAAGCCATAATAAGGCCATATCTGTGCATTATTTGAAATTTTAGGCTATGGTATGTTTATTGTTTCTTCACACATGATGTTAGTGTGCCGTGGGACATTTTAAGTGTCAAAAGTGTGCCGTGGCACAAAAAAGGTTGAAAAACACTGCCTTACGCTTTCGATGAATTAAGCACCACACAGGGCCCATGCCACAAGTGGCCATCTTGGAGGAGGTTAAAAATCAAACCATTTCAGCATTCCGCCACCCTGTTACATCCTATGAGCCACCATGACGCTGTAAAACATTCCAGCCCTGTTAGGTTTCTTTAGAAACACACTTAGAAGAAAAGAAAAAAAAAAACATGACACATCGAACAGCTCAGGGTCTTTTTCACAGGCAGCTGTTCACATGTGAACACTGAGAAACTGGGTGGTTCTCTGAAAAAGCCAGAGGAGTCGCTCTTCACACTTGCATCAAGAGACTAAAGGAAAGAGAAATAAGTGGAGATCAGTGGTCCCAAAAGCTATTTGGGGAGAGGAAAAATGACTTACAGAGGAAGGGAGGAAAAGAGCAAGGCAGTAGTGGAGGAAGAGGTGGGGTGGGTGGGGAGAAAGTGAGGACTCCCGAGGCCAGGAGTGTCACGTTACACCCTGGCCGGTCTGACAGACCTGTTGTGCATCTTTTATTTTTGTCTGCTCTATTGTGGGCAGGAGGTACTTTCCATATTGAATAACATATTGAATAACGTATAGAATAACATGTCTTTCTCCTCCTTTCTCTCTGTAGGTATTCGATAACTATGCAGTGACTGTAATGATTGGTGGGGAGCCGTACACTCTGGGTCTGTTTGATACTGCAGGTAAAGCCAACCCATTTCAACCCATTCTACCTAGTGGCCTTGTTATCTTGTTATTATAATACAGAAATATTGGACATGTCACTGTCAGTACAGAATCTGTGTTTAATGCTTTCTGTTAAGTGCTCAGTTGTTTCAGGGTTAACAAGTTCAAATCTACAACTTGTTAAACGTGTTTGACATGGTGGGTTTAAGTATGCTGAATACTAAGTACTGTTTTCCTAAGATATATTGTGAGTAGGGCTGTCACTTTTGTGAAAAAATCCTGTTCGATTTTTGAGACATAAGTGTTCATTGAATCGATTGTAAAATCGATTTTTCATGTCTAAAGACGTTTCCATTTTCAACGCCAAATATAGGCCAATCCACAAAAAATTAAGAGGCATTAGGACGAACGTAAAGAGGGCGCTTGTAGACGCAAGCCAGGAATATTTCTGATGATTTATTGGCGTGACGTTTCGTGCACAATGACAAACAGGAGTGCAACATTCTCGAAAAATAATAAGCCGAGTATACTGCCATTACATCAGTGACAAACATTACTGCAGGCTTCAACGTAGCTGTGTTTACGATTAGAAATGTCAAACAAATTTCGCCTACGTAGAACTCGATTGCACAGTTTGCATAGCCTACCGCTTTGTTCTTCTCCATAGTTTGATATACCAAAAATATACCAAAGTACTTCCACATCGAACTCCTCAAGTTATTAGGGCCTATCACTAGTCTCTCATGTCGCACAGGTTGATCGCGTTGTCCTCCATTTTTGGCAAAACACGAGCAGCACAGCAGCTGATTGAAACAGCTGTTTCCGGTGCGTAAAATTGGTGGGAATTTTCTTTTTAGCTTTCGCAATGCTTACTGCACTTCGGAATTCTTTTATATTCTTGTTTGTGAATTTTGTTACATCTATTTTTTTATTTGTTTAATTCGTTTAAAATTAATAGTGTACATATTTGGTTAAAATTGATTCCCTATTTTAGTTTTCGAAATTTGTGTTGTTTGGTCCAATCGATTGTGCAATCGATTTTCGAACGTAAAGTGACAGCCCTAATTGTGAGTCCTCAACCACTTTACTGGTCTAAGTCCAACTTCCTTGAGCTGAGGTCTGTTTACTGGTTACTATGTGAACCCTTAAACTGGCACTCCCGTATAGTTAGCCTATCTCCCTTATCCACTGAAAAACAGCATTCCAGGATGGGATATTAGTAGCCAGTAGTCCCCTGACAGGAGAAAATGGAGCTTTTGGCTTCACATATTAAATGTCAGCTGTCACTTACCATTCGCCAGCATTTTCATTTTAGATACGCAGTCATGTTTGTCATGCTCTCTGAATAACTATATCTATCATTTACTGTAACTGGGGTCAGTAGATATAATGTGTGACGTGTCAAAAACAGAGGTTGACAATGTTCTTTTCTTGTGAGGTTTTGATCCTTTGGGCATTTGGGTGAGTTGTGTCATTAGTGTCTGCCATCTCACCACCCCTTAGGTCAAGAGGACTACGACAGGCTGCGACCCCTCAGCTACCCCCAGACCGACGTCTTCCTCGTCTGCTTCTCCAGCGTGTCACCCTCGTCCTTCGAAAACGTCCGGGAGAAGGTTGGTCCCCCAATAAGGCTGTGTGCATGTGTGTAGTGTACAGATGGTTGGCTTGAGATGAGTTTGATTACACTATGGTGAAGAAGTCTGACAGGGAGGTTACACCAGGCACGTCACTGAAGTATTCCGTTCATTGAGCGTCTGCTGCAACAATTAGCTCTGTAGTCAATGAAACTGGTCACACTAGACGTGATAGCGGTGCGTACGTTCAAAAACATTAGACCAGTCTTCTAAAACAATTTTCACTCTCCGCAAACGAAGCGCTTCACTTGTGGACCTGGAGTAGCCCAGGCCTGAAGGTCACATTTTTTGTTCTAATTGGTTGGCAGTCTGGACCGCACATCCAGACAGCTATGAATACACATAACTGTCTTTCCATGCCTCTGTGTTTCTGTGTAAACACAGAACTGTGTGTGTGTGTCTAAAGTCAAGTCATATGATGCTAAAGGAAGAAGATGGGGAAGGGGAAGTTCTCCCACCTTTTGACATTTCTCAGAGACGTTTTATTTTCTCACATATGCACTGTCTGCAGTATTTGCTCGATGATGTTTTAAGCCCCCACTGTCGACTTCAAGGCAACGCTGCGACCGTCGGCTTCAAGGCACCTAACCCTAACCCTTGCCTAACCCTAGTGCCTTCAATGCAACGCTGCCTCGAATATGACGTTGGGGGCTTAAAAAACTAAAAGGCACAGTATTTTGCATGCAGTCATCACGATTCTTTTCGCTCTCTCGTCTCACCCCAGTGTACTTGTTTGTCCTCTTCTGTTCTGCAGTGGGTACCAGAAATCTCGCACCACTGTCCCCGGACTCCGTTCCTGCTGGTCGGTACCCAGGTGGACTTGAGAGACGACAGCAACACGGTGGAGAAACTGGCTAAGAACAAGCAGCGGCCCATATCGCCCGAGAGCGGAGACAAGCTGGCGCGAGACCTGCGGGCCGTCAAATACGTGGAGTGCTCTGCCCTCACCCAGGTAACCACCAATCAGTGAGAAGAGTCTTTGCGTGCCACTCACTGGCTGTGTCCTTCTGAGACTTTGTTCTCAGCCATGCAGGAAAAAACTTTATATAAAACCCTCATTCCTACCTTGAAAAAAAATGTCTTGTTAGCAGACATCTATAGTGCAGCAGTACAATGAAAGAACATTCACGGGTCATGATTATAGAAGGTCATACCTCATGCCAGAAAAGTTGTTAATAACTTTTGCATTCAGTCATGTGTAGATAACAGCTGTAAATTCCATTTGTTTCCCTCCTGTTACAAGTTTTTCTTATTTCTTGTTTTCTTTTTTGTCTGCTCCCTTTTCTTCTCTTATTCTCATTTTTCCTATTATCTTTTTTTCCCCCTTTTCAGAGAGGTCTGAAGAATGTGTTTGATGAGGCCATCCTGGCTGCACTGGAGCCCCCAGAAACCAAGCCCAAGAAGCGCTGCTCACTGTTGTAGACAGAGCCAGGGAGGGAGAGAGAGACAAAAAATACAAAACAGGGACAAAAATGTGGACCATTGGAACAGGTAGACCATGTAGAAAAG
This sequence comes from Alosa pseudoharengus, assembly GCF_046254945.1. NCBI lineage: Eukaryota > Metazoa > Chordata > Actinopteri > Clupeiformes > Clupeidae > Alosa > Alosa pseudoharengus. The sequence goes on along the minus strand of NW_027468685.1, from coordinate 20,223,866 downwards.
AGGAGGGTAACATAAGAGGGAGGGAATGAGACACTCTTTTTTTCCATCCAGTGCCTTCAGTAACCGAACTAAGAGAGTGGGGTGTGTGCCAGCTACCTGGTTTACTCTCTTTGTCACTAACTGCCTAGTCGTTTTTTCAGAGATAGCCTTAAATATACTGCATCAGAGATGGAAGCTTCTCCACAAAAGGGCGTAAAAGCACTAGGCATGGATGCGTCGCTTCTTTGTCGTTTTTTGCTATTACTAACTTAATCAGGATACAGTCAGCCGTTCAAATGCACATCATGAGCGCACACACACACACACACACACACACACACACACACACACACACACACACACACACACACACACACACACACACCAGCATCCCTTAACTAGGCCTAACTGGCATGGTGAACGAAGAGAGAAACAAGCAAAAAGAAACAAAATGAAAAGATGATCAATAAAGTGGCCATTTTTTCACTTGTGTGTCAGCTGCAACAAAAACTGGAACTCAAAAGTGCTTCTTACCTCTTCTGCCTCCTGCAGGCGAGAGAATGAACTGAACCTCTACATTCTTACGATCGCTGTGGAGAATTATCGTGTATTAATAATAACTTGAGTATTGTTTTTAAACAGCGGGGATGTTTTTTGCAATTTTATTTTCAGACCTGAGTTTTTTTATTGTTACTTTTAATATTACTGAATTGCTTCATATTGTGCCAACATTTTGGGTGCCACTCCATTGCTGAGTTTTTTTTTTTTTTTTCATAACAAACTGTTCTACTCCAGTCATCTAATAGGTTTTTGTTGTTATGATTAATGAGAATGCAATAATGACTCCATGTGACAATGATGAATCTTTCAGGAGGTGTTTGAAATGGTGGAATGTATAATAAAAGACTGTTAACTGAACCATTCTCCATGAAAAGTCTTCTTCCAAATTATTTTGAATTACAGTAAATACACTGCCATACAGTTTCTCAGTTTTTGGAACATCCCTGCAAAATATCAGGAGTTGCATGTTAAGTGGCTGCCTTAATACTGGTGTGAAAATACAAATATTCACCACTATACTATTCCCCAAAAAGGAAAACGGTTGACTTTATCCTTAAAATGGCAGAACCAAAGTAAAAAGAATAAATTAAATAATGAATAAAACTGCTAACTTAAGTTATAATTCCTGCAAAGCTTAGATTATGAAATTATTTTTGCATGATTTTATTTCAATACAAAAAGGCTTATTTTAATCACTGCCCATTGTAACTTGACCCAACTTGATTACAGCTTATGTAAGGGGCAATCAAATGAATCTTAGTTCTCCAGGGCCTCTTAACCATGAATAGGGTTTGACCCTGCCACCCTGCTTCTGCTGTAGCGATGCTACCCGCTGCTCTGTCGAGAGCTCAATCAGGTCAGATGGGCAGCTGATCTGGAAAACGGGTGTGATCGGACTTGCACTTGCGTCCATATTGAGTATGCTCAGCTGCTGCCAGGGTTATCAGCTTGTCCCTTCTCACTGCCATTCCACGATTTCACCAGCAGAGGGGGCTCTTTTATTGGGTTTCAGACAGTCCATAATCCATTGACCTATATTCACGTTAAATGGTTGCTTGCTTAACTGCAGTGCAGAGGTTTTTTTTTTTTTTTGTTTCTGAAAAAATCAAGCTGCCTTTAAATTATTGTTCTTAATAGAATGCGATAACACTGCATTGCGGATTGTTATTGTTGCTGGGTTCATAATGAAAAGGACAAAGGAAAGAGATCGTTTTCATTATTTGGACGGATTGATTCTTGTGTCCTCAGATTCATTTTTTTTATTGGTGCATTTCACAGAAAATGCCACTCATTTATTTCAGAACCAGAATGCTTATAAATATTGTGAGGTTTTATGTGGACATAGATCCATTTTATAACAGGCATATGTATTTATTTACCATTACTCCCAATATCATCAATACTCGTCAATGACATTTGATGGACATTAGGAGTTTATAGTTATGCTTCGGTTGGATTGTAATATCTGTGTAATGGGTTTGCTTAAACAAATGTGTAATGAGTTTTTCCTTTTTGCTTTTGCTCTTCAATTCTCAGGTCTTGAGTATTGGGGGTGCTGTAGTAAATAAATAAGTATTACAGTATTAAAGTATTAAAAGAGACCTGACAAGAGTTTTAGAAAATATATTGTAGTTATGGGCCAGAAGGAGAGAGTTCTGGTTGATTATGAAATGCTTTTAGAGCGGAAAATTTGCTACTGAACTAAATATGAACTAAAAAAGGGGGGGAAAGCAGTTGCTGTCACTGTTCCTCACACCAACATTCTATATAACTTTATCTTTGTACCTTTTGACTTTGTTGTAGGTACGGAATACCTCCTAAATGTAACAGATACATATACTTATTCAAATAATGTGTGTTTCTCTATACTAAAGGATATGGTCTGTAAATCCAGCATAATCTGTACGTCATTCATTTTACATTGGTGCCCTTGCCTGCACCCTGTTACCCACACTCATGTAAGTGGTACCAAACATTATGTTCTTGGAAAAGGAATACAACAGTTCCAGACTAAATTGGGTTTTCAATAGAGCTTGTCCTGTCTGTTTGTCCAGAACTTGGCTGGAGCTTTGCAAGCTTGCAAACTTCAGCGGAGGTATTAATATAAGAAGCGGGTGGCCAGAGATGGTGTTGTAGACATGGCTTAGTGGCCCACACATGCCTGAGTCACACTGTGTACTGATTATTATTGGATGGCCATCTGACCTCATTATATGTAGGTTGCCATTGGTAACAGGGTGGGGGTGGGGGGTGTAGGGTGTAGATAGCAACCCAAAATCACATTTTTTTCTCCCTTGTTTTTCCCCCCCCCCCTCACTTTTTAACATGATGTGTGATATGACGTGGTTGTCTGCTGTACATCACATAGTCCATCACAGAGGCTACAAAACATACCTTAAAGCTACATAAACTGCTGAAAGCACTGACATTACATATAATCAAAAATAGAAGTCAGCATGGCATCTCTACAGTGATATACTGAATCAGAGTATCTGCAATTATTGAGTAGATGCATATGCTACCACTACACCTTTGACTGGTTGCTATGCGTCACTGGCAAGGCATATTATGGGATGTTCTTTGTTTTGTCACAACGTGTCCTTGTATGGAATGGGAAGGGGGGGGGGGGCACCAATAAATGTGTAGCCTATGCATGAGAAATGATGGAAACAGCTTCCCTGTTTTCTTTTTGGCATAGTGCATATAAGCTACAGTGACATTTCTGACACGGAGCTTTCTACTAATTTATGTCACCTTAAGCATTTCATGTTAAGAGGTCCATGATTACACATCGCTACAAAAGTCAATATATTGCACTAATGTCTCATATTTTTACCATTGTAACACAGTGGAGCTATACTTTGAATGTGTTGTTTGGATTTGACCAGATTTATCCTATAATTGTCGACAAACAGATGAGCAGCATTGACGGGGGTTCTCTCTCCTTGGTAAATCAACTGGAAGAGGTCTTTTTGCAGTCAATCACCTCTCTCTGGTATGAACTGTCTTGCTTTGTGAGGCTACAGCAGCAGGTCTGAGATGGCGCAATGTACAGTTCAAACATGTAGTGTGAATTAGCACTCAGGAGCACTCTCCGATTATTATGGACTGGCAGTGGGGGAGGGGGTGCTAGTTGCTCTGCTTATTATGGGATGTCTACGTTGTTAGGCGGGGGGAGGGGTGGAGGCATGGTACCCAGGCGTGGGGGGAGGGGGGAGGGGTGAAGTTGAGTATTATGGTCTGGCTTAGGCCTGTTTCAGTGTCTTTTTTTTTTTTCATTTCCTTTACACCATTGCTTGTCTGCTTACAAGAAAAGTCTCCAGTGTCGCAGATCCCTGAATTAGCATCAAGGCTGATGTGAAAGATCACGACGGTGTGAGAATGTGCCAGTGTATTGCACACTTCCTCTTAAGGTACAACAGAAAATGAAAAAGAAACATGAACCCAGACAACAAAGACAAGAATCAAAAACAGGAATTTCAGTAGGGCATTGCTGATATAAAATACAGTCAGAGTTACAGTCAGGCCTACAGAGAGGAGTGAGAAATGTGTGTCAGAACAATGAACACTACAATGCCCTGCCTGACTGTTGTTGGGGGTACCAACAAAGGCCTGAAAATGACCAGGCTCTCTGACTTGAGTACAAGAGTTAAGACAGGAGGCAGAATGTGTAGTCTTTCCTCACATGAAGAGATTATAAACGTCATGCGAGTGAGTAATTTAACGGTTTGAATTTTCATTGTGCGTCTGTCTGTTGTCTGTCGCACCAATCTTTTTCAGACAAAAGGGGGCATGTATGTCTGAGCAAATTCATTTCAATTAATCTGTCCCTGGGTGTCTGACACGACTTCATAATGCAGCTCTGCTCTGCTCTGTACATCTCTGCCATTCCAGATACATAACACTCAGACGTTCTATCTGTCTGCCCATCTCTCTCTTTCCCCGTCTGGCTATCTTCCTGCCGATATATCAGGGAATTTGCAAGATCAACTCCATATGTGCTTGTCTTGCTTGGAGACCGTTCAACATTAAGGAATGGCAAGAGTGTGATATGTATGTGTGTTGGGGGTGGAGGGGGGTGGGGGTGGGGGGGGGGGTGCAGCGGAAGGAGTATTATGGTCTGCATTTTGGCTTGCATGGTAATCTGACCCCCTCCACCCCACCCCCACACACCCGCCCCTTATGCTTATCTCCATAGCGACACCTACCACAGGAAGGATATTATGGTCTGTACATTTCTTTTGAAAATGTATTATGGGATGTTTGCAGAGGCCTGGCCGGGGGGTGGGGGGGGGGGGGGGCGTGTGATTTGGTATCCATGGAAACCACCCCCATATTCCTTTGATTGGTGGGTAAAGGATGTTACTCACACCCCCACACCCATCTCCACACACACATATTACACACACAGAACACACAGACAGACAAACACACACATTGAGAGATATGCCGTGTGGGAGGAGTGGTGGAAAAATGTGTCTGAAAATGTGTGTGTGGGTATTTGTGTAGTAGCCTATGTCATATATCTGTTGTTCTTTGTATCATGTGTTTGTTTGTTTCTCTCTCTCTTTCTGTCTGTGTGTGTGTGTGTGTGTGTGTGTGTGTGTGTGTGTGTATGTGTGTGTATGAAATGGACAGAAACCCAGAAAGAGTGTGTGTGTGATGGACAAAGGCAGGACCAGAGGGAGGGTGGAGACAAAGGGGAGGACGTTGAGAGTGACAAACTAAGTAGTGTCAAAATGAGAGCTTGCTGAGTCAGAGAGAATGGTGGACGACTAGCTGATGAATAGACAGAGAGGTCTAGAAACGGAAGACAGGGAGAAGAAGAGGACATTGAAAGTCTGCTAACATGTTTCTTCCTTGTCATGTCTTTGAAAATGTAAAAAAATTATGAATGTACATTGTACAGTCCACATACCAACTCTAGCTAAATCTACCTGCCGACCTTTTCCTAGCTACTAAATTGTTTTGTAAGGCCTGACACAAATTACCAAATGCTAACATTTTGCATCAAGCTGTCTCTAAATGAAGTATCCCACTGTATCTATTCCTCAACCAGGTTGTAGGCATTCTGACTCAGCCAGCTGCAATGTGACCTGACCCATGTCTATCCACATGACATGTATCTGATACAGCATACACTTGGCCATTGTGTGCTCTTGCTCTTTGTGTAACCACAGTCATGTTAAGGGAGTTTGTCTTATGTGTGTCACTACATGGGCCATCCAGCTACTCTACTCCTTGTGGCATTGCTACTGAGAATCCCAACTTCATAGTGAAGCTGCTGGGTCTAATCTTTGGACAGGCCCAAGTGGACAGTGAGAGGGAGAGAAACATACCGGTTGGTGAAGAGATGCAGAATGAATGCCATTTAAGCATTACAGGCTAGTAGGCAGGGATAAGAGTGCTATGTGTTCCCATATATTCCCATATATAACAGGTGCCTTCACAGTAAGGTGCAATGTCTCACTATATCAATGTCCATGGTTTTGTACCAGGTGGATGCACATGGTATCAGAAGTGTCCTTTGGGCACATGTTTGGGTTAACACTTTTCAGAGGACTGTAATTGTACTTTTGTTATGTGCCAGCAAAGATATGTAGCCTACACCTCTAAGTTCATGTTGATGTTGTTAGACTTAGACAAATATTCAGAGGGAATGACTGATACCACAATGACCCCTCTTTAACCATTTTTTTGTTGTGCTTGAATACCCCCCTCCCCCACCCCATGCACATTGTCTATATTTATGTGTGCATATGCCATGTGTTGTTAAGACTATGTCATTTTGAAGTGCATGGTGCTGTATGTCTGCATGCATGTACAGTAGATTGGAGGTGAAATCTTGTAGTCATGTGGCATGGTGTTGCCATGTGACAGCTTTTTTTCCTCTTGCTCTCTCTTTTTGGAGTTATGCTTATTGTGGGATGTCAGTGACTGTGCTCATTATTATTATGGGATGTTGGGTGGGGGTGGGAGGGGGTGAGTGTTTCTATGGTAACGTTGGTTGCTAGGGGGGCACGGAGGAATGGGGAAGAAAGTGTATGTGGGGGATTATTATGGTCTGTACGTTGCAAGGTAACTATGCAGAGTGGGGGAGGGGTAAGTGTATGTGGGGGGGTTATTATGGGATGTCTGGCCCCTGATCTCTTTGTGTGTATGCAAGGGGTGTTAGTGAGTGAGCGAGAGACGGCGACGTCGTATGAAATGCCGGACAACATCCAACATTAGAATACGGCTTAATTGATTGGAAATACATTTAGTCTTGAGTACGACTGTAAGAGGAATACGACATATTTTAGTGTGTAAAGAGTTAATTACAAAATAAGGTAATCCATTTTTTTCGGAAACAACGGGATCATTCAAGTTATGTGAGTAACTGTACATTGTTGCAATTTTTGACTACTGTTTCAACGAGTATGTTAGAATCGCATGTGTAAAACTACGGACATTTCAACACTTTAGTGTCCCGTGTCCAAAAGACAAAAAAATGAATTCATGGCGGGACGACATATTCGTGCCTCCGAATTTAGCCGGTAAAGCTAACAGGCGAGTTAGCAAGCATACAAAGCTGTCGCCTGCTTGCCAGAGGTATATATCTAGTAGCTAGCCAGTATGGTAATGTTAGTTAGCTAACCGCTAGGAGCTTGGCCGCTAAAGCAAAGGATGCATTAAGTATGTCTTGTCATCTTCGTGTCATTCCTTAGCGTTTATCTTGTTAATGTTAGATACTTTAGATCTTTTTGTAGTTACCTTGTTAACTACTTTAATAAGGAATATCGTAGGTCGAGATTCTAGGTCCACCTGGTGCTCAACCTACTCAACATTAACTTCCGTTTGCTTTTTGTTCTTTTTGATTTCACCCCCTCGCCACCGGCTTTCCCTCCTCCCGCGTCGACTTGGATAGACGCAAGATTGGGTAAAAGCCGAAGAGGAAAAACTACTCAAACTACATTTTCCCACACTGTGAGGTGAAAATACACAGTCATAATGTCGGGGAGTGAAGACGAGAGGGATGATTTTGGACATACTGAAAAACGAAGCATGATTCAAGGTAATGTAATTTAAATTAGCTGGCACAACATACACAACAGTGTGATGGCTAGCTGGCTAACTTGGGTTAGGTTGAAACAACCACACTGCATCCATCAATATATGCTGCAACTGCAACCAAGTTTTAAGTTGTATCCATGCCTGCATTAGACATGTCCATGGCTAACGTGAAGGCTTACCAGTTAAGAGTTCCCTGTTACATTGATAACGTTAGTATCTCAAACTTTTATTTGTGCTTGTTATTTAAGTCAGTAGACGGACGAATATGTGTGTTTGAAGCTTTCATCGTTCTGGGTCATGTTGGTTACGTTAACATTGTGATTATGAACTTATTGTATATGTTAACATAACTCTAAATTCTGGTTTGGCTGAAAAAGCTTGTAAAACTTTGAAGTTTTCGGAGTTAAGAAGACTGAACATGTGCAACTAATCCGTAATTTGAGAATTACTACAGTACTTCTCAACGCCATGCACTTACTGGACGATAGTCAATCGCTGCAAGCAGTTAGCGAAGATGGCAAACTGCAACTATGCGGATCAGTGATGCGGATTCATCCATTTGCGAGCTAGGCTATCGCTTGTTATCCGCTAGTTAGCTCACTTGTTAGCTCCGTGTCATAACTCCGCATTTCGACATCCATCCATGTTGGCAATGCCTCTATGATGTTCCCAGTCGTGCTGTTGACATTTGTAGCACACGAAAAGGGAATTGGTCATTTTGGTGTATGACCTTAACGTAACAGAGATGCTTATTTCACACCGTGTTCCCGAACTGCGGCCTACCGGTATTTTCGCGTGCAGATGGTGGACCGCCGCGAGCTCTGTTGGATTGGTAGCTAGTTGGTTAGCACGCTGATGACGTTGGTGTTTGGCGTGTATGTACGCCAGGTGACAGAAAGCGGTAGACTTGACTCTGGAAGTCATTTTCTACTAATTTAAACAGTTGTTTAAACCAGAGCAGAGTAAAATCTACGTTTTGCAATTTTGCTTGCAAGACCACTAGCTGTTTCCAAGGTAGTAGCAGAGTAGTAGGCTATGTGACGACGGTAACCGGAAAATGCCGCGAGGGGCTTTCCCTAAATTGACAACATTGTCACAACCGCTACAATAGTTTTATTCTTCATGATACAAACAGAAATCGTGTTTCATTGAATGTTTTCAAAGGTGTCGAGCTGATTTGTTCGTTGTTAAGCGTGCATTTGTCAGGATAAGTAACATTAATACTATGGCGCTAAGTACTTAAGAGTTGGTCGCTCCTTCTGACTTCAGCCTTGGATTTTTCTTCACCAGCGAGCGTAACGCTAACGTTAGCTAACCAACATGGTTAACGTTATAAATCGGTAACAGATTATGCAAGAGGAGTTAGGACGGGTAGTCTTAACCTTAATTATCCAATACAGCGCGTCTATTGTTTTTGGATATCGTTTTATGTGTCATTCAAGCATTTGTCTTTCCGTGTCCAGGTGCTTGATGTCGTTTTTAGTTCTTGATAAACTAAGAATTTACTTCCGTTCATTGCTTGAAGTTGTCCTGGTTTGAACTGTTTTCATGATTTCGAACAATTGTTGTTGCTCTTGTGACATTCACGAAACTCTTGTTAGGGACATGTCACTGTGGTGGAGGTCATGTTCTATCAGATCCTATCGCAAGAGCCGAATGACATTGTCAGTAACATTGCCAGCCAGTTTTGCACTCACAGACTTGAGCGACAGATCTTAGATACAACCTACTATTCACTAACCTACAGAAGTGCCACAGTTTGACCTGTCCTGATATTCCTCTGCATTCTCAATATGAATCTGCAAGCAATTACATTAGAGGATTTGGGCCTGACATGGTTGTCAAGGTTGCACCGAGTTCTTTATTTGTTCTTTTATTGCACGGTACATATGATTTGCAGAAGTGCTTCAAACTCAAGTGCATCATTTATCACACTAGTTTTTGCATATTTCACATGTTTCACTTTTTCAGTCACAAAGTTATATTATAAAAGTGAATCCTTTTTTTTATTGAGAGCTACTCTACGCCTTCATCAATAGACAACTTAGCAGTGTTGGTGCTGTTAAGACATGAGTAAAATGTTGGTGCTTTTTCCGGTTGTTAGCACAACTATTCCACAATGTGCTGCCGGCCCCAGAGGTCGGTCGGGAGTGAGGTGGTGTGGGGCTGGGCTGACAGGCTTTGTGTGTCTGGCTTCTTTCCAGATGAGGAGGAGCTGGAGGAGGACATGTCAGAGGGCGAAGCCCCCAAGGTGAAGAAGAAGAAAAAGGCCAAGAAGAGCAAAGAGAGCAAGAGCAGCAAGAGGCAACGACCACGACGCGAGGTGCGTGTGTGTGTTTGTGAATATCTGTGCCCTATGCACAATTAGTTTTGGACCCATTCCCTCCATACCGATTTAATGGTCCTGCTCTGTTTACTTGTACAGTCTTTAAGTTTGAGATTGTCTTAACACCATACTGAAAATTGCAGCTTTGTTTAGGCCCAGTCATTCTCATGGCTGCAGTCTGACAAATTCTTGGCAAGAGCTGCCCCATCTCAAGGGAGCAGAATTAACACAGTATTCCTGTCTTCTAAATTTAACTTGCATTGGGCCCTTGTTTGCTGGACATCTCCTATAAAGGCCCATTTTCTGCCCCATTTCTCACATGAATTCTTGAGATTGACTCATATATAATTCATCTCTGATGTAGGAGTGTGACCTAGCAGTAATTTTAGGTTTTATTCCACTAGCTCATCCTCAATGGGGAAAATGGTATTTGCCCTTTACAAAGATAAATTACAGCTGCAACAGTACTGAGCAGCATTGAGAGTAGTCAAGCACCATTCTGCTGTACTTCCCATATCTAAACCCAATTTCCCTACTGTTCCCTTTATGACTTTTTCTTTCACCTATAGCTTTGTAGTTGTCACAGCCACACAAACCACCTAGGGCTTGTGATGTGAACGTTTGTCGACCTATGCTTGTGTTGATGTGTTTATGCATGTAATAAGTGTATTGATCAATGCAAATTTCTATCTGAGCATATGTCTACATCTATATATGAGAGTGGATTTTTTTTCATTCCATTTGTGTTTGTGTGCAAACCTGTAATGCACATGTTTATGAGCGCTTGCATTTCTAATGTCCCACGTGTGTCCTGCAGGACCCGCCGGTTAGCTCGCCAGAGCCCATCGAAGGCCCTGAGCGGGAGGAGGTCGAGGAGGAGGCTGTTGGTGGCGGCGTCCGCTCGGACAGCGAGGGCAGTGACTACACACCTGGGCGCAAGAAGAAGAAGCGCGGCAGCTCCGCCAAAGAGAAAAAGAGGAGCAGTGGTGCCACGGAGCGCAGCGGAGGGTCTTCCAGTGCCAAGAGGAAAGAGCCTGCGGAGGAGGAAGAGGAGGAGGAAGACGATGACGATAGCTCGGTGAGTGCTGGTTGGCTGCTCTTGAACCATCCTTGAAGGTGCAGCAATTTTTCAAAATGTGTTCCTTAGTGAAAGCAACTTTGCTGTAAATGTAGTTCAACCCCCTTTAGCAGAAAGCATTTGGCATTAAAGCATTAATTCCATTCCAACTTTAAAATGTAAGACTTGCTTTTTATTGTTCTGCAAAGAATCCTCTCTTGAAAAGGTTGAATGAAATCTGAAAAATTTCCCTGCATGAAAGCATGCCACATTGTCCAAATGTTAAAGTTTATAATTTCATCAGTGCCCTGACACTTAGGCCAAGTAAGTAATTTGAATTAAACCTGGACTTGTCCCTTCAGGAGCCTAAGACCTCATCTCAGCTTCTGGATGACTGGGGTATGGAGGATATTGACCACGTCTTCAGTGAAGAGGACTACCGATCTCTCACTAATTACAAAGCCTTCAGCCAGTTTGTCAGGTATGGAAGCTTTCGCGTCTCTACACAGCTTTTGTGTGTATCACTATTAGTGATAAGTTATTATTTTTTAGAGAAGCTAGTGCAATACTCCACATAAGTGGACACATCTTCTGACTCTGTCCTGACCTCATCTCTATGCCCCCCCCCCCTCACAGGCCCCTCATAGCAGCGAAGAACCCCAAGATTGCCGTGTCCAAAATGATGATGGTGCTTGGCGCCAAATGGCGTGAGTTCAGCACCAAGAACCCCCTGCGAGGCTCGGCCACAGCCACTGCCGCGCTGGCAGCTGCGAACGTAGCCGCCGCCGTGGAGAGCATGGTGACTGAAGGACCGGCAGCCACCCTCGCACCCCCACCGCCCCCCGAACCGCAGCCACCTCCAGCCCCACCGCTCCGCAAAGCAAAGACAAAGGAGGGCAAAGGTGAGATGACCCGAGACCCTTGAGGTTCATGAGGGACCTAAACCTGTCTGCTCAGGCACCAGTAACTTTAGTATCAATCTGATTTGGCTCAGTTGTAATATTCAGAAGATGTGTTCCGTTTGACGTGTCATATCTGAGTTCTGTGGGCTTGAACCTTGTATAGAGTTGTGAACATCCCATCATTTTCTCAACAGGACCTAATGCTCGCAAGAAGTCCAAGCCAGCCCCCAAACCCCCAACCCCAAAGAATGTAAAGGCCAAGAAGGTGGCTCCACTGAAGATCAAGCTGGGAGGCTTCAACAGCAAGAGGAAGCGTTCCTCGGTGAGTGTTTCCTGCTTTTCTTTGGATGGATAACACTCCTTTCTACCCTGTATCACATCATTTTGTGTTTCTCACCTTTTCTCACTCACACTCTTGTCAGTCTGATCTCTTCCTGTCAGAGAAATATGGTATTATTAACTGGTTACTCATACCCAGTCTGTCACCTTGTGTCCTGACTCAGAGCGAAGAGGATGACGTGGACGTGGACAGTGACTTTGATGACGGCAGCATGAACAGCGTGTCCGTGTCAGACAGCTCCAACAGCCGCAGCAGCCGCTCCAAGAAGAAGCCCAAGCCCACCAAAAAGAAGAAGAAGGGTGAGTGGCCGCTTGTAGTTTAACCCATGAAGAGTTTGGTTCCAAAACGGCATATCCACCATTTAAATGAATTTTCATAAATCTTTGTTTTTTTTTTTCGTTTTTTTTTCCAAGTCATTTCAGTAGAAATGTTTTTGGGTATTGTTATTTGATTTGTCTTTACTCAATCAAAACAACACAACTGCAATTTGATTGATTACTTCCTGGTATACACAGTTAAATAGCATGACTTTAATGTTTTTAAAAACCGGATATATAGTGTTTTGGAACCAAACCCTTCACATCTTTCTTGCGACTTGACTCGTAATGATGTTTTCTAAACAAAGTTCGGGAGGAGCCCTTAGGGATGATTGACAGCAATTAACTCACCTGTCTTCCGCTGCCAGAGTATTTAAGCCGGCCTCCTTATCCATACGTCACACGCTGCGGCGCTCGCAAAATTATCCCTCCTCCTCCCCTTACTCCTCCATTTCACTGATAGGCCAGTTACGCATCCTCCTTACACTGGGGGGTGCAAGCGGCCATCGCTCTATCGTGATCTCCGCTTCAGGCATTCCATGACCACGGCCAGCTACCATGCCAAACACGCGCGCTTAGCTTATACAGTCAGTATAGCATAAGGGTGTCATCGATCGAAATTACATCTCAATCTCGAACTTCGAACTTAAAAGTAGAATCGACGATGCAGCCACACCCCCAATGTCACGTCCAGCATGTATGCCAAGACGCACAAACACACATGCACGTGCTGAACTGCAGCGTCAACACTCCGATCGCTGCAGCCAGTTAAAATATAGGCCTACACATCAACTTACCGAAATCAAAGCCCCTCTTGTTACTTTGAATTCACCGGTGTGGAAGTATTCGTTCATTCACGTCAATTAAAACTAATTTAGCCTACTCAACTTAGCCAGTGAAAAGATGGTCTAATTACAGTCCAAAGTTACTTTAAGGCTTAAAATGCACATTTATAAGTACATATTCCATGAACACTAACCTTGGGTCTTTTCGGAGTGTGCTGAAACAATCAAATTAACATTCTGTGTTGTTTCATTTCAATATGTTCACGTCTCTGTTTTAGCCTAATGTTAGTTCTGTTTACATTACAACCTCGCGGTTGGAACGGTTTCAAAGCGGTTTCAAAATAAAAGCCCCCTGAAAAAGAAAAGGAAAAGACCAAAAAGAGTAAATAACATATAAGGAATGCATTAATAGTAATATTTGAAAAAGATCGAAAATCGACTCGAATCGTGACTTTAAAATCGAAAATTACATCGAATCGAGGATTTGGAGAATCGTGACACCCCTAGTATAGCAATCATGCCGACGGGCGAACTAGTGAATGTAATTATGTTTAGTGATCGTCAGGTTTTTGAAGTTCATTTTCACACTTGTCCTTTTCCTTGCCTCAGTGGAGGAGGATGGCGATGGCTACGAGACTGATCACCAGGACTACTGCGAGGTGTGTCAACAGGGTGGGGAGATCATCCTCTGCGACACATGCCCAAGAGCGTACCACATGGTGTGTCTGGACCCTGATATGGAGAAAGCCCCTGAGGGCACCTGGAGCTGCCCGCACTGCGTGAGTCTCTCTCACACACACACACACACACACACACACACACACACACACACACACACACAACGGAACCCCACACATGCGCGCACACACACACACAACGGGAACCCCCCACACTGAAAAGGGAACATCACACACACAAACACCACGGAACGCCCCCTGGTGGTTTATGCCCTCACTGGAGTTTTTAAAATCATAACAGCCACACATCACTCCACGCAGTTGATCCATCTTCTCCCATAGTTTCTGTGCCAATATGAAGGGATAATGGGTCATTCTCAGAGGAGAGTTGAAGGATGACTAGCTCTGTCACCCTCTCATCCTTTCCGCTGTATTTGATCTCCTCTCAGGAGAAGGAGGGCATCCAGTGGGAGGCGCGCGAGGAGGGCTCGGAGGCCGAGGAGGAGATTGAGGCGGCCGCCGAGGAGGACGACCACCACATGGAGTACTGCCGCGTATGTAAGGATGGCGGCGAGCTGCTCTGCTGCGACTCCTGCCCCTCGTCGTACCACATCCACTGCCTCAACCCGCCCCTGCCCGAGATCCCCAACGGAGAATGGATCTGCCCGCGCTGCTTGGTGAGCCAGTCAATTACACAATCTGTGTAAACAAGTTAGATTGACAAGCAACTGAACGAACTTCAAACGAGGTTTTCGGTGTGGCCATAAAACTGGATTGTGTCGTTGTGTTCCCAGTGTCCGGCCCTGAAGGGTAAGGTGCAGAAGATCCTTACGTGGCGCTGGGGTGACCCTCCACCCCCGACCCCCGTGGCCCGTCCTCCTGATCTCCCTGCTGACCAGCCAGACCCTCCCCCACTGGCTGGCCGCGCAGAGAGAGAGTTCTTCGCCAAGTGGCACAACATGTCCTACTGGCATTGCTCCTGGGTATCGGAGCTACAGGTAAGCCCACCTGGATGTGTGTAGACACAACTTGCATATTTCCACACATAATCCTGTTGTTGATCATGCTCTCTTTTGGTTGGCCTACAAGTAATCTATGCATCCATATTGTACCAGTCTTCAGTAAATGCATGACTAAACACTTCCATGGACACACAGTTTAATTCATCTTAGTGGTTTATAATTAGTAAATATTTCTCTTCAGTAAGTTTGAAGAGTTGAACGTTTGAAATTGAGTCCATTTGCTCTCCCCCTCCCCATCTAGCTGGAGCTGCACTGTCAGGTGATGTTCCGTAACTACCAGCGCAAGAACGACATGGACGAGCCCCCGTCCATTGACTTTGGTGTTGAGGGCGATGAGGATAAGAGTGACAAACGCAAGAACAAAGACCCCGTCTATGCACAGATGGAGGAGAAATACTACCGCTACGGCATCAAGATGGAGTGGATGATGCTCCACCGCATTCTCAACCACAGGTGAGCGAACACAGACACACACACACTCTGTTAAACAGCAGCTGGTTAGCTCAGTAGAAAGATAACTAGGGAAAGGTGAGATGACAAGGTTGACTAATAATTAATCTCACCTTCTGTTTTCCTGCAATTCTCCTCCATACTTTACCTGTGTGTGCAGTGTGGACAAAAAGAACAACGTGCACTACCTGATTAAGTGGAAAGACCTGCCCTATGACCAGGCCACCTGGGAGGCTGAGGACATGGAGGTTCCCGAGTTCGACACTTATAAACTGCAGTACTGGCACCACAGGTATGCATTGACTTTACAGGTTAGTTTATACATCACATCTGATACACAGAGGCAGTTCAACGTGCTTTACATAGATAATATGTAAACAACAGATAATGTTTAGAAGAAAGGACCGTAGGTAAAATAGCATTATCAAAAAAACATAAAAGAATGGTCTGGTCTAATGGTCTGTGATTGTGTATTAGGGAACTGATGATGGGAGATGAAGGAAGGCCCGGCAAGAAGCTGAAGATTAAGGGCAAAATGAAGAGGCTCGACAGACCTCCTGAGAACCCAGTGGTGGATGTAAGTGTGTGTGAGAGAGAGAGAGAAGATACAGGCGCAAAATAGTCCATCCAAATATTACTGCACAATGTGTAACTTGTCCTAGAAGTGCTTACACTTTTTTTTTTTCTTCCCTATTTGTCCCTTAAAGCCCACCATCAAGTTTGAACGCCAGCCCGAGTACCTGGACTCCACAGGTGGTACCCTCCACCCGTACCAGCTGGAGGGTCTCAACTGGCTTCGCTTCTCCTGGGCACAGGGCACAGACACCATCCTGGCCGACGAGATGGGTCTGGGAAAGACTGTGCAGACTGCTGTGTTCCTCTACTCTCTCTATAAGGAGGTGTGTGTGTGCGTGTGCTTGTGCTTGTGCGTGTGTGTGTGTGCACCCAAGATATGGAGAAGGTGAATGTGAAGTAGAAAAACACGTAGATGTCAAGGTGATCTGATGCATTGTAGGTCTAAACTGATATTGTAGTCAGACAACTCATTATTTTTTGGGGGTTAGAAACATGTAGTGCTCCTTAATAGATTTGTCTTTTTCATTTCTGTTTGTATTTACAAGCAGAGTACTGAATAATTAAAGCAAGCATACGCTAAGAGCTCTTCTAAATTTGGAAGATATCTGTCTATTTAAGAGGATGATTGATGAAGATGCTGACTGATCTATCCACGTACAGCTGTTGCAGTTTTGTAAAAGCTTTTGCCATAGAAAAATGGGAAACTTTGTAACCTGCATCTTATATGCTCCGTTTTATTTTCATTTCGGTCTCAAAATGAAAGCCGGAGTTCCTCAAATGTTTGTCAGGTTGTCATGCAACATGACAAGCCCATGGCTCTATGAGACCACAATTCCGCTTCAGTTCTCCCATTATAATCCAGGTTTTAATCAGCTGTCTTCTTGCTGAAATCTCTGGTTATTATAATGCCATCTGTGCCCAGCTTTTCACGCAACGTTATCCTCGGCAAACATCCACATTATCTGAGCCGACATTGTGGGGAATTGTATATGGCCATATTAGAATATCGGTACCATTTCATTTGATACAATGTTGATGAATGTGGCGTTATCCTTATGCTATGGGCTGCATAAGAGCGTAATCCAGAAAATCAGTGGCCACATTTTGTTTGTCAAGCTTGAATGGGTCTGGCAGCCAGCATGGAGATACTTCTGCCACCTACTGGTGAAACTTGAGACAGGACGAAGCTTTTTGGCTGTGTCTGTCTGTCAAATGATGCTGTTCAGTTTTGTTAAAAACACAAGCCTTATCACTTTTGGTCAATTTTAAGGGATCCTGGAGTTATCCCTGAGAATGACCTTTTCTCCTTTTTTCCACCTCCAGGGTCACTCTAAGGGACCGTTCCTGGTGAGCGCCCCCCTGTCCACGATCATAAACTGGGAGCGTGAGTTTGAGCTGTGGGCCCCAGACATGTACGTGGTTACCTATGTGGGTGACAAAGACAGCAGGGCTGTCATCCGTGAGAATGAGTTCTCCTTCGAGGACAACGCCATCCGCACCGGCAAGAAGGCCTCTCGAATGAAGGTGAGGAGGGCAAGGATGAAGGGAGGATTTCAGTGTGTCAGACTAATACTAATTTATAGACTCTTTCAACTACATTCATAAGGCAACTCATGATAACTTGGTTTCAAGTGTTAAAGTCGATATTTTGTAGAGCATTACACTAAAGTCCGTTTCATTTTCATTTCAAAGTATCTATATTGATTTTGAACGTTTTAAATAAATCGGAAATCCTCTAGGAACAGATTAGAAGGGTCTATAGAATAACTAGGATGGCATGGTTGTGGGTGCGGTTCTCCTTGGTGAGTCTCGTTCCTTGTCTTGCCTGTCGATTTGAGTTTGAATGGTTCCCCTGACTTTTTTTTTTTTTTTTTCTTACTTTAGAAAGAGGCACAGGTGAAGTTCCATGTCCTGCTGACGTCGTACGAGCTGATCACCATCGACATGGCCATCCTGGGCTCCATCGAATGGGCTTGCCTGGTAGTGGACGAAGCCCATAGGCTGAAGAACAACCAGTCCAAGGTGAGTTAATACGACAATGTAATACAGCTGGTCCTCTTTATGTGAGAGTTTAATGATCATTAATGATCAAAATCATCAGCTACACGTAGGATCCTTGAATGAACTGAATTAACTCTGTTGTGCTCCTCTCTCCTCTAGTTCTTCAGGGTGCTGAATAACTACCCTCTCCAACACAAGCTGCTGTTGACCGGAACACCTCTGCAGAATAACCTGGAAGAGCTCTTCCATCTGCTTAACTTCCTCACGCCTGAGAGATTCCAGTAAGTGTGTGTGGTGTGTGAGTGTGAGCGTGCTGCCTTTAATCTGTATTATGGCTTTGCCAAAAACCCTAGAGGTATTGTACAGAAATTATCTTAAACTGTACAGAAATGTACAGAAACAATATCTTAACTGCTGGCCCTCTTTGTATCTTAGTAACCTTGAGGGCTTCTTGGAAGAGTTTGCCGACATTGCCAAGGAAGACCAGATCAAGAAGCTGCACGACATGCTGGGTCCGCACATGTTGCGTAGGTTGAAGGCGGACGTCTTCAAACACATGCCCTCAAAGACGGAGCTCATCGTCCGAGTTGAGCTGAGCCCAATGCAAAAGTACGTGAAAGAGGATGGATGGGAGGGTGTTGAATAAAACACTGAATAGAAAATATTCACACCAATCAAAATATCCAGTCAAGATCTCTACATTAGTGGAGACCATATGGTTTATTTGAAGTGGTTTAAAATGTGTCGTGTCTCTACAGGAAATACTACAAGTTCATCTTGACTCGCAACTTTGAGGCCTTGAACACCCGTGGAGGTGGTAATCAGGTATCCCTACTCAACGTGGTGATGGACCTAAAGAAATGCTGCAACCACCCCTACCTGTTTCCCGCGGCCGCAATGGTATGATCCATAATTATGTGAACTATTGTCTTGTGAACATACCATGGATATTTACATAGGAATATTTGAATGAACGTGTGCTACAAATTAAGACGCAGTGTTAAACATGTGATTGATGTTCTCAAACAGGAAGCTCCAAAGATGCCCAATGGCATGTACGAAGGTAATGCCTTGACCAAAGCTGCTGGAAAGCTGTTCCTGCTGCAAAAGATGCTTAGAAAACTCAAGGACGGTGGACACAGAGTGCTTATTTTCTCTCAGGTATGACTGTGTGTAACATGTGTTTTGTGTTTTGTAATTTACTTATATTTACAAAACAAAACATATTTGCTTTTCTATAATATTATGTTACGTACATGTTTTTTTTACAATTTTGAACAACAGTTTTGTTCAGCAAAGGCACTAACCTGTTGGTATGTTCTTCCCAGATGACCAAAATGTTGGACCTGCTGGAAGACTTCCTGGAAAATGAAGGCTACAAGTACGAGCGTATCGATGGAAGCGTCACTGGAGGCATGAGACAGGAAGCCATTGACCGCTTCAACTGTAAGAATTCCTCATTATCTCTTAGCCTCTTAGCTGTCTAACCCCCCTAGTATTTAAAACTGAGTGAATTAACACTCTCCAATTGCATTAGCAGACATTGTAAAGCTTGGTTTACACCTGGTTTATCCAGTTATCAGAGTTCAGTCTGACTCATGTGCTTTGGTAACATTCTGTGTTCTCCTTCAGCACCGGGTGCGATCCAGTTTGCCTTCCTGCTGTCTACCAGGGCTGGTGGTCTGGGTATCAACCTGGCCACAGCTGACACAGTCATCATCTACGACTCCGACTGGAACCCTCACAATGACATTCAGGTCAGTGACTGCACCTTAGGCTGATTTTCAGAGCTTTTTGTGGGTTCACATTGATGTTGATCCCCTCTGAAATGATGAGGCAAAAGGCAAAAAACGTTTATGATTCTAATCTTTTCTGCCCTATTCTCACCCTCCTCACCAGGCTTTCAGCAGAGCTCACCGTATTGGCCAAAACAAGAAGGTGATGATCTACCGTTTTGTCACCAAGGCCTCTGTGGAGGAGCGAATTACTCAGGTACAAGAAATTCACAACTCCCAATTCTCAGATACTGTGTTGTGCCCAAAAATGGAATACCATGATATAGCAACACCTCCATGATACCTGGCAATACCTCTGATCTGTGTTTTTTTTTTTCTATTTCAGGTGGCAAAGAAAAAGATGATGTTGACCCATTTGGTGGTGCGTCCAGGTCTTGGCTCCAAAACGGGGTCCATGTCCAAGCAGGAGCTGGATGACATTCTGAAGTTCGGAACAGAGGAACTTTTCAAGGATGAGCTAGATGGTTAGAAATCCATCATCACCCAGCTTGAAGCACAAAGACTGTAATATAGAAAAATGAAATGTTATCCGTCACAAACAACAAACGCACAACTATTTCTTTCTTCGCAGGAGAGAACAAAGAGGAGGACAGCAGTGTCATCCACTATGATGAAAAGGCCATTGACCGGCTCCTGGACCGCAACCAGGACGCCACTGACGATGATACTGAGATCCAGAGCATGAACGAATACCTGAGCTCCTTCAAGGTGGCCCAGTACGTGGTGAAGGATGAGGATGAGGAGGTCAGTACTTTTAAATTAGCATTCGACCCTTCCAACTCTAAACAAGTCCAGAAAGGTTACACAAGAGAAGTTGAATATAATGAGTATGTTTTTGCGGGTTTTTAAGCATTTAGTTGGATTAGAAAATCTAAGGAATAAGAGATCACCAAATGTCTTTGGGAATGCAATATCATACTTGTGACCAGGCAGTCCCCATCAATTTTTTTTTTTTTTTTTTTTCAACGTTTGTTCTCCCAGGAAGAAGAGGTGCAGCGTGAGATTATTAAGCAGGAGGAGAGTGTGGACCCAGACTACTGGGAGAAGCTGCTGAGGCACCACTACGAGCAGCAGCAGGAAGACCTGGCCCGCAATTTGGGCAAAGGCAAACGTATCCGCAAGCAGGTCAACTACAACGATGGCTCCCAGGAGGACCGAGGTAGTAGACGGGGTAACAAACGGCTCTGCGCGGCATTACTACCTTCTAACCATCCCCCTTTGTGTTTGTCTTTGTGTTGATCATTGAGTAGAAGCATGTAGGTATGTAGAGAAGTGGTCCATGTGTGATTTGGGTTTAGGACTTTTTTTTTTTTTTTTTTTTGTGCGTGTTTTTCTGCATTGCATTTTTCAGTTTAGTTGGCTTAACCTCATTGCATGCATGATCTGAGGATGATTGCATGGTTAGTGTCACGGCGAGTGCTCACACATGCCTTAAGAAAACCCTTTCAGACCTTTTACTGCAGTAACCTGCGGGCACACAGGAATTGCTCACTCAGACAAAAACATGCCTTTGTTGCCTGTTAAATTGGTCGGCTGTGGCTGTTTTTTTTTTTTATTGCTTTTACTTGCATTTATTTACTTACAAGCACCTTAGCTATAAACTCCCTCATGATTCTTTATGGGTACTTGTTTGTGTTGGTGGGTGAACACTCAATCACTATTAGAAAGTAGAAATGTTTGTGTAGATACTAGTAGACCGACTTTACAATTCTACATTTTTTTATACGTGTATAACATTCTGTGCTCTTGTCTGATTGTTTTTTCCTTCCCCATTCTCTACAGATTGGCAGGATGACCAGTCTGACAACCAGTCTGATTACTCAGTGGCGTCTGAGGAGGGTGATGAAGACTTTGATGAGCGTATCGAAGGTACACAATATCTTAACCTGCTGCTACTGTGTATAGGGTGGACTTGCAGTACTCCCTAAGTCTCTGATTCAGGACCTGTGTTAACATCATTTATCGGGTTGCAACTGTAAGAGTACAAAAGCTTTTTAATGTAGCCTCTGTAAAACTGTTATCTCTTTCCTCCTGCAGCTAACTCGCGACGACCCAACAGGAAGGGCCTGAGAAATGACAAAGACAAGCCACTGCCCCCTCTGCTGGCCAGAGTTGGAGGCAACATTGAGGTTAGATTCAACTGGAGCACCACACACTTCCAGAATAGCAGAGTTTTTAGCCACATGCAATAAGACTTATCAACAGCTCAACCCCCCCAGTCACACATAATCACTAACTCATGACAATGACAGCCCTCCCTCCCACACACAAGCACACACACACACACACACAAGCACACATAATATGAACCTGGACAGAACTCTTGCACTTTACGCTGTCTATTATTAAAATGTGTATTGTTTTTTAGAACTTGCTATTTATTATATTTGCTCTTTATTATTGCTGTAACTGTATTTTGGGTACAGCGATTTAGGATTTTTTGAAGTCTGCTACTGCCTTATCTGTCTCGTTGCTCTTGTGGCAATGACAATAAAGTACTTTGGAACTCTGCTTTTCTCTGAAACTGTATGTATGAATGTGCTGCTGTAGTGATGCGTGATTGGACTGACACCTTTTGCTTTCCCCTCAGGTGCTTGGTTTCAATGCCAGACAGAGGAAGGCTTTCCTGAATGCTGTGATGCGTTACGGAATGCCACCCCAGGATGCCTTCACCACCCAGTGGTTGGTCAGGGACCTGCGAGGGAAGTCTGAGAAGGAGTTCAAGTGAGTGACTGTGCCGCTATCTTGGCTTTTTCATGGAGTACCGCAAGGCTTCATAGTTAGACCTGGACTTTTTTCCCACCCAATTGAATGTATGATGTTTCTTTGCTTAGGGCATATGTGTCGCTCTTCATGAGGCACTTGTGTGAGCCCGGTGCTGATGGCGCAGAGACTTTTGCCGACGGTGTTCCAAGGGAAGGGTTGTCACGGCAACATGTTCTGACACGTATTGGTGTGATGTCACTGATCCGCAAAAAGGTATGTCTCAGTTGCCTTAATGGCAAATTTCAATAAAGATGTTTAGTGCACTTGTCTATGATGACCTACAGTTTTGATGACCCTGCTTTGACCTTACTCTTTGGTCTGTGACCCTACAGGTTCAGGAGTTTGAGGAGGTGAATGGCCAGTGGTCCATGCCCTGGATGATGGAACTGGAAGAGAGCAAGAAGGCAGCGGCCGCAGCTGCTGCTGCTCAGCCAGAGTCCCCAGGCAAGACCCCCTCCACTGGAACCCCCGCAGACACCCAGCCCAATACCCCTGCCCCAGGTTGGCCACTGTTTACTTCTTTAGCTCCCCTTTTTCCTCAATGAGGGAATCCCAATTCTTCTGTTGGTGTGTTATACAAATTGTTCCCGTGTTCCTAAATGAGTTGCTCACCTCTGCGGTTTTGTCCTTTATCAACTGTTGGTGCAGAGGATGCCTCCAAAACTGAGGATGCCAACAAGGACGCCGCCGACAAAGAGAAGGAGCAGAAGAAAGAGGGAGAGGTAGAAAAGAACGGGAAAGAGACAAAAACAGAAGAGTCAGAGGTGAGCCTTCACATTAAAAAAAAATTGACATTTCAAAGGAGTTTGTCCACATAGCTTCTCTAGCAGTGAATCCCCTTGGGGAGATTGCACACTGCTCCAACAAACGCCAACAAACTCCAACAAACACCAACAGTTGGGTCAGTGTGGGCTGGCCGTCTGTGTTTGTTGGCATTTGTTGGATGGAGTCGTTAGAGTTTGACATGACAGTTGGTTTTATGAACATTCTAAAGACTACCTGACAATTTCCAACAACTGACAATTTCCAACAGCTGCCAACTTTGGAATGTTTGTTTGTTTGGTATTTGTTGGAGCAGTGTGCAAGCTCCTTAAAAGTATCATTATTGTTGACTTATTTAAGTGTAGCCACATCCAGTACCTAATGCCTTAACAATTGAAAGAACTGTTAACAATTATTACCACTCTATTGACCTCAGGTCATTGCCATCCCTGACGAGGAGGAGAAACCTTCAGCTGAACAGAAGGACAAAGAGTCTGAGAAGAAGGAGGCTGACGGCACCACGGAAACAGACAAAGCCGACAACGGAGAAGAGAAGGATGAGAAGGAAAAAGAGAAGGAGGAGAAGGAAAAAGAGAAGGAGGAGGGCGAGAAAGTAGAGAAGAGCGGGGAGGCTGGTGAAGAAAAGGCAGCAGTGGACAGCAAGCCAGATGGGTCAAATGGCAAGGTGGAAGATGCTGAGGTTAAAGGTGAATGGAAGCCACTTTTTTGTTCAATAGTATCTGGTGTTGTGCTTGATGGTGAATAGCACAAAAAATATTTTCTCGGAACAGTCTGCTCCACATGCTAATTTGTTTCTGTCTTGTGCTGTAGCTGAAGACAAAAAGGAAGACAAGCCTGAAAAGATGGACACCACTCCTGCACCCGACAAGAAAGGTAATTGCGGTTGCCACACCTGCATTACTGTTCATAATGCTTCTTAATGTAAATATAAGTAATATGGGACCATTGCTGGCCTCAGCACAGCAGTTGTTGACTTGTGTGTGTTGTGTTCAGATGCAAAGGATGAGAAGGAGGCCGTGAAGACGGAGGAGCCAGCGAAGCTGCAGAATGGCGACGCTGCCACTCCAGGGGCAACTCCAGGGGCCAGCGAGGAGAAGAAGAAGACGGCCAAGACCCGCTTCATGTTCAACATCGCAGACGGAGGCTTCACAGGTCAGTTAGTCCTAATTAAACATCATTCTCTGTCTCTGTGTTGACCTGTATGTATCTGTATGTCTGTTTGTCTCCTCGTTTTTTTTTTTCTCAATTCATTCTGTATTATGTTGGTCTTTCATGACCTGTACCCGTGTTTTCTTTGCTCAGAGAGTTCACTTTTATCTGTCTTGTGGATAACTGGATAATGCTGTTCTTGGCATTCTTTGCTGGCCTGTTGAGATTGGGTCCACAGTCCCAACCTTTTGCTCGTAATCATCTGCTCATATTCTGTCTCTGTCTGTCTCTCTGCAGAGCTGCATTCCTTGTGGCAGAATGAGGAGCGGGCGGCCACAGTTACAAAGAAGACCAATGAGATCTGGCATCGTCGTCATGACTACTGGCTTCTGGCCGGGATCATTCAGTATCCTTTAAGCTTTGTTGGGTGTGAAGGTCAGTGTGTGTGTGTGTGTGTGTCTCCGGTCAACACCGTAAAAGCATTTTTGGAGATGGCCCTTAACCTCATTGCTCCTTAGACATGGCTATGCCCGCTGGCAGGATATCCAGAATGATGTGAGGTTCGCCATCCTCAATGAGCCCTTCAAGGGCGAGATGAACCGCGGTAACTTCCTGGAGATCAAGAACAAGTTCCTGGCCAGGAGGTTTAAGGTACGCTTTCTTTGTGGATGACTTGAGTTAGTGGGACAACGGCTTGAAGAACCTTGAAAACACACCTTCCGAGTTCTCAGCCTAGCTGACTAAACAACATCCTCTCTCTCTCTCTCTCTCTCTCTCTCTCTCTCTCTCTCCCTCTCTCCATGTTGTGCAGCTTTTGGAACAGGCTCTGGTGATTGAAGAGCAGCTGCGCCGGGCAGCCTACCTGAACATGACGGAGGACCCGTCCCACCCCAGCATGGCCCTCAACACACGCTTCAGCGAGGTGGAGTGCCTGGCCGAGTCGCACCAGCACCTCAGCAAAGAGTCCATGTCGGGGAATAAGCCGGCCAACGCCGTCCTGCACAAAGGTGAGACGTCACCTACTTAAAGTCGTCTCTGACGTGACGGTGATTGATTGAGGTGGGTCGTGATGTAAAACCAAACTTTATGTTGACCAGGATGTTATTAATTTGGGAACATTAAGTACCGAAAGTACAGAACTTTTTTTTTTGTTTTCTCACTTTGTAATGACTTGTTCACTCACCCTCTCTCGTGTCTATGTCAGTGCTGAAACAGTTGGAGGAGCTGCTTAGTGACATGAAGGCGGATGTCACCCGTCTCCCGGCAACCATTGCCCGGATACCTCCTGTCGCTGTGAGATTGCAGATGTCTGAGAGGAACATTCTCAGCCGTCTGGCTAGCAGGGGCCCCGAGACACAGTCGCAGCAGGTGTGTAGGACCGTGTGTATGTGTGATGCGAGTATCCACTCTTATCTGAGCACAGACATTATCAAAAGTAAATAATTTGCCTCAATAGGCAGGTTGTAGGTGTTGACTTGGGGCCGAAACTATTCTGTGGTAAAAGTAAGGCTTCAGTAGAAGTTAATGACGTGAATGTAACTTGTGCTCTGTGTTCTGCTCAGGTATCGCAACAGTAGCCTGTAAGGCTCACCCTTGACCTCCCCTGCCACCAAGCACCGCCCACCACCTCAACATTCCTGATTGGCACCTCAGAGGACATCTCGCCTTAGCTTGAAGCCACACCCCTTTACCTATATATGGACATGCAGCGTTTCTATTGGCTTTAAACAAAAGGCTGAGGAAACTAAGCTATTTTATTTTTTTGTTTGTTTTTATTTCTTTTTGATTTTTCTTTATTAATATTATTGATATAATGTTATTATGGTTTTTTGGGACCTAAAATAAAAATTCAATAAAGTTCTCTGTTCCTTTGTTTTCTAAGTTGACTTCAGATGTTTCTGAAGTTCAGTTCTGACAACATTGTGGTGGCCCAGACAGCATGTGAGGTGCCACAGGGGAAATCTGACCATTGGCAAAGACCAGCCAAAAAAACAAGTGTCTCTATGGTAACAAGCTGTGGTTTGCATCAGATAATAGACAAGTTGTGGTCTGTCTGTTTCAGACAATCACTGGTCTGTGCCTGCCTTCACAGTCTACGTCTAGAATTGCTTTTGCGTCCAGCAGACACCAGCCACCTTGTTTTACACACTTTTAATCTTGCACTGCTTAAATATAGTGCACAATTATTCACCTTTTAAGCTTGCACTGCTTAAATATAGTGCACAATTATTCACCTCCATGCCCATATGTATCTTGCCTGAAGAGAAAAATACTGAATGCATTTGACAAATGCTACCAACAAAATTCCCAGATATTACATGACTTGGCCCAAAGATCCTCTAATTTTCCATGTCTGGACTTTGAAATGCCAGGATATTCCAGATATCCCATGACTTTGGCGACCCTGTATTAAGTGTTAAAGGAAAAAATTGCCGGAGTTTTCACATAAATCTGTTTCTCGAGGGCAGAGTACTGTCGATACGGGGGGAAATGCTGAAAAAATGCTAAAAGAAAATGCCCCCAGAGTGTAGCACTGTAGCTGCCTGCCTGCTCTAGCTGTTGGCTGCAGCAACTCATTTTTCATACGGACAGTACAGAAACAGAAGGAAGGAAACTAAAATCTATGTGAAAATTAGCCAGAGTTCTCCTTTTTAAGTTATGCTTTTAGAAAGGAGGTATTGAACATAGGTAGCCATGGCCTACTGGTTAGTGCTTCAGACTTGTAACCGGAGGGTTGCTGGTTCGAACCCCGACCAGTGCCCTTGAGCAAGGCACCTAACCCCTCACTGCTCCCCGAGCGCCGCTGTTGTTGCTCACTGCGCCGAGATTAGTGTGTGTGCTTCACCTCACTGTGCTGAGTGTGTTTCACTAATTCACAGATTGGGATAAATGCAGAGACCAAATTTCCCTCACGGGATCAAAAGAGTATATATACTTATATACTTATACTTAACAAATCGGATAGCAAGTGAGAGGCCCAACATCACTCCAGCGTACAAGTAAAAATGATTGATAAGGGTGCTCATGAAGAAGCAGACATACTGGTTCAAATTCAAATACTTCTAATTGTGTCAGTTTTTATTCTGATCAAAGAAAATCCACCCTTGGAGCAATACCCATACAGTCTCAATAATCGGTCATGTCTTGCAGATGTATTTTATTTTATTTTTGGCATATGCCTTCTGTAAGAAGTCACAGAATGCAACATGAAGACCAGTGTCAACAAACTACATTGAAAACTACCACAAACCAAACACCTGGGAGAGAGAAAAAAAGTTTCATACATTAGAATTACATAATCCATTAGAATTACCACATTATTTGCTCTTCATACTCATTTAGGATAACCCTTTGATGATTTATTCCTACACCATGGAATAGAACATGTTCCCCAGGGGAACATGGGGACTTGAATGACCCTGTTTACAGTCCCTGTCAGTTCAGTTGAGCTGGTAAACACAGTCAGTGGAGGGGTACTTAGGCAGGTTGAGCTGGTACTTCTGCTCAAGGGCGGGGGGAACAAAGCGGCCCCCCAGGAAGTGGTAGCGTCCCCTGAACTGGGTGGCGGCTTGTTTGGGGGCGGTGAGGGAGATGAGCATGTCAGGCTGGATTCCGTCTGGGCTTCCCTTCTCCACGTCCCAGCCTGTCAATCAGGAAGGGAGAAAAGCAGAGAGGTGAGTTTTTTTTTTTTAAATCTGCGATGACAAGTGCATCTTTATTCAACCTACAGGTATTAATATTCCAATACTGAATATGTACACATTTTCTTAAATGACGCACATAATGTGCCAAAAGGAGTATATCATCTCATCTGAACACCATTGCAAGTTATGTCTGGTCAACTATCACTGCCTGATAATAACTTGATTAAGCACTTACACATTCTTAATTCAATAGCTAATGTTTAAGATTTAACTAAACATAACTCTTCTATAATGCAATGTGTCTATTCTATTTATGGTTTATTCACACACATACTGGTCTTACCTGAAGGGATGTCAATACTGGCAATGGGCACAGTGATCTTCTTCAGTGTGGACAGGATGGCACCAAATGGTTCACGTACTGCACCCTGAAAGCTGAAACCAAAGATGGCGTCCACCACCAGGTTGTAAGCCTCATCAATCACCTCATCCTGGGGTATGGGAGGAATTTGATCAGAGAGAGCCAAACACGTCACATGGCCACAAATCTATTCAGATCATATCAGGTACATTTGATAGTAGGTTTGATGAACTGTGCTGACGTTTTGACCAATTGGAAAGAGTCAGTTAAAGATATTATGAGAAAAGTATCATAACCAATTAAACCATCTCATTCATTCATCACAAACATTTCCAGAGGCACATTCCGCCCACAAGTGTGTGTTTGAATAGAGAATAATACCTCAGGCATTTCAGTAAGGAAGGAGATGCCCATCTTCTCACACTGGATGGTCAAGCTGTTGAACAGGGGTTTGTTTGGCCTCTTTGGGTACAGTATAGTGGGCTCATAACCCTGTAGGATGCGCAAGAGTTTATTCTAATAGAGACAAACTTAAAAGAACTCTGTTCCAAGTCACATTAAATACAAAATACTCAAAATCTTGAAAACTCTTAAAACAAACAAATCAGTCTTGCAAGAATCCATCAAGCAAATCACTACTCACAAACAGTTTAAGGTGTCTTGCACAGACAAGGCCATCTCCACCGTTGTTCCCAGGGCCACAGATGATCAGAACAGTGGGACTTGCCTTCACCATAGACTCGGCAGGATAGGCCTGTAGAGCGAAATAAATAAATAAATAATAATAATAATAATAATAAATACTGTATATATATCTATATATATATTTTATGTCATGTCGTTAGACAGGACTTTCCTTGCAATAATATTTCCCTGTTTTCTGAGCTGAGGTGTGTGTCTCACCTTTGCCACTGCTGTTGCACAGCTAAGTCCAGCCAGCTCCATGAGCTGGTCCACACTGAAGCTGTAGTCGGAGAAGAGCTCCTCGTCGATGCCCTGAGCTTCTTTCTGTCTGTGAACAGAGGACAGTCTAATGACAATCTGCCCTTCTGGCTATGTGGCTCATTTTGAGTTTATTCTGGTAAGCTTTTGTGCTTGAAATTACACACATAACTTGACTTTGGTTCCACTTATCCATATTGCAGAAAGTCAGTGTCAGGTGACTACACACAGTATGACATTAATAAAAGTTTCCATTTCACAAAGAGTGTACCAAGTGCTGCTGACAAATCATCTACTTGTTATTAACTTGTCATCTACCACACAACACAATACAACCATTTATACTGTGTTTTGGACACTGAACACCATAAAAGAGAATAGGTAGGAGCCTTTTGTGGCTGATCACAGAAGGGAGCTTCATGCACTCCACCCTGTTGGCACTGAAAAAGGACCACATCAGGATCTGCCCCACATAACTATGATTGGTCTGGATTTGTTCCCCCACATAACTATGACTAGTTTCTTAAACTCACAACAGGAAATACAGGCTTTGTGTTCCTTTGTTTGATTCCTACCCGAGATACTTCACTGGGTGTGGCATGCTGTGCAGTGCTCTACAGGACGACTCTGCGCGTGTGAGACTCTGGGAGAGGGAGCATGCCCTCTGGGATAAGACTTTGCCTCCTTGTGCTGACACAAGGAACCCAATTCCAAATAGGGTACGGAGCCCAAACATCCACTTGGTCTTCACACCTAGAAACACATCAGACATGGAAATAAATAATAGATTTATTATTATTATTATTATTTAAAATAATAAACCACAAGACATGAATCTGTCCTCTCAAACTTTTGTAAACACTCTAACACTGTATCTGCTTCAACACTCACTGACTGTATGCTTCCCAAAGGTTTGTTTTACCCTAAAGCCCGATGAAACTTGATGCATACGGTTTTTTTTTTTTTAGATTAGGTCAAATAATTGCATTGCTTAATGCTTTCATTACATTAGCTGTAATTACTGCTGTGTTAAATCCAACCAGCGGAAAACTGTCAAAATAAACTAACCTGTAAGCTGCACGGTGGACATAAATTTGTCCTCTTATTTCCTTTTGCAAGAACTTTGTCTTAACTTCCGGGTCACAAATATACAAAATAATAGTATTTGTTCGATAGGTGTTGCATGTGTTAACGAACTTCTCATATGGAGTGTATTCAATTTGGGATTTTAAATATTCAAATACTACTAATGTTTCCACTGATATGTCCCAAATCTTTATAAAAACATCCTCCGTCGCCTCGTTAAAGAAATTGTTAGCGTTTTAATCCACTCCTCTCCGCTAGGTGGCGACTGTTTGAATAGCATTGTTTTGGTCTTATCCAACGAAAAAGAAGACAAAGACGAAATTACTTCCGCTGTTAACAAGCCGTCGCAAACATGGCGGCAGGGCCAATTTCGGAACGTAATCAAGGTAACTACTTTCTCAAACTTATTTTTAACCATGTGAGTTGTTTGTTGTATTGGTG
The DNA here is from genome assembly GCF_046254945.1 of Alosa pseudoharengus. Lineage (NCBI taxonomy): Eukaryota > Metazoa > Chordata > Actinopteri > Clupeiformes > Clupeidae > Alosa > Alosa pseudoharengus. Next base: position 20,192,852 of record NW_027468685.1, on the reverse strand, counting down.
TGGCTCTTACTATAGAGTATGACATAACTGTAACATGTACGAAGCGGAGCTGAAAACAAATAGCTGAATTCAATGCGAGATTATCCACCTCACTACGTAGCTAGCTAGCTAGGAAGTCACATTCATTCATTTCACACAATGCATCTTTTGCTACTTTGGCGGCAACGGTGACGTTTTCTATTTTAACAATTATTGTCATGCATTTTCACTCGATTCAATCGCTCGTTTCATTACAGTTAGGAATATTGTATTTTTTAAAGTGTCCAGCACAGTCCTCGTGCACATGACCGTCGGAAAGCAACTTTACCTTACGGCAGCATGAAACTGCAGCACATCTGCGGAGTTACGTTAGTCAAACGTTCACTGAATAGCCACTCTTGATGGTTAGTTTAGACCAGAGCCCTATCTATAAGGCTCTGTTTTAGACATTTTGAGAAGAGGGTCCGTTTAACAGTAGAGCCTGTTGTGAATGTCTTAAAGAAGAAATTGGACGTTACGTGATTCTAGCTAAACATTTGATTGAACGCACCTAGAACTGTCTAATTGCTATGTGACATTTATGCATTCACTGTGATCTCAAAGACTGTAAACCTTTGTGCAGCATATGCACCCTATACATTAGCAAAGAGTTATACTTCCAGTGTAAATATCTTCTTAATTTGCCAGTGAAACGTTAAAGAATTAAATTGAAACATTGTTGTGGCTGTTGTTGCCTAACTTTGTTTGGTCTCCATCATCGTCTAGATGCCACTGTGTACGTGGGAGGTCTGGACGAGAAGGTGTCCGAGCCTCTCCTGTGGGAGCTTTTTCTGCAAGCTGGACCCGTCGTGAACACACACATGCCCAAAGACAGAGTCACAGGACAGCACCAAGGTACTTACAGTACACATCCCATACATCATTATTACCTCACAGAAGAATTAAGAAATGTTTAGTTTGGGATAATGTCATTTTACCCTACCCATTTCATTAGTGCATTTAGGAACAGTACACACGATCATCTCACTGATGTAATGCTAGTGTAGTTCCTTGGTTGAGATTGTGACTATGCTATCTAAGTCAGTCATATGTGTCAGCCTGTTATTATTTTTAGTCTGGTTTAAAAGTTATTCTTATATTCATTTTCTCTAAGGTTATGGCTTCGTCGAGTTTCTGAGCGAAGAGGATGCCGATTACGCTATAAAAATCATGAACATGATAAAACTTTATGGAAAGCCTATACGTGTCAATAAAGCCTCGGCTCACAACAAGAACCTGGATGTGGGCGCCAACATCTTCATCGGTAACTTAGATCCAGAGATCGATGAGAAGCTACTATATGACACCTTCAGCGCCTTCGGTGTCATCCTTCAGACGCCCAAGATCATGCGCGACCCCGACACTGGCAACTCCAAGGGTTACGCATTCATCAACTTCGCCAGCTTTGATGCCTCGGACGCAGCCATCGAGGCCATGAACGGCCAGTACCTATGCAACAGGCCCATCACGGTCTCCTACGCATTCAAGAAGGACTCCAAGGGTGAAAGGCACGGCTCGGCCGCCGAGAGGTTGCTGGCCGCCCAGAACCCACTCTCGCAGGCTGACCGGCCGCATCAGCTGTTCGCCGATGCACCACCACCGCCATCGGTGCCGACGCCAGTCATGACTACTCTCGGATCAGGCATGCCCATGCCTGGTAAGTTTGGTAGGTTGGGTCGCTTTTGTTTTCTATTTTACTTTTTGTTCTGAGACCTCTGTGTTTCAGCTTTTGAAGCTAAGCAAGTAGTAACAGATTAATTTGGTAGATCTGTGTTAAACATGTCTGTTTTTACATTTATTTCCACTACAAATAGTCAAGTCTGTATAGCATCCTCTGCACAGTAGTTTCCATGAAGTTTATATTGATAATCCATTAGACAATCTGCTTGTAACATTATTTGAAATGTTTAGACTATTTGCTGGTCACATTTCTCGGTGAACCACTTATATTGAGGAAAGTCTGTGATCTCATTTGTTTCTGCAGGTATGCCTCCGCCAGGTGCCTTCCCACCTGTTCCTCCACCTGTCTCCATGCCCCCTGGGATGCCACCCGGCATGTCCATGCCCCACGGCCCTGGCAGTGCTGCACAGGGAGGAGGTGGAGGACCTCCCCCTGGCCCGCCACCCTTCCATGGTATGCAGCCACCAGGTAAGATATGTGTGCTTTGTAGTCATGGGTTCAAGATGGGTCATGAGCTGTGTCTGTTTTTTGCTAAAGGTTTATGATGGCTCACAATGATTTCGTAATAAAAGGTGGCAATGATGGGCAATCATCATGGCACCAACTGCAGAGCAACACATGGTACTATTGATGGAGGCGGTGCTTTCACTGATGGAGGCGGTGCTTTCACTGTCTGTCAGTCTACTGTCTGTCATTTTGGTATTTGGTATAACATTTGAACCAGTAGTGTACTTCTAGCTGTGTACAACAAACCAAATACACTTTGTCTAAGTCATTCAAGAAAAGTTAACACATTTGTGGTCCACCACCCTCTGTTGCAGCCATGCCCCAGATGCCCATGCCTCCGCCTGCTCCCCCAGGCATGGTGCCTCCTCCACCGGGTCCTCCAGGCGCCAACCAGCACAGGGCTCCTCCACCCGGGATGCCCCCTCCACACATGGGCATGCCACCCAGAGGGCCGTTCGGCCCCCATATGGGTAAGTGCAGCAGCCAGAAAGGATTTCTACTTCAAATTAAGCTACTACTACTGTATTGGATGTGTGAAACATCCTGAAACAACTCATCCCCTTGGAATTATAAGGTTCTATCTGCATTCTGAGTAGTTCTGAGATATTGAGCTTCAAAGTTTTGGAATTCCAAGTGTAACAAGACTCTTTAGATATAATGTACAAAAATGCATACACCTCACCTTGTGAAGTTGTCACAGAATAACTCAAGTTTTGACAAAAATGTCAGTTAGAGCCTTAAAACGATATATTAATGTCACGTGCATAGCTTTTAATTTGCTGTCAAACAGCCAGCACGCATGCACATTGCTCTATGCATTTGATTACTGAACTTAGTTTCATGGAATGTCATTTAAGTGAAGTTGTTTGCATTTATACTAAATGTTGTGCATTTTGTCTCTTGTAGGGATGCCTCCGGGCATGAGAGGCCCCCCTCCCCCTATGCCCCCACCCGGCTACGCTGGCGGCCCTCCCCGGCCTCCTCCATTCGGCTTCCAGAGGGGTCCACCAATGCCCCCACGGCCACCAGCACCGCCCCGGGGCCCCATGAGACCAATGCCGCCTTAGACCTCAATCGCCAGGCGCATCATGTTTTTATTTTCATTCCTAGGATTATTTTCACAAATGACTTTTCTGTTATTTTGTATCTGACTTTGTTTTGTCGTCACTGTTCAGCTTATGAATGGACAGAGAATAAAAGGTTTTACTACCACTGTTGGAATCCTTTTACATTTTTTATATATCCTGCTGCCCAGATATTGAATTATTTTTCATGTCTATTTTTCTATTAGCAATAATGATGAGCAACAGTACAGCAACAGCAGTAAAAAAATCCAGAAATCTCCTTAATCTTGACATACTGAGAGGGAGCTGAAAGTTAGATGTGATTCTATGCTATACACGTCTTATAATTTGTATATAATTTGACACCTACAGTATATTGTAATTGTTGCAATGTTGGATAGTTTCCAAGCACCTAAAAGATCCCTTTTTGTCAAGGGGGCAGGAGGGGAGGAGTTCATTAAGTCTATATACAGATGTATAACCAGTTCAAAGATATAAGCTTACGATTCTGAAAAATATGCACAGAGGGCTCTTTAACCAGATCATAAATTTCCGGTGAAGCATCCGCTGTGTTGTAATGGCATCTTCTGTTATATTACGCTTCTTCCGTGTTCACTCTTGTTTATGTTCAACAGATCAACTCTTTCCCAATTCTATTCAACTTTGACACACACATTAATCCTTCAGCCTCGTAACATGCACAATCACTAGTTGCAACATCCAACCGGGTCCGTGTTAACAAGTGCACTTAAACAATAGCCAGGGCAGCGCAACAGGCTACAGCGCCCATACCATGTACAGGTACATCAATAATGTAAAAAGTACCCAGGTTCAAATCTGACCTGTGGTCATTTCCTGATCCCACCCCATCTCTCTCACCCACTTACTTCCTGCCACTCTTCACTTTCCTATCTGAAAAAATGTAAAAAGCCCAAGAAATATACTTTAAACAAACAAACAAACAAAAACAATAGTTGCTACAACACTCCCGATGCTCCTAAATAAGATGGCTAAAGAGCCCTCCATGCACAAATCAAATTGTAAGACATGAAATGGGCTTTATTGTGATTAGCAACAGAGATGGGTGACCGGGTGTTTATACAAACCCTGACCATTTTCTTTGCTAATTGTAAACAAAGGATTGGAATTAGTCAAAACAGACAATGCAATGAGTAATAATCTTAAATCATTCACTGGATCTGGGGGCTCATCACAGATTTAATGTTATTGCTGCAGTCATTTATGGTACAGTATAACAGGTACCCATCATGACCGGCTTTTTGACTATACACAGCCAGCTGATAAACACTATACAAACAAACATACCTATCAACAAGGATGTGTGAAAAAAATACACAAGATGTTAAACACATAATCCAACTGGTTGTCCTGATGGAGTTGATGATGCATACTGGTGCCAGTCCAATTTTGAGTTTCCTCAATACCAGTACGACGTACGGGGTCTTCTTTTCTCTGTGATTCCCATGGCATCCATGACCTCCTCCTCAAGGGTCTTCAAAGATGGGGAGTAGGTCTTCATCAGTGCGTCTTCAGTAGATGTGTCTTTAGGTCCATCTGAAGGAAAAGGTAGGGAGGAGAGGCTCCACATCAGCACTGCATCGCTAATACACTCTCCCTGTACATCAGCCTTAGTGGATTTTAAGACATGGCAACTGCATTCTGCTTAGTAGTAGTTGCTGATGGAATTAAGTCCTCATTGCTGTTCGTTAGACAAAAACAAGAGGGAAAGTCTTCCTAAAACACTTTGGGCTTACCCTTCCATTGCTCGGGGACAATCCCATCCTTCCGTTGGTAAGGGGGCTTGGGAATGATTCTTCCTGTTCTGATGGACACTCGGACCTTCTCACCCTCTTCTGTGAACCTCCAGTCTACCTCTGTCGGTTTTCTGTTGAGTGGGGACAGACCAAAGAAATAGACCCAGCATCACATGTTAAACTTCTTATGGTAAACTGTGAGAGACAGTAGGCTTTTTACAACTTCTACTGCATCATTCCACATCACTATCCATCATAATTCTAAAATGGGTATGAAAACAGTATTAGAGTTCCCAGATGGGGACTGAGGATCAAAGCACCACAACATTCATTAGGTACAAATCCTATTTCTGGTTCAGATACCAAAGAGACTTGGAAACTGGTAAAAACATTACCTGTCAGTGGGATCAATGAGGGAGATCTCACTTAGTAATAAGGGAGCCTCACTGGCTATGTAGGTACCTCGGTAATCTCCAGTCTTTCCAATGAATCTGTAATGCTGTAGGGAACCACACAAAGAGATGTTATATGGAAAAGAAAACTCTCAACAATATATACTCACATTTCATTCAATTCAAATTCTCATAAAAAGTGTGGAAGTTCTCAAGAAAGCATGTTCACAAGTCCATGTATACACTGGTAAGTTGTAATATAATTCAAAGATTTGTCATTCACAAACACTTGACCTGATTTTTTAAAAACTCCTGGCATATGGAGCTGGACAGCTGTCTACATAATCTGTTTCTGAATGGTTTACCTTACAAAGATATCGACCTTACAGTACAGAAACGAAAAAAGATATTGACCTTACAGCACAGAAACAAACAAACATGTTGATCTTGCAGCACAGAAATGAACATTTCACATGATACTTTACTGGTTTACATACCACATTGAGTCCCTCCAAAATAACCCAGTTGCGATGTCTGAACACCTCGACCACTTTGCCCTGCTTTCCCTTGTCTTTTCCAGCTACAACCTCCACCTGGACGACACACCAAAGACAGATCAGTCAGATCAGGCTTTCCCGTCAGTGCTGTTGAATGGGATTGCGACCTGATGCTAAACATACCGTGTCACCCTTGAACACCGCCCACTGCTCTTCTGGAATTTTGTCCACAAAAACCTTTCTTCTTTGTAGCCCAGGTGGGTTTCGTCTCTTTGCAGCAAAGGTCCAGGGCCTACTTGTTCCATGACGATAGTTGCGAGGGAAGGCCACTTTCGCGGCCATTGACAACAAGGCTGTAAGCCTCATTGTATCTGTTAAGAGTACAAAAATAATACATTATTTAGGAACGAACATGATAGAAAACAAAGTTTGAGTAGTTAGAGCAACTCATACCCTTCAAAGTCACATACTGTACTCTCTGGAGATTATTAATGGTGACTTTAACCATTGCTCCCTCTTCCCTTATTGCCTTTGTTTAAGTAGCTTCTTACCTGCCCTACAAGATGTAACATAACTATTTTCTTGTTCTATGCCAAGATCAAAGACAGTTACTCTTCTGCTACACTGCTCGGACCATAACTTGGTGCTGCTTTCAACCAAATACACCACACTGACTCGTAAACAGCCCATCTCAACTAAATCAGTGTAAGTGTGATTTCAGGAGGCATATAAGAATTTAAGAATTTAATGGCCTGCTTTGAGAGCACGGACTGGTGAGTGTTTTAAGAGAACAAGCCCAACTTGATTGACAACCCCAACATCATTGATGTTGTAGTAGTGGACTGTTGGGCTCTGTCACTGACCTGGTGCCATTATTTATTATTGCTGTGTATGCTGTACTTTGTAATGTTCTTGTCTTTTTTTGCTCTCCTGTTGCTCCATGATGTTTATGGTAATAAGTTACCATAAATTAGTTGGAGTAGCATTAATAAATGAATGCTACTCCATATCTCAAATAAAGCATGTATCACTACATTACTACGTGTTTTAGTGCACATATACTCTTTGAGTGTACACAGGACTCTAGAAAGCCCCAAAGGCTAAATGTTTACATTCACACAACCCTTCAGCCAAGTAGGCCTACTTTCAATGGCTATTAAACGGACCTAATTAATATGTCATCCTCATATGTATGCTGTACACAGTACCCATTATGTGACTGCAGACAATTCCACAGCCCCAATATAACACCTGACGTTAGCGTTACAAACCAATACTTTCAGAAGAAGTCATGGTTCTCACTGAACTGCAAAGCTTGTCATCATCGGTAGGTGTACCCCTGATGTAAAACGCAGCCATCTATGGAGAGCTATGTTACTCAAGTAACTTAATAGACAAACTGGCCCATCGTAATACCCAAATTAGAATACCACAGGATGTGAGAAGTGCAAAATGCATTCAGTTCAATCTTGAGGTGTGCTAATTTTCCAATTAGCCTTTGCTTAAAGTAAGACTAACGTCATTACAGCGGCACATACACATATTATTGAATTTAATAATTTATCCTAAATGCCTTGAAATTACAGAATAGTTAATAATTTATTACACTTACTGGTTTATTTTACAGCTGTAACCAGTCCAGTTCAGAAAGATGAATTTCAATGTCAGCTAAGAGCGTGTACTGGATATTATATCCGGGTGAAATTGTCTATTGCAACATAAAAGTCGCAACAGACTCGAAGGTGGAGGAAAAACTTATCAGACCATTTTGAACAAAACCAATATTCATTTGTGTGATTTTTGAAAATGAAACGTGAAGATGCTCCATATAAATAGATCTTATGTAGTGAGTTCATTGTCTTTGATTGCACTTTTACTTCTACTATAACTCTCCTCCGGATGTGAAATGTTTGTATTGCTTGTTGTAAGCAGCGTCCCATTTTGGTCTTGTCCCTGAAACTCGAATGGCCTAAAGAAGGAATTTTGATTCTTAACTAAGAGGGCATTCTTTATGAAGTATATTTAAGCCAAGGTAATTCTGCGTGAACTAGGCGTTAACAACAGTAGATGTGGCAAACGCTGTAATATGTTTTTGTCAGCTTTAGAATTAGCATGACTGACTTGACTCGCTAATGTTTTCCCAACAAGCGCGCTAGCTAAGCTTGTTTCAAGTTAGTTATTTCGGCTATCCAGCTAACTACCTACGGTCGTTTAAAGTAATTTAATCACTGTATAGTTTTGTACAGGTAACGTTTTATGCAATATTTTAGTGGTGTGTATTGGTATGTTTTTTTAGTTGCATCAGTTGCTAATTAGGCGTCCAGTTATCACATCGATCTAGGTAACGTTAACTTGCAGTACACAGGTGAAGTCAGCCTATCTACTGTCACGCATATTATTATCGGATTGGTTATGAGCACATGATGCTTGTACAGTAGCGTTAAGTCTAACTCCCCCTGTTGTATTTAGGTCAAGTACGGGGATATCTGATAGGGTAAACGTGCTCCTTGGTAAGGTCAAACCTTTTAGGTGCATCAAAATATATGTTTTTGTAACAGTTAGAATTACCCCCACAATGTCTTTAGTAGCATATGGAAGTAGCGATTCTGACAGCGATTCAGACGACAAGCCCGTTAGTCGTCCAACAGTAAGCAAAATTGGAGGGGGTCTGTTTTCAACCCTGCCACCGCCGAAGAATGCTCCTCAGCAGAGTGTCACTAGAGGAAGTAACTTTTCTACAACAGACAACGGGTCGGACACTGTAGCGCCAGGTTTTATCAAGAAACCTCAAAGCAATGTGGAAGCGAAAAGTTTATTATTTGATTTGCCCAAGCCCAAGAAGAGGACAGAGCCAGTAAAAATCACCATTCCAGACATAAAGAATGCTGACGTGAGTACTGGGGCAGCATTCCTCACGGGGATAGACTGTTAGGCGTACTTGCTTTGTTCTTGCAGTATTTTTATGCAGTATTTGTTTTTTGACAGTCTGACTCTGACGAGGATAAACCTGTGAAAAAGAAGAAAATTCCTCAGGTAAGTCAAGTGGAGTTAAATGCAGCTTGTTCAGTCATACTGTTGCAGACCTAGTTAGGTTTTATTATAGAATTGATGTACCATTAAGTATGGCTTTGTGGCATTAAATACATTTTTATATATCCAACCATGGGGTTGACTGGTTGTTATATAGATGACTGGCTGCTGTGCACAGTGGTAACATCAGAGACAGCATGGAAACAATTTCAGGGCCTTCTCATGTTCTTCTGCAGTTCTCATGCGCTATTCCTAAATCAGGCATGGGCAGGTGGTCTGAGGTTTTTATATATTTATATATGGCTTCAGAAGTTTCCGATAACTTCAGGAACAGCTATGTTCCATACTTTAAGCCCTGTAGTTGTCATGTCAACATGTCAATGTACACTGTATTTCCTAGGCCTAGGCCATTATTGATTTGAGTTAAAGTCTGTATCAATTTGTTCTCTTCCTTCCAGGGCAGTGGACTATCCGCTTTGCTTCCACAACCCAAAAACCTAGTCGTGAAGGAGACCAACCGTTCATTAGTGCCACATTCCCTCACCAAGCACGCGGCCCCGGCCTCACGGACTCAGACAACCACCCCCAAGAGCCTGTCCAGCTCCACCAATGCCTCCCCCTCGGCCATCAAGGCCGCGGCCAAGTCCGCCGCCATGCAGCTCGCAAGACAGATGGCCGCCGACGAGGAGGGCAGTGACGAGGAGCTGACCCCCGAGAACTACTTCTCCCTGGGCGAGAGCGCGCAGCCCCCCCTGCTGGTCCCCAAGGACGACACGCTGCCCTCCGGACTCCCCCCGCCCCCCGGCACGGAGAACGCCCCGCTGCAGTTTGGCGCCCGCCTGCCGGGTTACGGGGGCGAAGGTGCGGACTTTGATGTCCAGCAGCAACAGGAGGCAGGCTACCAGCAGTTCCAGGATGCGTCTGGCGAGCCAGGCGTGGAACCCGCCAGTGAGGTAGGTATCAGATGAGCTCCTTAGCATAATTTGTATAATTATACACTTACCTGACGTGTAGAGTGGCCTATAAGTGTATTTGTGACACATTCAGCTTGTGTAGTTGGATCAGAGATAACACATTAAATATTGTTTCATTACATTTCCTTGCCTGATGAGATGGGTGGGGTTGCTGCTATCATTTGAACTGCCAGCAGATGGCATGTATCGTAGGCCTTCTTAAGCCTGGGATTAGACTGTTGTCACCATCCCCCCATGCCATTATACATACTCAAATGTGTGCACACCCAGAGTGGCTTGAAGAACAGTTTGCCCATATGTTAGTGAAAAAAGGCTTCTGTATGTGTACAGCTTACATGAGAATTCATTTTTCAGGCCTGATAGTTTTCTGTTGTAGTATAGCGTCATGATGATGTGATGTGCTACCTGCAGGGCTACTATGCTGGTGGGTACTATCCTGAAGCAGACACTGAACAGGCTGGATCATCCTCGCTGTTTGATGATGAGGCAGTAAGGACAAATATTACTTCTCAATGTTGTCAATTAGAATAAAAACACCATCATTACAAATATGTTGGAAAATGTTCCCGCTGGCCAATTTAACATGCTTTTTTGGGGGCTTTTAGATTTAAAGTACACCACTGACCTTTGCATTATATCATTAAAACATGATCATATTAGTAGTTATCTAATAACTTTAGTGCAAACACACACACAGTATTTTCACCATAGAAGATCATTAAAAACATATTTATACCTGTGCTATTTTGTAGATGTATTATTTCACACAGATTTCACAGATAATTGGGTCAGGTTTTGCCTCTGTATTCCTGAATGATTTGCCCACCCTGAACTCCTCTACTGTGCTCTTGTTGTAGTTCCGGCGGTTGCAGGGCAAAAGGAATCAGGGCAAAGAGGAGGTGAAGTTCCTGGAAATTCGAGGGGATGACCAGCTCAGTGGGACTCAGCAGTGGCTGACGAAGAACCTATCGGAGGAGAAAGAGCAGCGCACGTCCTTCAGCAAGGTGAGGAGGAGAAGTCAGGATGACCCTACTGTCCCTATAATGTCCTTGATAATAGTAGGATGCATTTTCACTCCGTAGAAATGGTATTTTCACTCTGGAGAATTGGTCTCTTATCCTACAGTTCGAAATCACCAGATGAGCAAGTAGTGCATTGTTGTTGAGATACTGGGGCTCTGGTAAGATGCTGGTAAATTAAAAATAATTGCCTTCTGAGAATAAAGGTGAAGATGAGCAAAGTCTCCTCAATAAGCATAGGGACATTCTCATGGAGCCAAACATGGCCTTGTAATGGGAGTGCATGTCTGGAGACAATGTGAAATGTTTAATAGGATGACCAAACATTAGATTTGTTGCTCCTAGACACTTATACATATGGTTCTATGAGACTGCAATACACAGCATTATGTTGATGATTACAAACTTCCTTCTTGACAAAGTTAAAATCCAACACTGTCTCCATTGTGTGCTTCATAGAAAAAGGGCGGACAACCTACTGGACAGCAGAGGCGCAAACACCAGATAACATATCTGATCCACCAGGTGAGTTCATAACCATGTCTGTGATGCTCATATGCTCAATGAAGGGAAAGAAAAAATAGTTCTGGAGCTCTTGTTTGAATCCACTCAGAGTTGTGGTGTTAGTGATGGTATAGAGCTAGCAAGCTCACCTTTGCAAAACAATTTAGCTGGTTTGTATGACAGAATTTAAATGATGAAATGATGTATCAAATGCATAAGGAGTTAAAGAGTTATAGTATTTTCAGACTATTCCATCTTAGTTTCATCTAGATCTGGAGTCATTTGGAGTACATGTGAAAATTCATCTATTTACATTGACTTCAAGTAGTAAACCCAAAACTTTCCATTACTATTTTCCCTGTCCGCACCTAATAATTGTCATTATTTATATTCCTGCGTCAATCTCAGGCCAAGGAGCGGGAGTTGGAACTGAAGAACAACTGGGCTGACAACAAGCTCACCCGCAGGCAGACACAAGCTAAATATGGCTTCTGAGGCTGTTGAGGGCGGCAGCCGCAGCATCCTGTACTTCCCTGTATAGCTCAAACAGCTCCACTGTCTATCACTCCACACAGCGGGGCACTGTGCAGGCTAGTGGAGGCATGCACTGTTTGTATGTGGTTAGTTTCAGTCCATTTTGAATTACTTCCACTCCCTGGGTTTGTCCTTTTGGAACTGTTCTTCAGTGTGTACTGTGTGTCCATCTCCCCAGCCAAGGAGCTATTGTGAATACGCAATGAGGTCAGTTTTCACTTGGTTCGTGCATAATCATCTCTTCCGAGAAGTCGTTGACTGTGAATTAATGGCATATTTCAAAGATGAAACACCTTTTTTTTCCCCAGTCCTTGTAATTGACATATAAACGTCACCTCTGTACATAAGAATGAACATTAAACCAAGGTATGATGTCATTTCCTTTGTGCCGAATAACATATTTTCACCATGCAGTTACTCCCTTCCCTCATTAGACCTTGCAACTTGTGTCCAATCAAAGGTCAAGGGGCAATCCATACCAATTCCAATATCTTGTGACAAGAAGACAAACATTGCTATATGTTTTTATAGCTAACCCATTTTAGCACTAATTGTTGTTCCCAAGTGCTGAAGCTCAGACTACAAAACCAAACCATAATCATACTTGCACCATCAATTTCCTTGATCACTGTTACCATAGGCCGTCCTGGAACCAAATGGATGTCTGCACAGGCAACACAATTAGATTGTAGGGACTATTGTTTGTCAGCAACTTGCTCAACCTGTCACCACAAGAAGTACTTTATTTCATTTATTAAGTATCATTTTAACACCTTCACCGGCAAAATGGACCAGTTTATGTATTTCCCTACTATTTGGCTAAGAACTCGCTGTATGTATCCTCACTCTTCAGTCCATCACATTTTTGGGCTTGTTAACCTAGATCCACCATTTGAGCAGCTTTTAATAATATTGAATTCTGTGTGTGTGTGTGTGTGTGTGTGTACGTGTACGTGTGTGTGTGTGTGTGTGTGTACAAGTAGTGTACAAATGTGTACAAATACTTTTGTCTGCAACTGATGCAATGAAGGCCAGCAGTATCACTTCCCTGACTTAAAGAAGTGTGTGTGTAGACACTGCTTGAAAAGCAAAAGCTGCCCTGCCCTGTTAATGTGTCCTTAGATAAAGAAACGTGAAATAATAAAATAATAATCACTTGAATTCCCTGCCCATTCAAAGACATCTTACAAAGCCTTTCCCTCACTCCATCAGAAGTAGAGGTGACCAGTAATGCTCATCATGACTCAGAGCCTTAATGCAAGCAAATTTGTATTTCTCCCCACATCTTCATTTGTAAGTTCCTTTGAAATACAGACACCCATTACTTCTCTGTGTGTTTTATTGGCTGTTCATCCCTTGACCTCATAGCCATTGCATGCACTAAATGAAGGAGATGGCCCAGACCCTGAAGTTATTGGCTCAAAACACAAGAAACCTACATTAATCTACTGAAAAGCATTTTAAAAAATGGATTTCATATAGCCATTCCCTTGGCTTTGTGCTAGTAAATTATGTGTTATATTTATTAGTGACTAAATTCCCAGTCGTCTTGACTTGATGCTCAAGCAGTTTGAAGCAAGGTGTTGTGTAAATGAAGGAGATGGCCCAGACCCTAAAGTTATTGCCTCAAAACACAAGAAACCTACATTAATCTACTGAAAAGCATTTTCAAAAATGGATTTCATATAGCCATTCCCTTGGCTTTGTGCTAGTAAATTATGTGTTATATTTATTAGTGACTAAATTCCCAGTTGTCTTGACTTGATGCTCAAGCAGTTTGAAGCAAGGTGTTGTGTTTGTGTGTGGCATCACAGATGCATTTGTCCACATTTGGGAACATAATATCACAACAAATCTAGTTAAAATCATTAGCGTGTAAATTCATTTAAAGGTAATCTGAATGAAAAGTAACTTCTCGCAAACAAATCTAGTAACAAATCAGCCCCCTTTTAAGCAAGGCCACACACAGAGCTTTTGTGACACATTAGCTCAGTGAGCCAAAGGCCTGTCCTTACATTGTCCCCTTTGGCGGACAAACAAATCTATGCTAATTCCACCATGGTAGCTAGCCAATGATTCCATCAACACTTGGCAAATCTTTTTCCTCTACTAGAGATACATATAATGCAACCGTTTGTGTTGCTTTACAACAATAAAACTCCCTCGCCTTCTGCCTGCCATAGGCAAAGAATTTCATGATGTCAAATACGATAGATATTTACAATGGAATGTTTACCATAGCGGCAGAATGTGTGTATCTTTTTCATCAGCTGCAACAATGTCCTTTTCACACAGAATGAAAATGCGACGCTGTTAACTTGGCCAACAGTGTAGAGTATGCAGCTTCATTTAAATACCAATAGCATCTGCAGTTCCTTATCAGTATCAATAAACTATTTTCTACACACAGTAAAGTTGGAATTTAAACAGGGTGTTTACCAATTGCTCTTGTTGTGTGTACCAATTGCTCTTGTCTTGTAGTGACCTAATGCTATTATTGGCTTGCAGGTGTGCAGTATCTGTTAGTCTTATCTACAATATTCCAAAAATAGATGATCTTTTCCAAAAAATCAGTTCAGCCCAAATTGTTGTCAATTAATAGACCTTTGTTTGGAAGCACTCTTTTTTTGTAACTTTGGCTGTTTTTGAGGAGGAAGGCAATGGAGAGGTCATGCCAACCAAGTATAGTTCTTGTACATTGACCCATCATGCAGAATAACATGGCCCTCTACCTTGCACTGTGACTCTCCCATTGCTACAATTGCTAGAAGAATCGCTTCCAGCTGCAGTGTGGGTGATTTGGCCCAAACGCTGCATGCCTCTCAAAGTGGGGGGCTATGGGCAACACTGAGCCCCACAGCTTAGCTCCATGGCTGCCATTGTCTTTCGCTGTGCTCCTCCTTGACCCCTGCCAAGACAACAAAGCCCCGCGTCTTCTGAGCACAAGGGCACGAACAGTGTGACCTGCCTACTCCCTGCATTCCTGCCGGCTATCTCCGCGCTGCCAGTGGGCGCACTACAGAGGCACGGCAGGGCTGACAGACCAGCCTCTGTGGATGCGGCGTGATGGACAAACAACGGCCCGGATTCCAGCAACGGGCTTCAGAATGAACCGCAGTTGTTGGGGATCGCCCATGCTGCCATATGGTATGGCACATGTAATGAATGCATCCGCTGAGGCATACCCATGCAAAAAGGAAAGCAAGCATAGATTGCCCATGCTCTTGTGGATACATTGAATCAGTGCAAACACAGTATACTGGTGGACTTAAGGTGACTTTTCTGTCATTGGCAGGTAGCTATTGACCTAAATTGGGTCTCCAGTATTTCAGGATGCCATTTCATGCAACACTGGAGGACTTACCAGTAATTACCTGAATTGTCACTGGAGCCCAAGTCCTGCAACAAGAAGTAGACCGATAAACAAACAACAATACTGAAAATCCATCTTTTTTTAAGTTGCAAGTTGACATAAAATTCTTAATAAAAAATCTGTTTTAAAGGGTGTCTCAGTCACTCCGCCTATTACAAAACCTTATAAACTTTTGTTTCAGATCATAATGGCAATAAAGAATAATTGACTCCATTGCAAGACCTGGCATAAAGTCTAAATAACTTCCCTTTCACATGTTGGGGTATTATTTTTCATGTCAGTTATTCGCAAAAGACGATTCTGAGATACATCAGGAGATGACTCATTTGTGGCCCTCAGGTTTGCTTTCGACAAATGGAATCCATCTTTCAGGGGGAACTCCGTTCATATTCGAGCAACAGGCCAAAATAACCACACTACAAAAGCCAACTGAGTTGAAAATATTTGTATGCTAAGCTATTAGACTTCATGCAACATAACACACCACAGAAGTCACTTTGTTCCCACTGGTCCCTTCACATTAATTTTTAAACATCACAATTTTCTTTCAGTGGCATAACATTGTATTTGAGGATATTGTCACAAAGCAATAATAGTAGTAATAGTTTGATAAATAATGACTGTTATAAGTCTTCCTCAATTCAAAATAAATGTATTAATTAAATAGATTGTGACCTTGAAAGACCTCGGCCATTGTCATTTTTGGACAACCCCATGACAGAATCTCTCTGTATTCAACGCATCATATATCTGCACTGTATAGGTCCATATATTCTTTTTATACTCAAAGGAATTGACTTTGTACTGAATTTAAAGCATGAAACATCTATAAGACATATCAAAATGTAATCTTTTTGTGAAATAGGTAGAAATCATCCGTTAACAATGGCTCTTTTGTGCCATGGGACTGTTTTGCATTGTGGCCAGGTTCTTGTGCATAGACAGGCCTTGTTTATTTGAAGCAGATGCAGACCCATCGAACAATGGCTTCCCCTCAACGGACGGCAGTGACAGACTCGAGAGGTCACAGGCACGGAGGGTCCAAAGACTGCTTGGCACAACAGGGCCACGCCCACTACTGATGTAGCCCCGTGGACCCACCTCATCTCCCATGATGCTTTGCAACTGTGGGGTGTGTGTGTGTTGGGGGTGATGGGGGGGGGGGGGGGGGCATATCTTCAAAGACCAACTCTCAGCCCTGGGTGAGTTGAAGTTGAAGCGACAGAGGACTGTGGGGGATTTATAGGCAGGACTGGTGTGGCAGTGTGGATCGTACTCAGGGCTCCAAGTAACTCCAGCTGTTAGAAGACCTGTAGCCATCCAAGCCAGAGAAACAAAGTCAGCATGGCCACTGCAAGCACCTCAGGTCAGAGTGCCTTCGGACTGGGCAGGAAAAAGAAGGCTCCCGGGCTCCTGGACCAGATTGGCAAATTCTTTGGAATAGACAAGAAGAAAAGAGGCAAGGTGAGTCTCAAGGGGTCTTGGTTATGTGGAGAGGATGGTATTCATATGCTACTCCATATTTGCAATGCATTAACTGAGTTTGAAGTATGTATTATTTAAATTCTGAAAAAAGATTCCGAAGATGCTATAATTGCACTCATTTAAGTTTTAAATTGGCTGAATTTCAAGAAAGGTTCTTATGAGTTCAAAATGCCTTATACAATCTAAAAAGGAATAATTGCTGCCTTGTGTGTGGACGACATGCAAAGTGACATTCCATTTAAAAGCCACATGCATTTCTGTTTGAGACAGTGGACGGCTGTGCCTTAATTGGCCTGTGTGCGGTAATGCAGACATGGCAGAAAAGCTATTGTACATGAACTATGAGTTCATGTCGCAGTCAAAATAGATGAGCTAACCTCCTTTAAACATCATCAGCCGAATGTGTCCCTCCAGTGTGTTCAGTTGTGTCACTAAGTGGATGATGACACCCGTTTTAGTGACTTAATCAAAATGTGTAGAGAGAGACATAAAATGAGGACATGGTGGATGTGGACTGGTGATCTGTGGTTGCCCCGGGGTCAGGGAAAAGAGAAGCTCTGTTAGATTATAATGAACAAAACTTTCCATGGCATGTATATTGTACTTGCCACATCAGTACAATTGATAGAAAAATAGCGCAATACTGCTCAGGAACGGCATCAGATTTATTTAATACAGTGATGTTTAGGTCAGTCAGACCTTCACTGGAGTGTTCGTCAGAGTAGCTGCCACATCAGACATCAAAGCCAGCTGGAGTAACTGGGTAGGGTAACTGGGGTAACTACTTGGTTAGAGAAAACCCCACATTTGGTGTAAACTGAATAAGGTGCCAGCTATTTGTTTTCCACCTAATAAAGCAAGCAATAAAGCATTACATTACTCCTAAAGCTTTTGGTAAATGCTTGAAAAGTAGTGGTGTATCTCTTTGAAAGGACATTTTTAGACATTATTTGTATGTGCAGAATAATTGTTGTAGGCTGTGGGTGTATTATCAATCCATTATTTATCTGTTGTTAGAACCAGTGTGTCATGTGCAAAAATGTTTTGGCGTGTGGGAGAAAAGTTATGCATTACAGAGAGGAGAGTGGCTACGAGCACACACATCAATCATGTTTCAGTGACAGGAACAGAATATACTCAACTCAGTTTATTGGTTATTTTAAGCTTTGTTATAATTCAACTATTCTGCATAGTTGACCTTATCATGCTCAACAATATGTCATGGATGAGAAAGAGAGAGCCTTGCAAAGAGTATGTACATATTTCAAGCATGCTACATAAATCTTAATTTCTCTTTAGGAATTTCTCTTTTGGGAATTTCCTATGTGAGCAAACTTAGGACCAGCCTATGAAGCCCACTAGTGTGTCAAACTAGTTGTGTTCATGGTTGTGGCCAAAACATAGCAGTACCTTTACTTCCACACTACCCTATTGTTGTCTAGATTCATAGGTTTATTTTGGGATGGGAGAACAGCAAACAGAACTAATGCTGGACTATGCGTCACTTGGACTATGATCAACGTGGAGGTCATATCTAGCATCACTGCTTGCACTTGTTTGCCAATGGACTTGGTGTCCATGAGGAGCATTGATGGGTGTATGTGACATCTGAGGCACTGGGAGGCTCCCCTCTAGGGTAAGACATGACAGCATAGGGAGAGCCTCGTCCACAGTGCTGGGCTGTTTGCCCAACCTGTTGCCACAGGGCCAAGGGGTTTATGTGAGGACTGGAGAATGACATAGATAGTGTAATGAGTGTGGATGCATTTATCTGCTCTATTTGTGTTTTTGACCATGTATAAAAAGTGATTGTCCTCTAAGTGGTGCTTTAAATAGTCACTTTTTTTTTTTTAATGAATGCAGAAAAAGTGCTGATATAAAAGGAACAAAACTGCTAACTACCATAATTCTGCAAAGCTTCATGAAACCTTGAGTCATATAGCTAGAGTAATGGTCAATGCATATAACTAATGTGTACAAAAGAATGTAAACTATTTTCAGATATTTTAATATACATACTGAGGATGACCCCTTTAAAGCATCCTTTTCCATATCATCATCATATGAGTTAAGATAGTTTGTTTTCCCTATAACTGCAATATGTAGTGTAAATTGAAGAATCCTCATCATTTTGCAGTGAGATGCAACCGATGATCTCATGATCACCTCTGGTGGGTGCTGAGTTTCTGTGCACGTCATCAAAAATGCAAGTGGGTGCTGCAGCTTCCGAATAAATCTTCTTTCTATGGAAGAACCCCACCCATGAACCTACATCTAGCTTCCCACTCAAAAAATTCTCCCTCATTGCCTCTCTATCCATGACTTTTTATGGCATGAGCACTAGGGGGCGCCATTAGTGTTAGTGGAAGTCCAACTATAACCAAATGCATTGACTAAATTGCAAACTTTGTTCAGAAGCTTTGCCATGATGAGATTATGTGACAACTACTCATGGGGCATACTGTGTCTTTAAATGACCACCTACCCTTAAACGTTTTTTTTAAAAAGTGTGTAATCATTACATTTATTGACATACAGTGAAGTGCTCATAATGTGCTACTATGCAAATGTGACTGAAATTAATCTACATGTTTTACAGGAGCATAATGTGACATTGGCATGTCTTCTAGGAGTCTGTACGCAAGACAATCTTACCTTTTAGGGGTTTTAAGTGATACTATTTTACTTTAAGGGATCTTTCCGTGGTCACCTGTCATCCTCACCCCAGAGGCCTCAGCACTCCTCATCTCGTCGCCGTGGAGATGAAAATGTGGTGGTACACTTCTTCAGGAGCTTTGTGAGTGAACCTGTACCATGTACTCTGTACAATAAATCCAATGATTTCTGTGTTTACTGATGCTGCTAAAATGGCTTAAAAGGGCATACATGTTATACTGTGTAATGAGTATGTGATATAAGTATTTGACTAATTTAATATATAAATGAATAAGGATATACATTTAATATATATTACATAATGACCCAGTATCAGTAGACCTCAAAGTCATATTCAGTTACTTTAGTTTTAAGCATGATATGTGTATTTGCACCCTACTCTAGCTTGTGAACATGAACAAATGAGAAGTGAGAGATTGAGGATTTTTATGATGTTGTTAGATGGTATTTCATGGATTTGTTTCTCTTTTTAGGTGTCTTCATCCCCCCGTCCAAGGTCAAGGGTAAGTAATGTGTCCCTCACAAATACTCATACACTGTTGACATTGAAGAGCAGCCAACATCCAATTGTGATATAATGTCACTGATTAGAAGGTGTGGTTTGTAGATTTCTAATTAAATAATTAGAACGTAAAAATATATTTTTCTCCACGCTAGCTAGCTGAAATGGCTGGACTGTAGAATATAGAGATCTCGGGATACATGTGTTCCAGTCATCTGGTTGCTCTGGGTGTTTTACATTTTTGTAATGTTGTGTGATTTTAATAATGTACAATAATACCAGTGGACACAATCTTTCCACTTTTCTTAAGAATTGCACCTTCTACATTTTGAAACATTTCCCCAAACAACAATTGGCACCATTTGATAGTTTAACATGGCCACCAAGAGAGTACTGCATAATATGCACACTCAAATTGTGATTCTCTCTGTGATAAGTCTAAAGCATGCGTCTAAAGGTGAGCAGCCTATTAAGAACATAACTTTTTTTATCTGATCATTTCTTTAACAAAAACTTTAGCTTTTTGCATCACAAGTGATGATGTGAACAGAACAGTTCACAGGCTTGTGGACAAAAGGGAAAAGTTAGGAAATGCAAAACAGATTTGTGCATCTGACTAAAAAGTAGTAGACTATACTGTTGAAGGTTGGCTCTCACACACAAAACTGGTTCTAGATGTTGATGTGCCAATTGAACCAAGATGTTAGAAGGCACTGTATAAATCTACTTGCATAATCCTGTCAAAGATATGGTGGTGTAATCCTGTGAGCTTCATCCTGTTAAACTTCATGGATGTTTCTGGACAAATCTCACCGGCATTATTTAGCAGGACCCAAGAGCCTTCGTTGCTCAGTTCTTCATTGCTGAGGTGACTTGACGCATCATGTTCTTATCTCTTTTGTCCTTAGTGGAGAGAGTTCCTGAGTTTGGTATGTCAAGTGTGATTTGGACTAAAAACCTTATTCCATTCACAGCCCTGAGTGTGACCGGTTTCTGACAAGACCCCCTGCCTCTTTGTCTTGTCTCTAATGATGGTGTTGTCTTCTCCTTTAATGACCTTTGATGTTGCTTCCCCTCCTGTCTTATTCACTGCTTGTGTGCCATCTCCATCTGATTTCTCTTGTTCTACTCAACCAGGTTAGGGGAATTATTACACATTTCGATTAGCCTGGGTGAACCCAGACAAACCTGTTAGCAAATTTGAATTTGCATACAGTCCGATATCAGTATATATCAATGCATCTTCTCAACAGGAGACTTAGTATGATTGTGACTTTTTCCCAAAGAGAACATACATTAATGTTCAATAGTGACACTTGAAAAAATAGAGTGTGCTATTGCCAGAAATATCATCCCTATCCATTAGGTATCATGTTAGAATATTCATGGTAGGATGTTGCCTTAGGAATACATCACCAGCATTTGCTACAAAAAGTTGAATACATATAAGATATAGATGGCAGACATCCCATTGAACTTCACTGCTTTGTTGTCACAGCTAGCTAAGAAATTGCCCCCCTGGAATTGAAGCCCTGATACTATGAAACCAGAACAGTTGTCTGTCTTTTTTTCTGGCACGGCGGTCCAGAACGAGTGTGTGCTTCTGGATGGCTTTGACACAGCGGAACTTTTTATGCACCGCACCCGGTAAAGCATTTTCTTTCTTAGGGGTTCCTGACTCCTCTGTCCCTCCCTCCCTACACCCTAACAGCCTCCTCTCCTTGGTCCATCAGACTTCATTTCAACAGTAAGAACATATGTCTCAGACACACTGGAAGTGGTCAAGGATGCTAGATTGAGAAATGCTGCAAGCTAAAATGGTCCTTGACCAAATTAGAAATGAGAAAGCATTATTAAATAGTGAGGGCCTATGTGTTAATTACATGGGTAACCCCTCAGTTTGTTGTTTGTTTAGTGTGTCGGTGTCTTGTGTTGGTATTGTTGAAATTAAGTCCTTAATGTTGACTGATGTATCTCTGTCCTAATCACCATCATCTTCTTGTGGCTGGACATAGCTACCCTTGAGCTATGTACAAACTTGGTCTGTTTTACCTGCATGCATTAACAGTCCCATTGGAGAAGAGGTCTTCCTCTCTTCCCTCTTTGATCATAATAATACAGATTCCAATCCAGCATTGATTGTCAACTCTCAATGCTGTCATTTCAGTAGCACATACATAATACATGAACAATGTAACAAGTAATACATGAACAATGACCAAAAAAGTATGGATGTTCTCATGGTACTATAGTAATTTATTTTATAATTAAATAGACTTCTAGATGTTGTTTTGGATTAGGGAAAACAAAAATATTGATATAGTATACAATTGTGATATTGCGTTATTTCTATTGTGAGAACTATTGTAACAGCATTGAATGTTCTGCCTTGGTCATTATAGCAGAAACGTATTATTTTTGTTGAACTCTGTTCAATTTACTAAATCAAATAGTTGGGTATGGGTGAGGTCTGCTTGTTTACATGCTATTACATGTAATTACAACACAAACTTCCACCACCCACTGTAAAAGATGATAAATCATCCAAAATTATTTGACTTTATTGAATAATCCTTTTGTTTTTTGCTTGGAAATGTAGTCCATTCTGGACAAGCACATTAGTATTTATGCACACACGCACACACGCAGTGAGACACACACACACACACACACACACACACACACACAGTTTGGGTTCTGATAAGGGGCTATTTCTTCAGGGGGGCCCTAAGTCCTCGACGTCGCGCGCTGCAGAGAGCCTACGATCGCCACGCAGACGACGCCGAGACCAGAGCAACACACTCTCCCGAATCTTCAACCTGGTGAGACTTACAGGCTGTCAGGCCATGGGACCCCAAAGCCCTGCCCTAAGTTCACACTGCTGGCCATCTGGCTGTCTCTGCTAGTCCTACCTGGGTCTTGGCTGTGGTGACGGGCATTGCCATTGTATAACTTTACCCATTCTCTGTGACTTACATGTAACTTCACAAATCCTGACACGAATCATGCGTCAGAATTGTTGCAATATCAGTGCATAACTGAATCACTCTACTTCAGAAATGGTGTATTAATAGTATAAATTGAATCTAATCTGTGTAATCTCTCACCAAAGACATAATTATCAAAGACAGCACTAGCCTAGTACTACTGTCTCACAGGTTAATATCTAACTATGTTGCCAATGGTGCCAATTGGTGAGCAAAATAAACTAGTAAATCATGTTGTATTATCCATTGGTGAAACTATATTGAAATAGTGATTCTGCACATTTCATGCCATTTTATAACACCATTATTGTGGTTAAAGCGATTTCCTGCAGCTGCTTTAAATCAGTGGTGCTTTTTTTAACCTACTTCTACATTTACAGGTGTTACAAGATTACTATGGACATAAGCTGACAATAACAATCAGTTTTCTTCTCTAAAATCTCATATAGTTACCAGTCTCACTCAGAGAAGAACGTGAAGGGCTAGCGAAGAGCTTGACACTTTGCACACAAATTGCCAAAATGGAAATGAGTAAAACATCCCTCATAACTGACAGTATGACAATCCTTATATAAGAGTGCAATATAACATCTTTCCTTTCCCCTCATGTCTGAAATCTCTTTTATGTGCTCTCTCTTTACTCTGGACTCCTACGTGGGAATTCAAACAAGACATGAATTACATGAGTTTCATCTAAGTGCTTATTTGAGTGTCTTAAGTGAGCTGAATGCACCCCCACCCCCACCATCTCTCTGTGAGTGAGACTGAGTACGTTGCTTCACCTGCAGGGAGAGAGCCGATCCCGCTCCCCCCCTAAACGCTGGAGCACCATCTTCTGAGCCCCCAGTGAACGACAGGAACACGGACGAACGTGTGAGAGAGTGCAGAGGCGGTGAAGAGTATGACGATGATGAAGAGAAGAAGAAGAAGGAGGAGGAGAAAGGAGACGGCTGTTTGACTGACTCAAGTTTTGAACAGATTAACAGACTAACGCCTGCCACCATTGCTTCTGTAGGACACAATCTAAGCAGTTAATTCACATGTGTGTATTACTGAGTGACAAGAAAACAAGTGCAGCTGTTTGTCCATGCTAGAGGTACACTTCTAGTATCAGTTCATTCATTCATAAGGTGTAACCGTATATTTATTTTCACAAAAGGCCTCCAAGTTTGCTTTGATAGATTAGTGATGTTTAAAGTGTTGAAATGCAAAAATAAGGAAAAATCTACTGAATACCTTTCAGGTCAGCATTAGACTACAGCCTAGCAGTCCATTTGAATTATTCCATCACTAAACTGACAACTGTGGAAGGCTTTAGAATCATCTGGTTGACCCTTCATCTTATTTTAGTACAACTCAGTAAGGCCACACCTGGAATCTGATCACCATACATACATAGATGCCAATATGAGTAGCTAATATATCTCATTTAAAATTCTTCCCAGACTAAGTATGTGAAGTGACTGTTGATATGTGTGAATATGCCTCACTCTGCAGAACCTGCTCAATCTGGAGGATCTTGATTTTTGTTTGTGGGTGTCTCTGTGTCTTTGTGTGTGTGCGTGTGAATGTGGTCTTCAAAAAGTTTTTTTTGTATAAGGGCTTGTGTGTGCTTCCTTTAAAAATACAAGGAGAGAGCAGTGAGTTTCTTTAAAATCTAGAATTTGCCATTCTTTTTACTTAACAAATTGAAATGTATCGTGCCTAATTGAAATACTTAAATCCCTATCCATATAGAGTGTTCCGAATAACACTGCATGAAATGTGCCCTTTCATTGAACTGCTGATACAAAAGCCTGCACAGTGCACTAAATGGCATCTGTACACGTTTAAAATGTACAGGTTATCTGTAGGAATTCAACCACACCATTAAACCACCATCAAACATGGTCAGATGGTTTAAATGTTTCAGTTGAATTCCGTCAATTTAATTCACATAACCACTTCAGACCTACAGTAGCTATATAGCACCTCTATATGGGACGTGGAATTGTTTTACATTGCCTAACTACTCTATTAGTGTTTCCATTTGGAAGTAAAAATCTGTGAGTTGAATGGTGGCACCAAAAAGCCAGAGAAGGGGAAAGTAAATGAAAGTTGTCGAGAGGTTCATGACGATGAAAGAAAAGGTTTTGTGTTGGTGAAGAGTGACAGCATACATCTCTGAGGTTCTTTTTGCAATTTTTAAGATTATCTATTTATCCTTGCATGTATTATTGTTATTATTATTATTATGATATTATTATTATTATTATTATTATTCTGTCCTGTGGCTGTTGTTCGGTTTTTAATTTCCATGTATCTGTGCATGTAGTCGTTTTGAACAAGTTGAGTAGTGTTAAAAATCTAAATTGTTATATATGTTGGTGTCAAATCTGTCATAAACATGGTGCTAGCGATGCAGCATACAAAAATGCAAAATTAGTTATCGCAGTGTCTGTATTATTCTGTACATTTCATAGTGTTACAACTTCAACCAATACCTAATGGTCTGCTTAACTTGAAATAAATATTTGGAACATACTCTTATCAACGCCTTTATGTTATGAGTTTCGAAACATAACATAAAAGATGATGCGACAAGTCTGAGATGGGCTAATGATGTATTTTATTTAAGACACCTATAGGTTATGCAAAAATACTTCATCATAATGGCATAGGCCACAGTGACTGGCACCTAAATCCATTCAAGTAGTGTCTCCCACCAACAGAGGACACCACTGAGTGAAGAGAATATGTTGAGCAAGATTGACACACAAGACCAGAAATCAGCAATCTGAAAATCCTCCTGCAGTGTCTTTTGTCACAGCTAGTGGTCATGAATTTTCTATAATTCACAACCAAATGATAGGGATTGTGTGACTCTTTCTATCACTCAGTTATTGTATAAAAAAGTAACCCCACCTATTAAGCGAGGTTTCATTGATTAGTTTCTACACAAGGCAGCTACTCAAAGGCAAACTACTTTATGCTGTGTTATGAACTTTCCAGATTTCAGTGTAAGAACATTTATATAATTTATGGAAAGCATGCAGATTGTTCCAATCAAAGCCAAAATATGTTTAACTTGCCCCTGTAGGGCAAGACATCCTAGTTATCTCGGCAGCAGATGGCTGAAGGACCTTATGAAGTGATCAATGTTATCAGCTTGGCTGCTCGGAATGGTACGTCCAAGCAGTAAATGTTGGACAGGAGCTTGTGTGAACACTCTGAATTCCTTTGGTTTGGAGGTTTGGAGCTGCAGGAAACAGCTTCAGTTTACAAAGGTCTAGAGAGGTGGTTTGTGTTGCACATCCAGTGATCCAATAATGGTAATCATTTGGGCCACATATAGCAATACATAATTTCCTACTATGAATAGTGCTCTTTGGAATGTGATTGTGAATGCACAGTGCTTGCATAACTTACCACCTCTGAGTTGTAAGCCCTGCATGGCTTAAACAGCCAGAGACCTAACCAATGATGACGACACATCCACCAACAACACAGGCCAGCTTTTCACTGTCTCCTGACAGTGCAAATAAATTAGGAACCATTTAGACAATGCTGCAAACATGTTTTGCTCCTCTTAGAGTGCCTAATGAAGTTTGCATCCTGTCCTAGTGCTAATTACAGGCAATGACAGGCTGTGAGATAAAAGTGAGGGTCTGATTTGATGGAGATATGTCGCTGGGGAAATATGATTTCTACACTTAATTGACAAGGGAGGGTTGTGTTCAGCATGTGCGCTGTGTGATCGCAACAAAATGTCAAACAGAACCTGCTTGCATGAGAAGCTTTTTAATGATTTTAACCACCACCACATTTTGATTAAATATTAGCTTAATTTGCATGCTGTGCACTACATACTCATCATGAGAGAATTCTGTGAACTACTGTGAGATGGTACTACCTGTGGCCAGCCTACTGTGGATATATTAAATTATTGTGGAGCTATTTTCAGCCAATGTTTAGGCTATGTTTAGGACTATATCTGTAAGAACAGAAAAGTGCCATGTTTCAGATTTAAGCTTATGATGTAAATAACATAGATGCATCTACCTCAAGCACTGCTTCTATTCTTTCAACTACAGAAGTACCCTGGTCTAATAGCCTACATGCCTATGATATCAAAGAAGTAACATGAGTAATTTAGCAATAGCCTATTAAACCTAAGCCTTTGCCATACTATGGTGATACTTTATGTGGCTGCCCAATCAACCAAAATAGGGGCCTGTGCTATAAGGCTGCATAAATCAACAGACAATAACAATCTTTGTTTGGTTATCTAAAGCAGTCTCTTTACTAGCAGCTTACGCTAAAAATAGACCTTGTTTCACGTCCAGAGGGAACGGACGGGAGAGACAGAGAGAATGGAGACAGCAACAGGCAGCTTTAAAAATTGCGGATTCGAGCAGACCTAATTTATTGGTTCACCTGTTCTGTCCTTTGCGCCAAATAGGGGTAATTCATAAGCAATCCAGAGTTCAGACTCGTCACTTTATAGTGTGGAGTTCCTTAAGCAACTTTATTTAAATACCTCACAGAAAAAAGGAGGAAAGACCGCAACAAGGTTAGCCTACTCGGCAACGAGAGTGATTAAATTGAACTGAGGCTAAGACGCTTTTGGTAAAGCGAATGGCACCGACAGCCCACAGCTGCTGGCCGGTAAGTTGGTGCAATATGTCACGTTAAGTTATCATTACAGCCAATTAAATATGTCAGTTTTGGGGCTTGAAATATTATATCCGAATATTAGGGGGCATTGATAACAGGACATCCTGATTCCTGAGTTAAAATGTGATGGTGATTTTTCTTTCATGGTTCAGCGAGCCTCCTGTGAAATAAAATAACAATGGACTTTTACATCATCCGAGGACCTGCGTGTTTTGAGACAGACAGGAAGTCTGAGACAGCATTGATTTGTTTGATAGCGGGTAAACTATCAGCCCTGGGCCGCTGACCGAACGAACGATATCTTTCTCTTTTTTAAAAATTAACGAGTAACTAATTGTGGCAATTTAGACTAACTAGTGTAAATCTGAAATTGCCGCATGTTACAATTTAACACACTACGCTTCCTTCTGATGGCACAGGCAAATTTCCATCCCTAAATAGGCTACGACAGAAAATTAGCCAAGTCTCTGGAGTGTACAACACCGCATCAAAGAGGGTTATCCCCCCTTTCTGCCTCTGTCCACAAGTACCCTAACTCACTGTGCAGTTGAGTTTGGATGGATGTTTATAGCTAACCCCAAATGACACAAGTAAACAAATTCAAAGTGTTAGACTCTGGCAGATAAGCCACTGCAGCCTACGTGGTCGACACACTACAGGCTGTTATATAATAATGAGAGGTTGATAGGTCAGTAGCCTAATGTTAGGTTACATTTCGTTTTAAAGCTGAATTAATTGTGTTTATTGTTGATCTTTGTTTTATTGAATAGGCCTACATCTAGTGTGACTCCAACTCACCCCTGGTTATTCGGGACAAGTCGTCCAGATCCATTTTTAATCGATCATTTGTAAGGTTGATGTCTCACTGGGGCATCTATTCTTGTCTCAGGGCGGGGCTTGATCCATACTTTTTCTGTTTTGGTAAGTTTCCCTCTCTTGTGCTCCCTTGCTTGTCAGATCGTATTTGCTGATATCAAGGCAGCCTGTGTCCTGTTGGAGAGGGTCCAAACGAGATCGAGTAGACAGCGTTCTCACTGGCTGGAACTAGCCTATAACGGTTCAATCCAATAGTAGGACCCAAAAACCTTCGCCACACAGGGCTAAAGAAGCAAGCACATCAGTAATTTGCGCGACGAGGGACGAAACAAGCGGAGATTTGAAGATTGAGAGACAGAGGGGGATTGCATAGCTGTAAGACTAAAACGAAGACCCTATTTTTCTCTCGCGGATACTTTACGAAGCATGACGGTAAGGCACTTTATAGTTGTTGCGTGAGCTTAGATTAAGCTTCATAGCCTACGTGATAGATTTAGCTTTAGAAGTGGCAACCTCTGAAGCGGTGCTTCTAATTATATTTGTGCCTCCGTGCATCTTCTCATGACATTGTTCGCATGCCGCGTTTTTGTCCAGGTAGACTACTGACCAGTGAGTCGTGCGTAATTACAGCGAAATCTCACACGTTCTTATTGATGCACATAGAACACACAACATCCAATGCAAGATATGTTTTTTGTTTATTTATCAAAGTGTCAATCAGTGAGTTTCTGGTCATTACGAGTCGTTTTTTGTTCTGCTCTAAATATGATTGATGCGGATATCGACTCACAGGTCCCAGAAAGCTGTTTAATCTGTGTATGAAATATTTTTAAGGAGCTTCATTAAAAGTAGCCTAGGCACAGCCTACAAGTGCCTCTACATAGTGTCTTAGGATATATTTCGCCACTGTTGCTGACAACATCCTTTGTGAAACAGTGCTTTAACACTGGGCAATCTCTTTAGGAAGCCATGGTGAAATAAAATACTCATCTTCTGATATGGTAATGAGCACTTTTAGCATGGGAGACTGTCCTTGGCACATTGCCATTAAGGCAGGAGGAGCCATTACTTGGTGAATATGCTTGGTTGTTTGTATAAAGCTTGCTCAGTTAAAATTCACTTCCATCACCATCAAGAAAGTGTATGTGAGTACTGTGTTGTCTGCATTTACAAAGCCTCAGTAGCCTACACTTAGATAATCTGACTGGGTCTACCCATTTGTTTTAACCCCAGAAGAAAGGCGAAACTAGCAGCTGCTGAACAATAAACAATATGATTTTTTAAAAACTGCTCTAGGAAGAAGGCTAGTCTTGACAGACAGCAGTAACAGGTAACTTTTTAAAACAAATGTGCACACTGTTGAAGACAACAGTTGCAGGCAGTGCAATCAACAGCTGATAGAGTGTTAGTCTTTCAACAGGCATTGGCTTTCTGCCTAAGCAGTTTGTCACTCAGTTTGTCACAAATTCACCCCCTGACATATTTCATCTGCTTGAATATGGAACCATGTGCAGTTTGGTTTGTTGAGTCAAAGTGAAACATTTTTAACTGAATTGCTCATTCCCCATCTTCCTATCTGTGAGCACTCATAGAGTTGCACTGGTGATTAGCCTCCAACAATGGCTACAAGGGTGCCATTGTGAAGGATCAACAGCAGATTACTGGAATTCCTTTTTTTGTTGCCACCGGCTAAATGGGCTCTCAGTCCCTTCCATCTGGACCAACAAAAATCTTACATCTGCAAGTTTAATATTTTAATATCTTTGTTGTCCTCAAGCTATTGGGTCCACTGCTAGTTTCCCCGAAGACTTGTTTTCCAATCATGGGTTAAACAGTGCAGGTAGAAGATGGTTCAGCCGGCTAAAGTTGATTAAAATATAAATAACCAGTAACAGTCTTAACCATTTGTTAATGAATTCATTAATTACCAGTTTACCAGTTTGCTACCAGTCTTAGAGAAAGGCCACCTACTGTTGCAGTTAGAAGTTACAGTAGAAGAAGAGGCACCAGGAAATCAAGTAGTGTGCTTATATTTTGACACAACACAAAATATTTAAATGTATTTTTTTGTTTTTGGAAGTTATATTCTGTAAGATATAAAACATCTGTTTATCAAGGGGAAGTCATTCCCGGTTGCTGATCCTTTCTCACCAATTCAATATATTGTACAACATTTGTGTTTGTAGTAAAACGGAAGTTTAGGATCACCTGCTTGCTCGCCTGCTTTTTCTCATTATTTTAACATCAATGTATTCCCTTGGTCCTCCTCTGTGGCTTGCTCAGTGATTTAATTGAGTCAGAGATTTTGTAAGATAACCAAAGTACTGATAGTTTAACAACACTAGATAAGGGAGGGTAATGGCTCTGTCACAATAAATTAACTTTTCATTCTAAGAAGTCTGTCATTATCCAGCCACATATTTCACCAGTTAACTCCATAAGCTACTAGTTCACTCGTGTTGTGGTTAACTCCAGTTCAACTGTAATACTAGATGATTGACATCTTGTGATCACTGACTTTACCTGTGTCCTGGATGGAGGTCATCCTTGCTGTACTCACTCAGACGTCCGTCTTTCACACAGGCTTTCACACAGTGCAAGTTCTCAATGCACCCCTAAAGTAGCTTTTAGCTACATAAAGCTAACATGTCCATTATAGACTGCCTAAAGTAATGGAGTTTAGTCACTGAAGAGTATCATAAACCTGGAGGTGGCATGTAGACACTCTAGTGTTGTGCTTTCTAAAGAACCAGTCCCTTCCCTAAAGGTTTTAGCAGTGTTTATTTTATTGATTTTAGCCAATTAAGACAGACTTATCTTAAGTGGCAGCGTTCCATCTCAAGCACAGACGCCACGCATGCCTGGAACAATATGTCCTTGTTCTTCACCATTTTTGCCCTCTTATGGGTCTGACACAGTCCCTTGGCTGTGTTACTCTGGGGGTTGGTTTGAAAGAGGGGGGGGCACACTCCACGTGTGGCCAACATGGGAAAGATAATCCTGCTATTAGGGTAATCTGCTCAGAATGGCAATCGATGAAGAGTGCACCCAGGGCCCCCAGTCGGCAGAGGAATTAGGGGCAAAATTAGGGCCAAAGAAAAATGATTTAATCAGTCGGATTAAGGAGGAATAAGGGTTGAGGAAGGGATGGAGGCGAAAATGGAAGGGGGGAAAGATCTTGCTCCGACAGACTTTGGGCTGGGTAGTGGTGTTCCTGGTCAGCTGTTTAGTGGAGCCTGATTGGTTTGGTCAGTGAGTGGTTTCATTGGTTTGGGCTATGTGGGGTGTGGATTCTGTTAACAGATTACGGGTGGAGTAGTTGTCCTTGCCTGTCTTCTCTCTTCACGGGATCTGTCCATTTTGCGCTCACAATTTAATTGCATTAAATGCAAAGTCTACTTTCTACTACTACTTCCCTGTAACATAGGAAATGGGACAGGTGCAGGTCTGTTACTATGTACACATGAATACAATTGAATTAAGTCACCAAATTCTTAAGAAACATGATAACCCAGATATTATATGACAATGCAATTACTGTATTACTGCAGAAAGTGCAAGGATGTAGAGGTATCAGTGATGATTCAATATAGATATAAAACTAATTAAGTGTAGGCCAATATGAATAAGAGCAACAACCATAAGTAAACATATATATATATATATATATAT
The DNA here is from genome assembly GCF_046254945.1 of Alosa pseudoharengus. Lineage (NCBI taxonomy): Eukaryota > Metazoa > Chordata > Actinopteri > Clupeiformes > Clupeidae > Alosa > Alosa pseudoharengus. The sequence goes on along the minus strand of NW_027468685.1, from coordinate 20,160,690 downwards.
ATATATATATATATATATATATATATATATATATATATATATATATATATTCTTTATACATATACAATAAGAACAATAGGACTATGAGAATACTGAAAATCAATGAAATCCAAATTAAAAATCACTTATGCTAAATGTGTACAATATAAACAGATGGGGGCTGAGATTATTTATGTTTTAAGCTGCTTTTTAAAAACATGCCTGCTCTGCCTGCCCCTCTAAGATCTTTGGGTCATGTGGCCCTGAGGTTGGGGTGCGCCGAAACAAAAGGTTTTCCCTCCGCACATCTGTTGCTTTTTAAGACTGGTTGCATTCAATTAGCAGCATACAGCTTGACAGCTCGAACCGGTCACAGAACGAGCGGATGTGAGCGAGTGTAACTGAAGAAGACATCGTTTATCACACACGTCTCACAGAGGAGAGAAACGTGTGCTAACGTTGTTAGACGGGACATTGCCATATTCAACTCTCGTCATTAGTCATCACCATTATATGCTACCTGTACTGGTTGTCAGAGCGTGACACATGGTACATGGTAACAGCGATACCACACTGACTCGACACATATGCGAGAGCTTGTGTTATTCCTGGATAACTTATCTGAAGAGAATAAGTGATACACAAGGGGTAAACTGGTGGAACTAATGGCTGCATATTAGTAGAGGAATTGGAACCTCTCTGTCGGCAGAAAGTAGCTATGAGAGTTAGGGGACAAATGTAATTGAACAAGATTGCCATTTATCATTAACAACAGAAGATGAATGCCAGTGGTTTTCAGCAGACAGATAAGGAATTGGAACAGTTACTGTATAGCTATGTATGAAATATAAGAAAATGAATAGCTGTTATTCACCAGCTTTAAAATAAAGGTAGAGATTATTAACATTATCAAAATAATGTGATGGAAGTTTGAAGATCTTTTGTCTCCCCCTTTGTGGTTCTTTACAAGGTCACAGACTAGCACAGTGCTTTGAATGATCTGGGTCATAACTATTGAAGTTGATGTCTAACATCAGAATCATGAATCTCATGCAGGGACCAAATTAGCAACATCTTCTCTCACTATAGATGGGAAGCATTACTGGCAAGAATCCAGCAGATCACTCACCTCCATGTGTATTTCAACACAACTCCCCCAAAAGGCCTTTAGTGACTCTGTAGCTTTATATGTGTGTGTGTGTGTGTGGTGGGGTGGGGTCGTACGATGCAGCACATTATTCTCAGCTAATGGGACAATAGATGAGGAGAGGATGGGGACATTGGAACTCTGTGTTGAAATATTGGACTTCATTCATCAGCACATTTCTCTAGAACACTGAGTCTTCTGCCATCTGGCCCTGCTGCTCCTCAGTGGTATCTTAGAAGCCTTGATCATTGCAAGGTGGATAAAAAAAAGCCCCACAGTTCTTCCTGTGAAGCTCTCTGCTATTCAATACAGCCAGTTGAATCAAAGCGAGCTATAAAAATGCATTCCCCCGTTGCATGTGTTTGTGTAGGTATGCCTGTGTAAGGCTGATATGGTGCATATGTCTGGGTAAAAGACTGCACGCTGTGTAGAGGGAGAGGAGAGAGGAGATGGGAGGGAGAGTGAGAGTGTCAGCTGTTTTGTGCCCACACAGGCTGGTGTCTGGTGCTGTGAGCTTGGCGCTGGTCAGCTGGCACTCGGGCAGTGGGCAGTGGGCGCCCACCAGGCAGAGTGGGCAGAGGAGTCTGTTTTAGCCTGGCGTGGTGTTGGCAGCCGTGCCACTCCCTCATATCTGACATGATGCATATGCCCTTCAGGCTTATCCTACGCAGTGGGGGGAGACATTGTCTGAACAAGACAGAATGAAGATCAAACGAGCGCCGATGAGAAGTTTGGGGATTGATGAACGTGCCACGGTGCGATTCATTGCGTTTCAGAAGAGATGCCAACATGATTCAGACCCACTGTCATGGCAGGACAGTGATTCAGCTTCTCAGATGGAACCGCTGCAAATTAATGATTTTTTTGTGCTCAAAATCATTTTTTTTCTTTCAGTAACTGATTTGTTTTATGTATCCGTCCACATTTTAGAGGGTAAAGTGGTACTAGCATTCAGTTGACATCTAATTGTGTCAGACCAGGACGTTGTGTCAGAAATGGGAACATTCAGCTTGAGAGAGTCTATTCAACTATTAGGAAATGTATTATGGGTTTTTGAGTTAATCTGCGCTGGTATATCATGACATTGAGGACATGCAACCATCCAGTTTTCTGTATCACACTCTGCTGTCGTACCAGTATCATTTTCCACTCTGAGCAAAGACCTTGCCCAATGAGTGTGTAGCGGCGGAGTAGCGGAATGGGGGTGGGGTTGCCAGTTAAATCCGATCCAGGTCAGTACTGGGCAGAGATTTTTTCGTCCTGGAGTGTGTTTTCCCGACTGTTCCTGGAACAACAGGAAGTCTTGGCTCTGATGTGATGTTTGGCTTCCTGTTTATAGAGCAGCCACTGTGGTGTAACAATGGGATGTAAGGGGGTGATCTGCACACAGAAAGGGACAGGCCAGTATAAAACATGTCCTTGAGACGGATGTTTGATTTCTTTTCGAGCCATTACACACCAGTGATTTACAGTAACCCATAAGCACACACACACACACACACATACACACATAGAAAGTGGACTTTCAGTACAATACACAGTAATAACAACGCTGTTTGTTTACGAATAATGTGCGTATTTAGGTAAAACATTTTCGTCCCTTTGGGATGAGATCTGCTATTTCCACTCAGCTTTAGCTACAAGACAAGGTTAGAATCATCCCTGACCTATCCTTGACTAAAATAAAACACAGCCTGCCTTGCTCTGGCTGTGCTGTGGAGCCCCTGGGATTTGAGGTCTGTCCAGCTGGCTGTTTGCTGCACAAATCAGTTGGATTATGGGCGACTAATCTCGTCCTGTATGAGGAAGTGAACAAATGCCTCTGTCTCTCGCTCGGAGTCCATTGATACTTGGGTGATACTAAACCCAGTGCTTACGGGGATCGCCAGTTATCACTGCCTTTGCATTGAGAAGATGAGAGAGAAGTGTCAATCCTGAGGTGGAATCAGAAGGAATCAGAGATTTACCCATATGCCTTCGAGAACACATTATTGCTAAATCCCTAAATTCCTACATTTCACTTGGGACAAATAAAGTATCTATCTGTGTATCTATCTCTATCTTATGTGTGCATGAATTATTAGTGTGTTCTTGCAGATGTGCAGGATACGAGGCAGGAAAGGACAGCAATAATCTATTAACATTTTGCTTTGAATGTGCAAGACCTTTTTTTGACCCTTATAAGTGACCCATGCAATTTGCTGGAGGAGAGTCAAAGCATCCGAGAGAACGAAAGAGAGAGGGAGAGAGGAAGGGTCGAACATCTGTGAGTCAGTCAGTCACGCAGGCACAGCCATGATAGCAGTCCTAGGGGAGGCTGGAGGAGGAGGAGGAGGAGGAGGAGATCAGCTGCAGAGAGGGAGAGAGTGTGCACAGCAGAGGAGGACAGTGATGAAGATCAGTGCAAACTGCCCCCACACACATGCCTTGTGATCACTAATGTAGTCATTGTCGATGCTGTGCTGTAGTAGACCTGTAGGCTATTTACAACAGTGTCCAGTGAACACATGTACAGTATACATGAGGTAGAAGTTACTTTTTTTTGCTACTTATAGTCATTGTAATGGTGTGACACATTGTTGTTGTGATACATTACCCAAATGTTATGGTACGGTAGATGTAGTGTATCGATTTGCAGTGCTGAAACAGGGCAGGCCCAGAAGACTCCAGAAACTGTGCTGCAGACATCGATGACAGTTAGTATAGTATAGTATATATACTCTTTTGATCCCGTGAGGGAAATTTGGTCTCTGCATTTATCCCAATCCGTGAATTAGTGAAACACACACAGCACACAGTGAGCTGCCTGCATCAATATCGGCACTCGGGGAGCAGTGAGGGGTTAGGTGCCTTGCTCAAGGGCACTTCAGCCGTGCCTACTGGTCGGGGTTCAGCAACCCTCCGGTTACAGGTCCGAAGTGCTAACCAGTAGGCCACGGCTGCCGCCCTGTTCTAAGTGAGATATGGGGTTCTGTGTTGGAGAAATAAGAGGGAACATTGCTTTCTCAATTTATGTAATCAGTTGTCTGTTACCTCTCAGTTACAACAAGAAACAGCTAACTATATTCTCCAGTCATCCATCTCTAACTATCTATCTATCTATCTATCTATCTATCTATCTTTTTTCCTTTCTTTGAAGTAAACACCTGAGCGAGTCCTGGAGCAAGACTCTGAACATCAGATTATGTTGCTCGGCTGTGAGGCAATCTGTCTTTTCTGACTGTAGCAGTTGTGGAAAGAGAGAGAGGGAGAAAGAGATGGAGACAGAGAGAGAGCGTCTGGACTGACCTTACCATGCTAATCCTATCCGTTGAGAGTGCTTTTTTTAGAGAGCAACTTAATGCAACCAGATTATGCACCCGCACCATACCCACCAAATTGACATGGTCTTGGTGCCATCTCTCATCCAGGCAACAGCGGCAGGAGTGGTAAGCCAGAATAAGCAAATGACCATTCAGGAATATTAATCAAGCATGGTAAAAATAGTAGTAAAGTTAAACAGTAATCAAGCAAACATTTTTTTGTGCAGTCTGGTGTGCAGTAACCTGGTGAAGTCAGGATACTGTGTAGGCAGTAAAGGTTTGGTTTTGGTTGGGTTTTTATGTTTTGGTTTTCTGCCGTCCATGTCTCTCTATGTATCTGTGTGTTTGTGTGAGTGAGTGTGTTTAAGAGAAAGAGAGAAAGAGAGAGAGAGAGAGCGAGAGAGAGAGAGCAGCAGCATTAGCATTAGTGTGCATTAAAGGGAGAGTGCATGTGTCACTCCCTGTCCTGAGGACCGCACCGGTGTTATGTCACATTGCCACCAGTCACACACACTCACACACACACACACACACACTCATACACACACACACACACACACACACTCACACACACACACACACACACACACACACACACACACACACACACTCACACACACACACACACACACACACACACACACACACACACACACACACACTGCAGTGGCTTGTTCATGTCTTACATAAGGCATTCTTCTGGTGGTGTGTCTCTATTTCTCTCTCTCTCTCTCTCTCTCTCTCTCTCTCTCTCTCTCTCTCTCTCTCTCTCTCTGCAGTCAGTGCTGTCAGATTCCCTATAAATCTCTCTCTTCCACTCTCCAGTCCAGTTTTAACGCCACCACAGATAACACTGGTCATAGCAGTAGATGCTCATATTACCTTATAGTGTTGAGAGGTCATCATTTCCTGTACAACATTGTACGTTAGATTATGCAGTTGTAAAAGTCAACCAGGGGCACACACTAGTGAAACAGGTAAAATCTAAGTGCTGGACAGAGCAAAAGTCTGTAAAATAGGCATAGAGCCTGCACACCAAATTTTGCTTTCATGTGATTTTTCGGGGCCAAAGCCCATATTCAGACGTGAAAGAATTGCAATTGTCACATTTCCTTAGTGCCATGATGACGCAATTAAAACAAACCTGTAAAGACAGTCCTGTGAGCCTCATAGTCTTTGTGTCGACAGCAGGCAATCTTGTAGTGTGTTGTCTGCTGTCCGAGAATAACATATAGATTATAGAACAGATGATGATGTGGAAGGAGAAGAGATTGGAAAGGTGAATGATTTACGTAAATGTGATTTTGTTCCCTGAATAGATAGGTGGCGTTTCAGTGCTCTCTCTAAGTTTATGGAAAAGGGCAGAAAGAGCTAATACCTTTTACGTAATATGGCCTCCGATAGACCTCATCAGACAACCACAGCAAGGATTTGTCAATAATGTCTGTTTTTATTGATGTCAAAGAAAGCAAGGTCTTAGCTGACATAGCCATTCAATCATTTAGCCTGTTATCAGAGGAGTAATTGAAGGCCGCCATGTGTGTGCTTCTGCTCTTCCTCAGTCAGAATGAGGAGGAAAGATTAGCTATCACTGCACAGTGCACACACCATCTCTGCCTCCACATCAATCAGATGGGTCATTATTAAAACATGGCTGACCATCTGTAGGTGCTTCCTAACTAACGCTATCCATGATGCCTTGTGTGCAAAATAAATTTGGCTAATACATGACGGTATATTAGTGTTATGAGAGTTGTGTGTCAACGTAAGATATTTTATGTAAAACACAGGTCAAGGGGCATTTTTATTGTTTAAAACGGTAAAATGTGTACATTGTCAATTGAGGAACGATGATATTGTATTACGTAGTAATAAACTTCAACGGACATCTGAGATAATGGGAGCGCAATGGAATTTAAAATGTGTTGCTTGGGTAGCAGTAGATTGCATGTCTGGTGAAGTAGGATTTGTGATTGGAGAGTTGAAGGACAAGCGTTGAGCAGAGGAGTTCATGCCTCTGGCAAGCGAGCATGCTGTGAAGAGAAGACCCCAGGATAGAGGATGCTTGGCTGCAGTGGGAGATGAGGGAGCTAGCAGCACTGGCAATGATAGTGGGTTAGACATTAGAAAACAAAACATTTTCACTGTAAAGTATGTAAAAGAATCAAACAGGTTGTGGACATTTGAGCAAGATTGCTTGAAATGGTTAAGCTCAATCGTATAATCACACTGGAGCTTTCGATCCAAAGATTTTGATTTGAGTAAACCAAGAGCAATAAGGCATGGAAAAATCAGAACTTAGCCTACACAGTATTATACATTGATGATTTAATTAAAGGGAATGACTGATAAACAATTTTATTCTGGTCAGAGTATTCTGGTCTGTCTCCAGTGTCACCACACTCATTACTGTAATCAATGCCCACTGCCTGTCCAGATGTATGCAAGAGGCCATTACCAAGATTAGCTTTTGACTGGAGCCTGATGACCAGAGCTCCAGGAGCCAAACATCTACGCCGTAGCTCAAAGTGACGCAGAACACAGTGTAATCCTTACTTAGGCGTTGTGCAATGGAGTTAAGGGTTGACACAGAGGGGAGAGGGAGAGAGCAGAGAAAGAGAGAAATAGAGAGGAAAAGAGGTTGAAGGTTAGCGTATAACTGGCGGGGAACTGTAATCTTTGTCTCATTGAAGGACATGCCTTACACTTTGTGTCCTAAACACCAGTTTTCAGAGGTGTGTATACACATGCAAAATGCGTGCAGTGTTGAATAACGAACCTTCTTACTCACCAACCACAAACCAGTATGTAATAGTAAGATTCAGTCAGATTTTCATTTCAGGGGTTGGTAAATACAATGGTAGTGAGTATGCCTATGCATCAGCATACTGCTAATACAACTCTGGCGTCCGGTGTCTCTCTAGACTGTTAAATTGTTACCGAAGCCTATCTGGGTGCAGTTGCAGAGATATTTTTAGTAAGACACAAAACACAAAGCAAAAATAAATCACTATATGAAACGTTCATTGGTTGATGGTGGCTAACCCTATTTGGCTTTAAGAGGGGTCAAGTTTGAGTTATCTTTACCATGCATGTTAAAGCATAAATGTCAAATAAGCATGGTCACATTTGTTCACTGATTATGAATTACGCCTCTTCATGGACTAAATTCATAGCCAAAGACTTTGGCCCGTGAATGTCTGTTAATAACTTGTCAGAAAGATGTCAGTGCCTGTTAGCAGAGTCTGGATCACATTGTCCCTGAAGAAACGATCCTCTCTGCTCTTAGTGTGTGGCTGAGGACAGAGACCCCTCATGGCTGAGCTGGGGGACACCAGACTCGGAGTTGTAACTTGTCCTAACACACCCAGACCGATGACAGTCCGATGACAGCCTTTTGGTTGGCTAAAGGTTCCAGTGTTATTCAAACAGTGCTTCTGGGTGTAGTTTAGTGGCAGTGAGTGACTATAGTGGGAAATGGTTTTCATCATGTAAACCATTTCATGTTTTTTTGGGGTCATGCATGTGAATTGAGGGTTCTGTTTTTTTGTGAGTTCTGTTTTGGCTGATTTGACAGAAGTCAGCTGCTTGTTTTACTTTGAATCATCAGCAGCATATGCCAAAACAGGAAACTACTACTACTACTACCACCCCATCTCTCTCTCTCTCTCTCTCTCTCTCTCTCTCTCTCTCTCTCTCTCTCTCTCTCTCTCTCTCTCTTTCCCTCTCTCACACACACACACACAAACACACACACAGCTACAAACTCACAAACACTCAAAGAAACATGCACATAGAGCATACAGATTCTTGTTTCTATTCGTGGCTTCATAGACAGCATAATGTGAGATACACATATGTGCACACATGCACATAGCCCCTTCCAATACACACACACACACACACACACACACACACACACACACACACACACACTTACACACATACACTTACACACACACACACATACACACACACTGGCGCAGCTCTCAGCACTAGCAGAGTCCAGAGCGCGAGGGCGTTTGTGCTGAGCTGGTCCGGCCGTCAGGTTGAATGAATGTGCGGACAGCTGACTGGACATGGCTATTCATCTGCTAAAGAAAGGAAGAGGCTGCGGAAGAATAGAGCTCTGCCTCTGGGGTGTGTGTTGCGGATGTCTGTGTGTGTGTGTGTGTGTGTGTGTGTGTGTGTGTGTGTGTGTGTGTGTGTGTGTGTGTGTGTAGGAGAGAGAGAGTGTGTTTAGTGATGTCGTCATTTGCTTGTTAATCTGTGTGTTCATGAATGTCTCTGTGTGTGTCAGGGAGAAAGCTTTTCCAGTTGTCGTGTTTTTTTTAATCTGAATATTTGAACAAGTAGCATCAGACAGCATTTATCCCTCCTCCTTCTTAGATAAATCACACACCACTCTAGTTTTGTTTTCTGACCAAAATGATTTTGTCAGAACAGGTAGCTATTCACATAACATACTTACACATCCAGTGGAGAGGAGGATTAAGTTTTAATTTGACTATTTGCTTGGATAGAATTCCTTTACTGACCTAGATCTTGGAGGTGATTTAAAAAAAAAAAAAAAAAAAAAAAAAAAAAAAACACTTCAAAAACACTGAACAATAAGTCCCATTTGTAGGACCTTTTAAGTGACGGCAAATTATAGACACTTCAAAGTGATGTGTAGCTTCCAGTACAGCGCATGGGCCTGCTATTGGGACCATTGAATGTTATGTATGATTCTGGCTAGGTACCCATTAGCCAGCTGTGTGTGCCACAGCCGTTTACTTAATCTCCTGAGCTAGCACACATTCAGCAGCACGTTTTTTGTTCTCTCTCCCTTCTTTTCTTTTTTTTCCAACGATGACTGCTATGCTGCAGATCTCTTCTCTGCCCCATTCATCCGGGAGCCAATCAGGTGCGACATGCCCTGGCCCCTCCCGGTTTCTCTGCGTAGCCAATGACATTGGGAGTCAGAAGATATTTTGAGGAGGGTGGAAAAAAAAAACACCCCAAGAGAATAATCTTCTTTTGTCACAAAATAAAGTTAATCTGTGCCTGTGAACTCCCCGGAATCCACCCAACCTTGCTCGTCTCACATTGCCCCCTTGTCTTGACCTCTACAAATCACCTCAGTCTCTCCATGGGACAATATTTTGCTTCCCTTCGCTCTTGGTCCCGGGTAGTCTACTTTGAATTATGTTTTTTAATACCCTGCTGGAATCCCTCATTTAAAGATTTGGTGTCTTGCCAGTTTATCTGGATTCATTGCTTTTTTACAGGCGGCTTGCTTCTTCTTATATATCTCCTTGTCCAGTGGGCAGGTTTCAGTCTCTCTCTCTCTCTTTCTCTTTCACATACACACACACACACACACACACACACACAAACAGCCCGAGGGCACAATTACATATGCACTGTCCACCCATTTCATAAGGCTTGAATGATGACCTGTGTGTAACATTGACATTGACAGGAAATCAGACATGATATGGATTCAACTTCAAACTTACAAGGTGTGATGTCCCCCATAATTGGTTTGCACAGTGTTTCACTCGGATATTTCAAATTGCGTCGTTATGCACAAGGGTAAGGTGTAATGGCTGATAGTATTCATCAACTCACTTAAAAGTCTGATCAGAGAACAGGGAAAAGCTCCTAGAACATCTCCTGCCAGTGGTGGTTTTCTGTCAGATTTGGTAAATCAGCTTAGCTAACTCCACCCTCAGTATGGTGGTGTTTATATTCTCCTCAGCCTCACATTATCTGGTAGTTGTTGTTTTTTACTGATGATTGCTTACACTCTCAGTTGCTGTCTTGCAGTTTTGTTAGGTGCCAATGCTGTGCTGTACCATATCAGCCCAAATTTGGAAGCTTCTGTGACTTCACTTCCTGTCATATTCAGTTCTCTTGGTGCAGACAGCATACCAGAGAAAGAAAACATTTTGAGTTATGAAAAAAAAATACTTTTGAAGTGGATGTGCACTTTATAAACTTTCTCAACAATGTATAAGCTATTCTTTAATTCTTAGTTTTAAACCTCTGGAGATTGTTTTTCCATATGTGGTGATGTCCCAGTGTTGTGTGAAATCTACTTAATGGCAGACACTTTGTTGATGGCTCTCGGGAGCATGGGAGTAGTCTTTCTTCGCAACGTGACTACGGGATGATTTGAGGTCCTCAACCAGCCGTGGACTGGCCTTTTGTGGGTGGTGTCTGTGCCCCAATCCCAACCCCCACCCCGCAGTGTCTCAAAAGCCCAGACAGGCTTCAGGCTGGGACACAGCCTAGGCAGACTCCCCTCTCCAACAATGACCTCCCACGACCCCCTGTTGATTTGAGTAGGTATGGACGTGAGTTATTGTGACAGCTGTTGTGCAAGGCACACAATGCAGATTTTTTGAAGTGGGGAGTGTGTGTGTGTGTGCGTGTGTGTGTGTATGTGTGTGTGTTGGGGGTGGGTACTGGCAGAGGAACTTTTAGATAATCATCCTACATCTCATCATAGTTTTGAATGTATCACATAAGTCCTCACACCCTAATGCAAATGAGAGCCAGCTTGTATAAACTGCCTTATGGGAAATGCCTAATTGTGTATTGGCCAGTTAAGCATGTTAGCATTGATTATGTACCCATCGCTTATTTGTCTCAATGCTACATGTCCCAACACCACTGCCGTGAAACAAGGGGGAAAAAATGAGTGATTGGTAACATGAACTGTCCCATTACATATGGGTGCAAATTAGCCTGTCATTGTTATAAATATAACTGACTGTTGGGAATCCTGTGTGCAAACAACTGGTGTTTATCATGGGGACAAGCAGTCATGATACATCTAATCACTCACAACAACGCGAGCACTGTTGTGCGTGAGCTTATCGGGGTGTGCGCTGGCCTAGGCTGGGGGTGACTGGGACGTGTAGTTTTGGGGCCGGCCCACCCACAGATCGCTCGCAGTGCATCCTGCATGATGCTCGCCCAAGATGAGCTTAACTGTCTGCGGATAACTAGGTCAGCAGCGTTGAGGTAAGCCCTCGCCGAGAACAAGCCTGCTCCAGTGATGAAGCCCTTACTCCTGACGCGTGTGTCTAGTGTGTAGTGTGTGTGTGTGTGTGTGTGTGTGTGTGTGTGTGTGTGTGTGTGTGTGTGTTTGTGTGTGTTTCTGTGTGTCTGTGTGTGTGTGTGTGTGTGTGTCTGTCTGTTTGAGACATCCTTAACAATAAGGGAAGAAAGTGGGACAGGAGACAGTGGGAAGTTGCTGTATGTCTTCACTTCAAGTGCCATTACAGTGGATTCTTCGAGTTAAATGGGATGAAACACACTTTCAAAAACGTACACACAAATGCTACTTGACTGCCATGTTTGTTGTCTCAAGAAGAAAATAAACAAAGCAGATAGAGTAAATATAGTACAGTTCACTATTTTCTCACCAGTTTAGCACATTCCTTTTTTTACATTTCCTTCTTTTAGTATCAAATCAATGATTACCTCTCCCTGCACCCCCCCCCCCTTCCCTCACTGTGAACAGCTTGTCCTACATAAGCCGCCCTGTATTCTGTAGTAGAGGCAACGCACCGTGCGGTTGTCCAGTCCAGCTCTCTCTCTCTTTCTCACTGTGTATCTCTGTGAAGGTTGTGGGAGCGGCCTGTCGAGGTCCTCTTTGTGCATATCTCATGAAATGTTGGAGGTTCATAATGGAATATTGATTGCTGTGATAGGACTCAGCCCTAAGGCCCATTGCTTTCTCTCTCTTTCTCTCTTTCTCTCTTTCTCTCTCTCTCTCTCTCTCTCTCTTTCCACTCTGGTACTAAATGCATCCATTCTTCATGCCTCACCACACACACTCAATTTAGGCTGTGGAGCAGACGGCCATCGCTCACTCTCTACAAGGGACTGGAGTCGGCCTGCGCCTGGCACCACTGTCCTTAAGACAGATTCACACACACACACACACACACACACACACACACACACACACACACACACACACACACACACACACACACACACACATATTCATTCTGTCATACACAAAACTTGCACAACAATGATGAGCACACGCACACACACATACACACACAGTCACAAACACAAACACACATACACATACAGGAATGTGCACACACACAAAGACACACACACACACACACACACAGCACTCATGCAGGCAGTACATTTGCCACAATAATTATGCACAAGCACCTCCGGTACACACCTACTATAATGATTATGCCCAACATACACATATCAACTGTGCATGAGTGAACACCCACACACACACACACACACTTGTTTACAAATACACAATAACACTTCAAAATACACATATTTATAAATAAGTGCATTACTGTAATTTGCAGAAAACCTAGAGGTTAAAGATGATTGCAACTTAAAAAATCACCCAGGTTTGGAATGTGTTGAAGTGATGGAAAACAAGACAAAATTCCAGGATATCCTGATTCCAGGGGTGTGTGCTCTCTATTTTGGTTCAGGACTCTGTGATATGACTTTGTGGATACACTGTACGGTGTGCTTTGTTTCACATGGGATTCTTTGTTGTTTTATATAGTTAAATTAATGCCATCTGTTACAATAATACATACAGTACGTCCTTCGGGCATCAATGACGTCTCTGTTGAAGTTCACCTTAAAAGTCATTGCTTGATAAGTCCCTGTTGTTTTGACTGTTTTGAGTAGATATCAAAAGCTTCCCCTCTCTAGATACGGTATGATTCCTTACATGTCTTAATCTGAATGAAGTGCAGCAGCATGGAGCTTACCTCTCACTGAAAAAGACTTACCCTAGAGGGTACCTGCAACTTGAAGGGCACTGGCTTATATAAATGAATGTTACGGAAGCAGTTTCATAACCTAGAGAGTGGGTTCAGTCTGAATCCTGCTTCCGAATCCCATTGAGACAATACACTGACTCTCTTTGTAAGACATGATATGGTGCAATGCCATAGTGAATCTCACGTAGGAGTAAAGTTACTGTATCCAGGATTGCTGTGTGAAACACTGTATAGTGTATTATATGCGTGTAGAAATATGGCAAACTCTTTGTAAGTTAATTGGGCGAAAATATTAAGGTTATTGCACTTTAAACTTGCACTTTAATTATGTGTTTTCCTGTGTATCATTCAGCAATTGGAGATTGGTCTGTGACATTTTTCACATCACTGCTGATTGGTCATGGAAGTTTCAATATTTGCTAGTAGTTGTAGTTACATCTTTTATTTCCAGTAACTATCATGTACTTTTTTATTGTTAACTGTATTACAGGATTGCTTTCTACCACACATAGATATCGTTTTGAATAAAACTGTGTAAAATGATTTAATGAATTTAAGCCTTATCAAGCATCCATCACCTGTACCTTCTAAACCCCATGCATTACTGCTCACATTTGTTTTCTGATGTCTTGTATCCCCTTCAGGTAACAGAATGAAGTAGACACCATAGACACCATAGTGATATGACAACTCTCGGGGAGTGGCCCTCACACTGCAAACCAGAAGCGGCGCCTCCCAGACGCCCAAAAGCAGCACCTTCGAGACCCAGCGGCCAGTCATGACGTCCTCCCACGCCGACAGAACCTCACGCAGATCCGTATGACAGAGGTGTGGCAGGGACACACCACCGCACACAACAGATAGCGAAAGACTTTAAGGCACACGTGTAGGAGACCGACAATGGAGGTGGAAGGACACCTGACGACCAACGATAGCCAGGCCAAGCCCTCGACGCACGCCTGTGACCTCTGCGGCCGAACGTTCCCTTTCCTCAGCGCCCTCACCAAGCACATGCTGAAACACGCCAAGGACAAGCCTGTGAAGGGCTCGACGGACGCGGTCAAGCTTGAGAGCAGCTTGGGTCAGACCTCCATGGAGATCCAAGAACAGGAAGAGGAGGAAGGGCAGCGGGAGGAGGAGGTGAAGAAGAAAGAGGAGGAGGTGATGGAAGGCGAGGAGGAGGAGAAGGAAGGAGGGGTGCCGGAGGAGCAGGAGGGTTGCTCCAGCCCCACGGAAAGCACCTCGGCATGCAACCGAGTGGTCAACGGCGGAGGAGGAGAGAAGGACGCTGTCAAGTCCCAGAGGAAGGGACCGGGGAGGAAGGATAGGAGTGAGGGGAATCCCTGCCCTCTGCGACAGAGGACACTCCGCAGCCAGACGGAGCAGGACCGGGGCTCGGCCGTGCCTCCCGAGGAGGAGGCTCCGCTCGCCTGCCAGCTGTGCGGCTTCAAGGCCTCCAGCAAGGAGCAGCTGCTCAGCCACGAGGAGAAGGTTCACCTCCCCTCGGATGCCCTCGCCAGTGGGGAGGGCTCCCCAGACGAGGGGGCCCCAGCGGACGGGGTTCTCCCTCCAGCGGGGGAGTACCCCTGCGGGCAGTGCGACCAGGTCTTCACCCAGGCCTGGTTCCTCAAGTCGCACATGAAGAAGCACCAGGGCCCCCTCGACCACGGCTGCCGGATCTGCGGCCGGCGTTTCCGCGAGCCATGGTTCCTGCGCAGCCACATGAAGACGCACGTCATCCGGGCCAAGCCCAAGGCGGGAAATCCCGAAGTCCCGGCGACCATTAACGGGGTGGCCCAGGACGAGACGGCGCTGCTGAACGACGTGTGTCTCTACGAACTTTGCGCCAAATGCGGCAACTTCTTCCAGGACCGCCAGAGCTTGTGGTTGCACGAGCAGGTCCACGAGCGCGTCAGTGGTGGCCGTCGCGACGCAGAGAAAGAAAACGAGCCTCTGCCGAACAACGCTAGCGACTCCAAGACTCCCACGTCGAAGAAAGCTTTCCTGGAGTTCCTGAACCTCAGAGAAGCAGGCTCCACAGAGAAACCTCCAGAGGAGTCCCAAGTGAGCCGAATCCCCGAGCTCGACCCAATAAGCAGCTACCAAGCCTGGCAGCTGGCCACCAGGGGCAGGGTGGTGGAGGCCTCCGAGCACAGCCTGGGCTGGGAGGAGAGGCTGGCGGAAGCCGACGTGGCCTACGACCGGGAGAAGGGCGAGTACGTCCTCCTGAAGCAGGAGAAGCGGAAGAAGCAACAGCTTGTCGCTCCGAGCACTTCGAACACTCCGAGCGCTGCCAAGAAAAAACGAACGTCAAATAACGGCGCCACTGGGGCGGAGGAAAACGAACATGGCTCCTCGGGAGAGGTTAGCCCAGAGAGCCATTCCGACTCGGAATACCGCCCGACCACCGCAAACAGTCGCCGGCCTTCCCAGAACAAGACCTCGGAGTGCCTGGAGTGCGGCAAAGGTTTCCGCTCGCAGCAGCAGATGGTCATCCACATGCTGATACGGCACGGAGGGGGCAGCGGTTTCGGAGCTGGGATGGAGTCGTCCGCCCCGATATTCAGGGACGCAGCAGCACTCTCTTTCTTAACAAACGCTGCGTTTAGGGATCAGAAGCCGGCTGGACAAACCAAAGACTCAGGTAGGCTTTTTGTATGTCAAGAAGTGGATAACATAATCCCCATCAATTACCATTTCCTTATTATTTTATCCTGTGTGTATTAAACAGTTGGTTGTATTTGTATAATCAAAATTCCAAGTCAACCAAATAATCGTTGCTTTGATAAACAGCTGTTACTATTAATAGCTTGATACAGTTAAACTTCATACATACGTTTAGGGTTAACTTCAAGTTATTCTAATTTCTAAAGATTTAGGTTAGGGTTAAGATTAGTGTGAGGCCTGTATTATGTGTGTTCTTAACACTGAGTTGGCGAAATTGACTGAAGACAGATTTTCCATGCTTATTTGGTTGTGCCTTAAGTGGGGAAATATTCTCAACCTTTTGAGCTATTATATTATGACAGAAGAGATTTTGTCATAGGTGTTTACCTTTCGTAATTCTAACATTATCATATCTATTATTTTAGGCTTTTTAGGCTTAGGTTAGGGTTAGGATTAGTGTGAGGATTGTATTATGTGTGCACAGCACACAGTATGTCTGTTCTTATCACAGAGTTGGCAGAAAGAATGACTGAAGACATTGAAATAATTATTCAAATAATTTGGTTGCGCCTACAATCCGGAAATATTTTCTATTGAGTATCACATAATGTGACAGGATTGAAGGCTTAAGGTTTTGTGTATTGATGTTTACCCATTACTCATCTCTATTATTTTGGGATGCTCTTTGCTTGTTAATTGCCGTGCAGTACCCCAGACATATCCACAGATGTCTTCATTATGCCAAAATTGAGAGTTGGATATTCTATAAGACACAGATAACCGCATAATGAAGGGAGCTGATTGTAAGGACTAAGTGCTGTGTTTGCCTGATTTGGCTTTATAGAAGATGGTGGCCAATCAGATTTTGCGGTTTTCGGGTCAGTGGGTTTGAGGTGGTGGATTATTGTAGAGAAAAGACACTTCGGTTTGGGATTAGTTATGGATAATAGATATGTTTTATCTGTTGTGTTAAGCCTAGATATTGATGTAAATGAAGCATTGAGTTACATATTTTATTAAAGCCCATTCAGTAAATATTTACATATAGTATGAGGGACACTTGGCATCTGTTTTTGCATTTTTTAATCCTTATATCAGGATCTAGATAGGGTTCTTTAATTTGACAAGTTGATGGTCGTCCACATTAGTTGTTAGCAGATGAAGGAGAAGCTAGGGACAAAAGTAGTAGACATTAAGAGTGACGGGTTAGCAATAATAAGACATTATGCTCCTGGCAATACTAGCTGTGAGTTGAATGGACCCATTCATACACACTCCAAAAACTGTGTACAATCCTACAATGGTCTTAACGAAGGCCAAACTCATCCCCTAGATATTACTTTGATTTTCAGTTGTGACCCTGAAGATGGAACAATGCAAGTAATACAACCAATCAGCTTTGTAGGCATTGGCTGCATTTGTTTTCAGACGGTCATTTTGGTACATTGTACTCAAAACATATTGACATATGCAGCCCTCCTCCAAAAATAGGGATTCAACTTTGCATTTAGGTTGAAATCATGGATGAGGGAGACACCTTGTGGAGATGTATATTATGTAAACTGTATTTTCATGCACTGTAGTCCTGACTCTGTATGTGGTATTTGCCATATGGCATTTTTTCTACTTCAACATCAGTAGAATACATTTATTCACCAATTGATTTATTATTTACGTAGCCAGTTGCTGTTCCCTCCACCTCTGTCTCTTTGAATATACCTGTCTCCATGTGTCTTTTTACTTTGTACTTGTCTACTGAAGTAGGCTAGTTCAGACTGCAGATGACCATTGTGATCTCTTGAGCTGTGTCCAAATGCTCCTAATGTTGTTGCTGCTCCACTCACTGATTCTCCTCCCCCTCCCCCGTCCCCAACTGGCCTTACCAAATCTGCCCTAATTAGCTGGCTCTCTCCATAGGTACATCTGTCTGGTTCTGGGAAACACAAATGGACGCGAATAAAGCACAGCACACTGATAGCCCTCTTTGGTTTCTTATTACCCCTGCAGGTGTTTCAAGTCACTGGTTGGTTTTAAGAGTTTATTCAGCTACGCTCTTCAGCATTTCATTCAGGGTAGTATGGCTCCTGGTCCAAGATCAGAAAGAACAACCCAAGCCTTCATCACAGTTTTCGGCCACTGAAAACAATACTCTCCTAGCCTGGCGTCACGTTTTCATACCTCATGTCTCCAACTCCTTATCACTTCCCCTTCTAAACCTATACAGACCCTTTACTACTGGAAGCCACAACTGTGTATCAGCTTTCAATTTCTCCACCAGTCATTTTTGTATTCCATCCCATCCCATCCTGGCCATCGCTATCTACTCCCCCACCCCCAAATGTTTTCCTCTCGTAGGTTCCTCTGGTGTCATGGCCCTTTGTTCACCACTGATCCCCCATCCCCCAAGCTCTCTCTCCATTCTCCTCTGGCTTCTCTCAAATTCCTTTGCCTCCCTTGACAAAACTAGCTCCACCAGCCGTCATTCTTCATCCTCCACCCTCACGTATGGCTGTGGCGGGGCTTACCAGAGAGCTCCATAGCACACCGTCCTCACTCGCTGCACTGGTTTACTGTTGTGATCATGTGATCCAAACTGGCCAGAGCTGGCAAGTGGCCAAAGAAGGAAATCAGTTACGTAAATAACAAAGTTGTCTTCTTTGATGAGATCTTGTTTCTGTTGTAATTCCACGTGCATGGAAAATATATATTTGAACAAAACCAAAATAGCAAACAGACTCTAAACACTGAAGTAGAGTTGCTTTAAAACTTAAACTGTTTACCATGTTGTTAGTCGCTTTGGCTAAAAATGCATCAGCCAAATGTAATGTAATGTAATGTAATGTAAAGTCATTAGATCATGGAAGTTTAGAGTTCACAGTGTTGTCGACTTAGGATCTCTTGGCTGTCACATGTGGCCTTATGGTCATATGGTTGCCAGTACTAAGGAAAACAATACAATGGTTGCATAAGCAGAGCAACATGTTAAATCTTAAATCTGGAAATGTTTAAAATCATTGTACACATTTATATGTCCCATTACAGATCATGGATCATAGATTGATTGGTGCTGGTAGTTTGTGTATGCTAGCCTTTTCTTGGTAGCCTAACTCTTGTGCCTGCTAACTGTGAGGCTTAGCACATGCAGATGTCTTGACTAAAGGGATGAATTTCTCTCACCACAGGCTCGCCATAAGCTTCTGTCATTGTAAACGGATTTCAGTGCAGCTATACCGAGACCAGAGACCAAGACACAAAATAACTAGAACTAGAACAGTCCACAAAATGTGTCTGCTAACTGTGAGGCTTAGCAGATATAGGTATCTTGACTAAAGGGATGGATTTCTCTCACCACAGGGGGGCCATAATCTTTTGTCATTGCATATGTTTAGTGCTACTGTTGGTGTCAAAGCTGACTAGATATTACACAACCAAAGCCAGTTCTGTGACTGCAGTCTCTTAATGACAGGGAAGGCAGAGAAGTAGGGGACGAGACGAGTACACTGCACACACTGTGTCATCTGATGCTGAGTGATATCAGAAAACAGACCAAGAGAGCCATAATAATCATGACTGAATGAATGATCAACTTTTGTACTATTTATTTGTTGTTTCACGAAAGTTAAATTCTTTTTTTTGTATTTGTTTTGGTCTGTGTGTATTAGCTTTGAAATTAAGACTGCAAGACAGTAAGTAAATTCACAAATGTTGCGGAAGCTCTGGAAAAATGTTACATATCTGCCATCTAGTGACCAAAGGATGTTCTCACAACTATCATTATTTTTAATAGTGTGTGGCACTAATTCTAAAATGTGTGTGATATTGAATTTTTTTTTGATATATTTGGAATGTGTAATCAACCTTAAAATACATTCTATTACTGTAATAAAGTCTTAGTTTTGAGTTTATTGGTTTCATTTAGTAATACCAGAAGAATGACCAGTCTAAAGGGATACCTGCTTCAGGAATACCTTACACATTAGGCAGGGAATATAAAATGTATCCTCTGCCCAATATAGTTTGTGAAAAGAAACTAGTATTAACACTTGTTTTTCTTTTTCTTTCAGCAGACAAAAAGCCATCGAGTGATCGGCACTCAGCCTTCAAGCACAGCGCAGGCTCTTCCTCGTCCCACCAGCAGGGGTCAGCATCGCAAAGTGACAGTAGCGAGCCTGGCGCTGCCAGCCTCATCCTGGCTGGGGAGAGCACTGAGGGCTCCTCGGTCCTGGACCCCGTCAAGCAGCCGGACGGCCTGGTCCGGCATCGATGCCCATTCTGCACCCACAGCACGCTCTACCCGGAGGTGCTGTGGATCCACCAGCGGGTGGCGCACAAGGTCAACAGCAGCAGCACGCTGGCCCCCAAGTGGGCTGTGCGGAACGGCTTCAAGGGCCCGCGCTCGACCCTGGAGTTCCGCCGGCGCACGGGACCACCACCCTTCCTGGAGGGCAAGGACTGCCCGGCGCTGACCGAGACCCGCAAGCCGCGCACCCAGCCCCCGCAGCCCCAGAGCCCTGCTGCGGCCAGCGGGTCCAAGACTAACCGCACCAGCACTAGTGAATCCAGCCCCTCCCGGAGCAGGGGACACCCCCACAAAGCCTCCTCATCATCCTCCACCTCCACCTCCACATCAGCGTCCACTCCTTCTTCCAAACCCAAAACGAGCGGCAGCAGTGGTAGCCGAAAGCGACCCGCTGATGCTTCTGCAGCCTCCAACCCCTCAGGGACCCCCAAGAAGCCCTCGGCCCACGCGCCCAGCCCAAAGACATCAAGCAGGGCCGCTGCCAGCAGCCTTCTGCCCCAAGAGGGCCTGCACTTTGTCCTGGCCAGCCAGCACGGGCATGAGGATCAGGGCAAGGCGCCAGCGGTGGTGGCCCCCTCCACGCAGCGCAGGGACGACTCTCCAGCCACGGCACCGACCTCGGCAGCGGACTCATCCCTCCAGAACTCGTCCGGGAGGGCACCAGACACCCTCGGTGGTTACCCAGGAGACGCCTCTCAGCTAGACGTCCTGAGCTTCCTGAAGAACTGCAGCCCAACTGAGCTGGCTGCCCTTTACCACCACTGGGGCCTTGGCACCACCACCATGCTGGATCAAGCGGGTGAGTGAAGGTGGCATTGCGCTGCTAGGCTCGCTTGGACAAGTCCACGAGTGTTAGATGGGGCCTTGCTTTGGTTTACTTCCTACAGTTCCATTGGGGCAGAACACCTGTATTCAAACACTGCGCTCTCTTCAGTGTGGGAAGTGTGTGTAGTAGGCATCTTAAAATATTGTTGATCCTTTTTGTTCACATGTACTACTTCATTTATGTATGTAATCATTGGAAGCATATAAGACAGGGAGCAATTAGGTGGACAGAATGAAGTGCAGGTCAGTGTATGTACAGCCTTTTGTCAAAAATGCAAACTCGTTCTCTCCCCCTCTCTCTCCCTTGCTCTCTCTTAAGACAGGGTAAAAGGGGTCAGGTTCAAGGGCAGCTATAGGCATAAGGGGGTGCGTGCGGGGGAGGGGTACTTTTTGTATTTTGAAAAAAAAAAGCAATTTCCCTTTTTTTCCTTTTCAGAAGAAAGCAGCATTATCTTTCTCCCCTGTCGCTCCTGTCTCGCTGGGGCCTCGGCACATTACGAGACCTGACTTGTGCACAGGTCCCCACTGTCATTCCCCTGAAGCGTCACGCTCCCCCGTTAGTCCCTTTGAGTCACATGCAATCAAGTGACCTTTTTCCTGCGCCGCCGCCCGGTAGCCTGTTATTTTTCGGTGCCATCTGCCGTTTCCGTGCTAGCATATGCGGCACATAGCCGTCGCATGCCAATGAAGAGAGGGGGTGGGAGGGATGGGAGGGGGTGCGGGAGGGGGGGCGTGTTTACCAAGGCGGACCAGTAGGGGTCAGGTGTCATGTCTGGTGCCTCCGACACTCAAAGTCACT